>NC_045444.1:57424517-57455962 GCF_002776525.5 Piliocolobus tephrosceles
TTTTGAGACGGAGTCTCGCTCTGTCGCCCAGGCTGGAGTGCAGAGGCCGGATCTCAGCTCACTGCAAGCTCCGCCTCCCGGGTTTACGCCATTCTCCTGCCTCAGCCTCCGGAGTACCTGGGACTACAAGGCCCGCCACCTCGCCCGGCTAGGTTTTTTTGTATTTTTTTAGTAGAGACGGGGTTTCACCGGGTTAGCCAGGATGGTCTCGATCTCCTGACCTCGTGATCCGTCTCGGCCTCCTAAAGTGCTGGGATTACAGGCTTGAGCCACCGCGCCCGGCCGGGATTTTCTATATATAGGATCATGTCCTCTGCGAATAAAGATAGTTTTATTTCTTCTTTTCTAATTTGGATGCCTTTTCTTTTTCTTGCCTGATTACTCTCACTGGAATTTCCAGTACAGTGTCGAACCACAGCAATGAAAGCAAGCATCCCAATCTTTTTCTTGATCTTAAAGGAAAAACTTTCAGTCTTTCCCCAGTGCATGTGTTGTTAACTGAGGGCTTTGTGTATGTTGGAGGGAAGTGTCATAAATACCCTTTATCATGTTGAGGAAGTTCTCTTTTTATTCCTAGTTCTCTGAGTGTTCCTTATCATGAATGGGTGTTGGATTTTGTCAAATGTTTTTTCTTCATCAATTGAAATGATCATCTGCTTTTTTTCTTCATTCTATTAATGTGGTACATAACATTGATTGATTTTCTTATGTTAAACTGCCCTCAGGTATACATTTTGGAAATATTCTTTCACAGTCTGTGGTTTGCTATGTTTCTTTTTGTTTATTTATTTATTATTTTATTTTATTATTTTTAAGACAGGGTCTAGCCCTGTTGCCCAGACTGGAGTGCAATGGCATGATGTCGGCTCACTGCAACCTCTGCCTCCTAGGCTTAAGTGATACTCCTGCTTCTGCCTCCCAAGTAGCTGGGACTACGAGCGTGAGCCACCATGCCCAGCTAGTTTTCGTCTTTTTTGTGGAGACGGGGGTTTCACCATGTTGGCCAGGTCGGTCTCAAACTCCTGAGCTCAAGCAATCCATCTGCCTTGGCCTCCCAAACTGCTAGAATTACAGGCATGAGCCACCACATCCAGAGCTATATTTATTTTCAGTGGTGCCTTTTGGTGAGCCAAAGTTTTTAATTTTGATGAAGTTTATCATCTTTTTCTTATATGGCTATTGCTTTCTGTGTCTTATCTAAGGATGTTTTACCTATCTCTGAATATGAAGATACTCAATTTCCTCTAAAAGTTTTATGGTTTTAGCTTTTATATTTAAGTTCATAATCTATCACAAAATAAGTTTTGTATGGTGTGAGGGAATTAAAAAGTTCAAGAAGAGGATAAAATAAGCTCTTTTGCTTAGATATGCATACACAGAGAGTAAATTTATAAAGTAGAGCAGGATAACTAGTATAATAGAAGTCAGGATACTGGTTATATCTTGGAGGAGAGATAGAATTATTATCAGGAAGGCATATGCATATAGCTTGTAGGGTACAATGATCATCTATTTTTTGACCTGGGGAATGAGTTATGTGGTTATTTGCTTTGTTGCAGGTCATGGCCTTAGAATAGTAAAGAATTTATGAAAAAAGATCCAAACTATAACAACCATAACATAAAAGACTGATAAATTCAACCACATTAAAATTAAGAACATCTATTCCTCAAAAGACTCCATTGTTATTAGATATTATTATACATTCTTTTCTAAGAGCATTATTTTGCTTTTCTTAGCTAGGTCTTTCATATTCCTGGAACTGATTTTTGTGTTTTTAAAAAACTTTCCTTAAACATTTCATTTATAGCTGTTTTATATTTTGTTTATTGTTTATGCAGATTCTCACTAATGGTGGCTTGCTTTGTCTTCTCATGAACTTGATCATCTTTGATTGCAAGCTCGATCTGAATCTGTGGATCCTATAGCTCCAAAGTGGAAAGCTCTCTTCCAGAGAGGATTTGTTCCTGTTTCTGTTTGTAGGCAAAGATACTAGGTTGGTGCAAAAGTAATTGCAGTTTTTGCAATTACTTTTAATGGCAAAACCACAATTTTTTTATTTTTTTATTTTTTATTTTTTGAGATGTAGTCTTCCTTTTGTCACCCAGGCTGGAGTTCGATGGCACAATCTCGGCTCACTGCAACCTCCACCTCCCAGTTTCAAGCGATTCTCCTGCCTCAGCCTCCCGAGTGACTGGGATTACAGGTGCATGCCACCATGCCTGGTTAATTTTTGTATTTTTAGTAGAGATGGGGTTTCACCATGTTGGCCAGGCTGGTCTCCTGACCTCAGCTGATCCACCTGCCTCAGCCTCCCAAAGTGCTGGGATTACAGGCGTGAACCACCGTACTCAGCCAAAACCACAATTTCTTTTGCACCAACCTACTACCATTTCAGGATCACTTCAGCATCTTGGCTCAATTCATCCTTCCCAACCATGTGTTGGCCAAAACCTTAGTATTTTAATAGCAGTGCTACTACTATCAGCATTTTTCTCAGGACAACTCTGGTTTTGTTTTCTCTTTTGGAGGGGAAGTTTCTTTAGAGACCTCTCCTAACTCTTAAGAGACTAACAATATCTCAGAGCAATGAGTCTATCCAAGGTCTAATTATTCCATAGCAGAAGGGTGCTTCAGCAAACCTAGTCAGCCTTTATAGGATATTTGAAAGTCCCTAATAATATATTTTGCGTAATGCTCCAGATCATTACATATAGTGCTTCTTCATTTTATGAGCCTGCATAGCCATCTGTTGTATGGAATCTATTTAGCCAGTTTCCCAATTATTGATCTGTAGATTCCATCTAACTATTTGCTATCACAAGCAATGTTGCAGTGTCATTTCACACCTGTGTGAGTATATCTGTATTATAAATTCCTAGAAATAAAATTACTGGGTCATATTTCCCCAATGGAGGTTGTATCAATTTATCATTTTATATTATTTATACATGCTGAAATTTACATGGAATAGTGCTTTATGTAATTTAAAAGAAATGTACCACATTACTTTTTGACAAAGAATCAATGCAGTGTTACAATTTGGATATTTCACTGAACTCATTAAGAAGGAGACTTTATGAGATTTGAAGGAAAAAGTAAAACTTTCCAAGTACACATGGAATACTAAGCAAAATTGATCAAATGCTGAACCATGAAGCTAGTTCACTGCTTCACGAGCTTCAAGTGTCTCAAATGCTATTCTTTACATGTAGAAGAATATCTTGTTTTTCTTTCCCTATCAAGAACCAATCTTCACAAAGATTTAATACTGTCAAACTTTTAATCTAGTCAATAAATTTGTGAATCATTTATTTGAAAGTAATTCAATAAATGATGCAATTGTGCATGCAAGTCTATAGTCTCATAACAGATTAGATGTCATGGAATTGAAGGTATGATGCTAAAATGAGTAACAGATTCTTTTATCTTTCTTCCTTTGCACACAGAAGTTAATAGCACCTTCCCATGATATTTGTATGGTAGAAAACTAGCTCTGCCTCTTAAGCATTCATAAACAAATAAATCTAAATGATAAGATATAAATTATCATTAACTTAGTACATTACTCATTGAACTGAAGTCCATTTCTTGCTTTAAGATTATAGTTGTAAGGTTTTGGAAGCAAATAAAGAAAAAGGATGTTCATGTCTTCCAAGTGTTCCAGTTTAGAACACCAGGGTATCTATCTAATGCAGAATATCTTCAGAGTAAAGCAAGTTAATGCTCACATTACTTGACATCTTCAAGGACCTAATAGCTTATGTGTATTTTACTAGCAGAATATATTCTTATACTTTCTTTGCTTGAGCCACTGATTAAGTTATATTTGATTAAATAGTAAAGAAAGCCTTTATAATGTTACAGGAGGAAAGCCAGGAGGTTACTAACACCTTTTTAGTACTTTAGAGCTAAGTAACCATCTTGACACACCTCAAATGTAAATGTATTACCTACGACACGGGCAGGTGGACTTGGAGGAATTTCTAGAAGCTGGGTTTGTCATAGCTTGTAACATGGCTAGACCTGGACTTGGTTTGGTTAATGGCTATGATCTGGGTTGTGCTGCTTTCTATAGTTTCTGATTTCAGAATTAATTGGCCTACCAGGTTGAAGAAGACCCTGAAGGGACAGACCCAGCTAATGATGGCCATGAGTGGATGTCCAGCCCAGCAGTCAGAACATGGTATCCAAAAGCTATGGCCATAAACAACAGTTAGAAAAACCAACTCAATAACAGGAAAATGCAACCCGAGGTATCATAAAGCTGATCCAGGCTCCCACATATGGTTGTTCAGATCATGCACTGCACAACCCTAGATGATGCTATTTATGTAGATGGTATGTCCTAACAAATAGACCAAGCATAGATTGGGAATGCAGGAATGATAAATAAATAGTTGCTCAAATAGGAAATATATACAATTGGAACAGAGAAAGCCGACCAATAGTCAAAGATTCAGAGGTAGGACACCAGAATAAGAGGATGGACCCAAAAGGAAATATTTCTGTCTTTAACAGAAAACAGAATCTTATAGATTTTGTCAGCTTGGGGTGTCATCAAGGAGTGATTCAGAAGGTGTCACCTTGAATTTCACCTCCTCTGGATTCTTGCTATTGCCATGGGCACTGTGGTTCAGTGGTGTACTACTATGCCATTAAAGTTCTGGCACAAGTGGGCAAAAATACCTTCTTTTAATTCTTCTTGATAGAATAGAAATAAACTGGAATTTTTCTTAAAAAAAGATTTTAAATACAAAAAATGAACAAAAAATAAATATTTAAGGCAATATAAAATTGAACTGTCTTTACTCAGCTTTTGCATGGCTAGGAATTTATCCAAATGAAGTAATTATGAATGTCAATTAACGTTTGATCAGAGAAGCAGAACCACTATGAGTGATCCAGAAGGATTTGTGTAGAGGACAGACCTTACACATTAAGTCAGTATAGGAGCTGGTTGCACTATCTTTGTACAACTGTAGTCCTTTGTGTGGTACTGAACTTGAAGTCAGCAGGGCCTGTAGTTAGGAAGGGAAGATGCATGTGAAGTGGGAGTGAGCAAGGACAAATGGGGATTCACAGGATGAGCTAACACTGATAAACTGAAACTAAAATTTGCATCTGCCTCTCATTGCTTCCAAACATCCAACTTCAATGACGTGGAAGACTTTGAGATGATCTAATGCATTCCACCATGGAGCTGCACATGTACCAGGGCCAAAATCTGGAGAAGTTGAAAGCTGGATCTGTTGGGCCCGGATACTACCCCATGGAGATAGAGCTGGAATTGCTACTGGCCTGGTTGCTGGCTCCGTTAACAAGGTGAGCCAGCATGACAATATACGTGAGCTGCAATGGTGCCTGACTCTGCACCAATCTTCCAAGCCTAGGCATGATTGCTGCTACTATTCCACCATCCAAATCTCATGCAGTTTTTTTATGGTTCTCATTAGCTCAGAAGCATGCAGGGAGGGGGGGTCTGGGAACTGTAAAGTCCAGTTTACTTGACACCATACAAAGTCATTGTGTAATGCGTGTCACAAATTAACTGCAGAGATTTTTATTGCAGCATTACTTGTAATAATAAAGAATAGGATATAACCTAACTTCCAACAATACAGAAATGGTTAAAAATGTATGAAACATCCACACATTATAATATATTACAAAGGGGGCTGGGTGTCGTGGCTCATGCCCTTAATCCCCAATTTTGGGAGGCCAAGGTGGGTGGATCACTTGAGACCAGGAGTTCCAGACCAGCCTGACCAACATGGTGAAACCCCCGTTTTTACCAAAAATATAAAATTGGCTGGGCATGGTGGCACACACCTGTAATTCCAGCTACTCAGCAGGCTGAGGCTCGAGAATCTTTTGAACCTGGGAGGCGGAGGTTGCAGTGAGCTGAGATTGTACCACTGCACTCAAGCCTGGGTGACAGATTGAGACTCTGTCTCAAAAACAAATTAAAATTAAAACATATTATAAAGGACGTAAAGTGATGTTTAAGCCCATGAACATATGGTCACAATACATTATTATTGTACCTGGTTGTGTAAATACGAAATGCTATTGAGTCACTATGGCAAACAGACTAACAGCATCCCAAAGATGGTCACTTCCTAATCCCAGAACTTGTGAATATGTTAGCTTACACAGTAGAGGAGAATTAAAGTTACAGATAGAATTATTAAGGTTGATAATCAGCTGACTTTAAAGTAGAGATTATTTTGAAGTATCTAGGTGGAATATTTAAGAGTGGATAAAAGCGGAAGAGGGCAGGAGAAGAGGGTCAGAGAAAGAGATGTGAGGGTGGAAGGAAGGCTCAGAGAGATGCAGGTATTGCTTGCTTTGAAGTGGAGGAAGGGGCCATGATCTAAAGAATGTCAGTGGCCTATAGAAACTGGAAAGGCAGATAAATGAATTCTCCCCTAGGAGCTTCAGAGAGGAGCTCAGCAGCCCTGTGAGCCCTTGATTTTGGCCCAGTGAGACCCATGTCAGATTTACATGCCCCACAACTGTAAGATAATACATTTGTGTTAGCTAAGCTGCCATGTGGTCATTTGTTGCAGCAGCAATGGAAAACTAATACTGCACTATAACATAATAAATGGTCAAGACCACCATGTATGCCAGAATACCAAGTGGGAATTTCCAACTGGATGGCCTAGAATATATGATGCGGCTCTCAAACTCAAAGGAAGATATAGAAAGATGGCAAAAGCAGAGATGGACTACTTTGTGAGGTCTGCACAGAGCTGTGCAGTGACTTTGCACTCCCCCTCCCAGCGGGGAGGGACAGAGGGTAACTTCCCCTTCCCTTCACTAATTAGAGGGGCTTTGAGAACTTAATCTGTATCCCCTTGAGTTTGGGGCCACAAAGGACTGAGTCTAACTGCTGCTCAGGAAACCTAAAGGGCAAGAAAGATGAGCTGGTGATCTGCTTTGGTTTCAGAGGATGAAGGTCTGCAGCTGCGTTTGGCTCAGTCTGTCTCTCCCAGAGTTTGTCAGGACAGAGTAAACAGGTCATTCCTGTGGAACAGGTGTTTTTGCTCCTGCCTTAGGGAAGAGGAAGCAGATGATGAAGTTGCAATAGGAAGAGTCTGAATGAAAAACCCAGAGCTGAGCGGGTAACAGTAGCCGAGGAAAAGGCTGTACAGCAGTGACAGGAATTATAGCCAGAGGGGCTCAGCAGGGGAGCCTCCCTCTGAGGCTCCCTCCTCCCTCCCTACAAAGTAACTAGGGTTACTTTGAAGAAGTGCTGATTATAATTGATAAATTGAGATAACTGCAAAAATTCTGATGCAACATGAAATTATCAGTGATTTCTATTGATGACAAGGTCACAGGTCCTATGAATACTAGTAGGGTTTGCTGCATTCATAATAAAGAAATTGCTAAATTTCAGCTAGGAGTTACTGAAAATAAAGATGCAACTTCCCCTCATCCATGTTCTTATACCAGGTTAAGAACACTAATCTAGTCCCAAAGTGTCCTGTCATGGATTAGCAAACTGCAGCCCAGTTTTTGACTCCTGTGAATTGTTTGATGACAAAGTAAACTAGTAGCAGATTGAAGGCCTAGAACACTGTCTATTCCCTTATTCCAAACTGCTTCCTGTTGACTAGAATCTCAGAGATTTCGCATTGGCTTTAGCAACATACAAATGACAAAAGTCAAGCTAAATTATTTTGCAACAAAAGTAAAAGGTTGACTTATACCATTTGATTTCTCTTTTTAAAAAAGCTTTATCTGCTAACAGAAGTGTAGTCAAGCCTTCCTAAGATCCACTGAAGTGTAAGATAAAGTTTCTAGGCAAAATTTATCTAGCCAAACACTTGACCTATTAAGAGGGCCTCTCTGGTCTACATTCAGAGTTCTTTTTGTACATGCATGATTCCTTCATACTTCAATAAGGCCCTCAGACCTCTGAGCCAAAATTCTGAGACACTGCCAGTGAACGTCCTTTAAAAAAACGCATGTGATAGAGATTATAATTAGAACATTTATTCCTGTTATTACAAAGCCAAACAAGAAAGCATCCAATAAAATTCTCCAGGGCCAGGCGTGGTGGCTCAGGCCTGTAATCCCAGCACTTTGGGAGGCTGAAGTGGGCAGATCATGAGGTCAGGAGATCAAGACCATCCTGGCTAACGTGGTGAAACCTGTCTCTACTAAAAATACAAAAAAATTAGCCGAATGTGGTGGCACGCACCTGTAGTCCCAGCTACTTGGGAGGCTGAGGCAGGAGAATTGCTTGAACCCAGGAGGTGGAGGTTGCAGTGAGTCAAGATCACGCCACTGCACTCCAGTCTGGGTGACAGAGAAAGGCTCTGTCTCACAAGAAAAAAAAAAAAAAAACAACTCCAAAGGTAAAACAATGTTTCTAGCTACTCTATAATAGTAGTATAACCCAGTTCTTACATACTAAAATGTGCCATCGAAACAGTCCGATGTCTTATAAAATTTGGTTTTAAGAAAAATGTGCCAGGGCATTTCTTTCCTTGCTAATTCTCTCTCTTAGGCCCTCTAAACTTCTCGTCAGTCTGTCAGCCAGTCAGTGCACGAATTGTTTTTAATGGCCTCTTCTCTGTTGACAACTGTTCTAGGCTATCTTAACTATTTGTATTCTTAGATCTCTGGCACGTGGAGCCTTGCAGACCTGGGGAACCACCCCTCCCAGAGTTAACTAATTCCTAGAGATAACTATTTGCCTGCCAGCACATCTTTGATATGCAAACCAACCAATTAGGGTTCCAAGCCCCAACCTACCTCCTTTTATCAGATCACTACAGGGCTGCTGAAATTATTCAAACTGTCCAATCATAAGGTTGTTCTGCTTGCTTACTTCGCTTTCCCCCTTCCTCTTTTCAAAAACCACAATAAAGGCTTCTGCACTTTGCCTGCTCATGTGGCTTCAGTCCTTCCCTGTGTGGCCCTGCCTGCCATGCCTTGCCTCCTGTTTCTAGGGGACTGTGAACATAAAAAACCTCCTTCCTTCATGGCAATCATTTTATGTCTCTGTGTTGTACTATATCTGCTCAAAACAATTTCCAGGTACATTTTTAGACAATAGGCTGGAAGAACAGCAGCAAGTAAAACACACCAAATCTGCCTTTGAATAGCTGAAAATCCTTGAAGGAGCTTATGTTTTAGCCTAAGGTTTATAAATTTGCATGAGCGTGGGCTCTAAAATAAATAGAACCTAGATGTGACCAAGCACCATTCTTTTCTTCCCCACCTGGGTATTTTCTGCTAACATGTGGGGTAAAGGTGGTAGATGAGAATTGGGGAATCAAGGATTTAATCCTAATTCTCTTTTGCCTGGATAAAGACCAGACTCTACCTAGAGCACATTCCACCTACTAATGCCTAGGCTGGAGAGAAAGGACCAGGATGGGGTCCTTTTAATTTTATCTTGCCACATGATTAGGAAGATGCAAGATAATTAGGAAGAGGTGTGGTGACTCACACCTATACTCCCAGCGCTTTGGGAGGCTGAAGCAGGAGGATCCCTAGAGTCCAGGAGTTCAAGATCAGCCTGGGCAATATAGGGAAACTCTGTCTCTATAAAAAATTTTAAAAATTAGCTGAGTGTGGGGGCACACACCTGTACTCCCAGTTACTCGAGAGACTGAGATGGGAGGATTGCTTGAGCCCAGGAGTTTGAGGCTGGAGTGAGCTGTGCTCATGCCACTGCATTTCAGCCTAGGTGACAGCAGGAGAGCCTGTCTCAAAAGAGAGAGAAAAAAAAAGGAGGGGGAGGGAGATGATTAGGAAGACTTACCAATGTCTTTCCTGAGTGCTTCCTGCCTTACCAGTTTTCCTTAAACCAAACTTGCACTGGATGCTGACTGAAGTGTGAAAGGAAAGTAACTCTTGGGGCCTCCAAATCACTCAGCTAAAGGGAAAAGTCAAGCTGGGAACTGCTTAGGGCAAACTTGCCTCCCTATTCTATCCAGTCATCCCTCTGCTCACTGAGATAAATGCATAACTGATTGCCTCCTTTGAAAAGGCTAATCAGAAACTTTAAAAATTGCAACTTTCTATAACCTGGAAGCCCCTCCCCACTTTCAGTTGTCCCACCTTTCCAGACTGAACCAATGTATATCTTACGTATATTAATTGATGTCTCATGTCTCCGTAAAATGTGTAAAACCAAGCTGTGCCCCAACTACCTCGGGCACATGTCGTCAGGACCTTCTGAGGCTATGACATGGGCACATGTACTTAACCTTGGCAAAATAATCTTTCTAAATTGACTGGGACCTGTCTCAGTTACTTGGAGTTCACAGAAGTATTTAAAAATTAAATGGAGGATGAGGCAGATCTTACAAAGCAGTGTAGTGTGGAGGGAACAGAAGTCATGCCTAGGTCTAACCTACTCTTCTTCCCATGTTCTTCTCCCATGCTCCCCACATAGCATGAAAGAGGCTCTGTTGAGTTAGACATTTTGCTTGAATGCCTCTCAAAGATGCTCTGCTCACTCCCCATTCTCCCAGACACCTTTCTCTTATCCTTGTGTCTGCTTGTCAGTCCAGTGTCTTACTCTGTTCCCTTAGTAAGAGAGTTTCTTCCTGCCTCTTCCCAAAGGAAGAGGCTATGGACCAATACAAATGAAACCTTCCACTGCCCCAGCCCTGCCCACATGGGGCAGGTGGACCCAGAGCCTCTTGAATTGGAGAACCGGTAGAGGCTGCTTCCACAGCCATTACCCCACAGTGAGAACAGAGGCTAATCTCTCCAGTTCCCTCAGAGGAAAAGTCCCTCAGCAATGCAGGTGTTTGTTTTAGACAACACAGTCCAGCCTCACATGAAGAAAGCTATTCCTCCCATTAATATGAGTTTGGCTACGTTGTTCTCTTCAAAGCAGTAATCCTTGCTTTATTTCATTAAGAAGCCTCTGGCCACTTCCAGGGCTTGGCTTGCCTCATGAGTCATGGTGCCGGCAGGGAGTTCCTTTGTCTTGGTCATCTGGGGCAGCTTTCTGGTCCAAATCTGTTTTTTTTTTTTTTTTTTTTTTTTTTTTGAGACAGAGTTTCACTCTTGTTGTCCAGGCTGGAGCGCAATGGCACAATATCGGCTCACAGCAACCTCCACCTCCTGGGTTCAAGCGGTTCTCCTGCCTCAGCCTCCCGAGTAGCTACAATTACAGGCACCCACCCGGCTAATCTTTTGTATTTTTAGGAGAGATGGGGCTTCACTATGTTGGCCAGGCTGGTCTCAAGCTCCTGACCTTGTGATCCGCCCACCTCGGCCTCCCAAAGTGCTGGGATTACAGGCGTGAGCCACTGTGCCCGGCCACTGGTCCGGATCTCTTAACCAGCAGAAGGGAGAAAAGAGAAAATGGGAAAGCATGTGAGCTCATCCCTTCTGCCTGTGATTTTCTCATACTGTGTCCGTTCCTCCATTCATCATATGTCCTCAGAAGGCATGAACAAAAGGCTAGGGGAACAGTAGTATTAGGTCAGAATATTTTCCCCACTTGTATCTGATCTTGCAAGAAACAGCTGGTTTGCACAAATCATTTAATTGAAGTGAGTTTAATAAATGAACTATTTACAGAGGTGCAACAGCCTTAAGGGAACTCGGTGAAGAGTGGTGAAGACCAGGGACAAGCACAGCAGGAAGCCAGTGCCACTCATAGACGCGTAGAAGCAAGTGGTGATGGTGTCACCTGACCCCTGTGAGAGCCACAGCTGTGAAGGAGGGAACACCTGAAAGTCCCGTGGCAAAGAGGAATGCAGCCACTGCAAAACCATGTCCCAACAAGGAGTCACCGTGGGATAAATAGGCTGACCTGGCTTCCTGCCTTCTAATCCCCGGTCAGCACCAGCCATCAGCCAAACCCAATTGGAAGCCAGAGGACAAGAAGGGTCAGATGACACAGTCTGTAGGCGTCAGCCTCCCAGAGCACAAGCCAAAGGCAAAGGGTGGAGAGTGGAGGGGCAAACAGAGAGGAACCAACACACAGTCAACAATCAGAAGTGAAAAATGGTCGGCTTATCCCACAAAGCAAACCACTGTGTGCAGCTTATTACGACTTACTTTGTGGAAGTTCAACAGACAGATGGCATCTAGAGCACCCGGTACCTCATCTCCCGATGGGTGGGATTTTGGTTTTCTTTCCACAACCCTCACAACATGTCTCCTTACTCTACATTCTACATCTCTGTCAGGGACAAAAAATTCTGCATCAACATGTTTCTAGCCTATAGGTGTTTTTTTTGTTTGTTTGTTTGTTTTTTTTTTTTTTTGGAGACCGAGTCTCACTCTGTCGCCCAGGCTGGAGTGCAGTGGCCGGATCTCAGCTCACTGCAAGCTCCGCCTCCCGGGTTCACACCATTCTCCTGCCTCTGCCTCCCAAGTAGCTGGGACTACAGGCACCCACCACTACGCCTGGCCAAGTTTTTGTATTTTTAGTAGAGACAGGGTTTCACTGTGTTAGCCAGGATGGTCTCAATCTCCTGACCTTGTGATCCGCCTACCTCGGCCTTCCAAAGTGCTGGGATTACAGGAGTGAGCCACTGTGCCCAGCTAGCATCTAGGTTTTTCAGAAAGGCCATCTTCTTCAATGCTGTCCCCTACCTGCTACATCAGGAATCACCCAACAGCATTGCTGACAGGTTATTGAGTCTGATTAGATACTTTGGTGACAAACTGCTTACAATCGCCAGAAGGAAACTTCTATCATTTAACAACTCTGTTTTAAAAAAGTTCACAGGCAGGGGTGGTGGCTCATGCCTATAATGACAGCACTTTGGGCAGCCAAGGCGGGTGGATATCCTGAGCTCAGGAGTTCGAGACCAGCCTGAGCAACATGATGAAACCCCCTCTCTACCAAACATACAAAAATTTGCCAGGCATGGTGGCACATGCCTGTGGTCCCAGCTACTGGGGAGGCTGAGGTAGGAGGATGAGTCCAGGAGGTGGAGGTTGCAGTGAGCCGAGATCATGCCACTGCACTTCAATCTGGGTGACAGAGTGGGATCCTGTCTCAAAAAGAAAAATAATTAATTAAAAGGTTAACAGTAAGCCACAACAATATTTATTGAAAAATTTCCCCTTCTCAGCGATAGTTTTATTTAATATCAAAGTTAGATTCTTAAAAGATAATTTAAAAGTTGAAATTCTCTCAGTTTTACATATAACTTCAAGATGATTCAATACCATTGGTACCATTTGGTCATGTTTTCATCCTCCTGAAATATTTTGTTAAATGGGGTCTAGAATCCCAGAGATTCTCATCTGCTGCTGCTATGAAGCAAAATTAACTCAAGAGTGGAGTGAAGGTGTTAGGAGTAATGTTTCAAAGGGGTGAAAACATTAATTGGGGAAAAAGACTAGGTACTTTTAGGGAGAGGGATAGAGATACAATGATGTCATTATAGAATTACAAGCTAAAGTTCACAAAGGAAAAGAATCAGTGTAAGATGAAACACGGAATGTTTGCAGCACTCAGGAACAACCACCAAAAAAAAAAGGTCTGAAAAAATAAAACTGGAAGATTCAGGGATAGTTGCCATTTATTCCTAGGGATCTCACTCTTCTCTCCTCTGCTCTGTGCCCTAAGTTGACCTGGGATGGATTACATGAACTGCCTTGTGGCATCTGATTAGGTTCTGGTTAGCCCCTGGGAGACCCTGGGCAGAAGATCAGAGGGGAGAAGAGTAAGACTGGAATATTTATCTGCTTCCATCTTTCTCCCTATGGGGTCTCTGCAGGCTGGCTGCATACCAGTACTCAAGGCCTCTATCGGACTTCCCCCTTCACACAATTTTCTCTCTGGATTCCAGTAATTCTCTACCCTTCAGACTTGGGGCACTGCCTAACCCTGAGGATTCCCACACACTGCCCACAACTTCATAAACAGTCTTGTTCATTATTAAATTACTCAATTCCAATATGCTGTGTGTTTTCTGCCAGGACCCTGATTAACACACTCAGTCTTATTAGCCTCCCAACACATGTTTATTGAGTAACCACCGCATGTCAAGGAGGAATAAAATGATTAATTGGAGAATCAATGCCTTCAATAGGGCAGTCTGAGACTGGAGACAGCCAGAGAGGCAGATCATTATATTACATCCTGACAGGTGACACAAGGAGGCACTGGATGGGGAGGTCAGTGGGATATAAAAGTCTGGGCAGGGGCAGACTCAGGGAAGGTTTCTCAGTGGAGATGGGGTCAGGGAAATTTAGAGGTAGGGGTGTGGGTAGGAAGTGGTCAGAAGCTGCCAGAGCAGTTTACAGCCAAGGACATCAGAGCCAGTCAGGTTATGGTAAGAGACTAGAGGGGAGGGCTAAGGTGGACCAGATCAAAGCCTTGTGCTGGGGAAAGGTGTCCTTCTCTTCCATTTGCTTACTCTCCCCACCAAGGGAAAAATAATGACACAGGTGAGGTCTACAGCCTCTTACTCTAAGCCCTTAATCCTGCCCTACTACCATGGCTGGCCACTCCTATTTCTTTAGTCTGCTTTGAAAATCACCTCCATATACTTCCTGCACATTCTAAGGTCTTTCAAGACAGCAACAAGACAATACAGCAAACTAGTCCTTGGAGATGAGCTACAGAAGAGGGCTAGAAGTGAACGTTCCCAAATGCATTCTGGAAGCCCTGGCGGTCAGAACCCTTTTTCTTTGATAGCATTAGATAATGCTGACACTATTTTTGTCCAGTGGAGAAGGGTGAGGATAATGTTGAAAAGAGGGCAGGGAGCGAGCTTCACTTCATCAAGCGGGGGCTTTGGTTCAAATCGGTTTGGGTGGCCTGGCACTTTGAAAATCCATTTACCACACTAAATGGCAAGTCCAGGTCCGGGAGGTTCCTGTCTTCCCTCTCTCAACAGCAAACTGCAAGTAGTTTCATTGTAGGATAAGGCCAAGCCCACTGCTGCCCGTGCTGTTTTTGTTTTGTTTCGAGACAAAGTCTAGCTGTCACCAGGCTGCAGTGCAGTGGTGCGATCATAGCTCTCCTGAGCTCAAGTGATTCTCTTGCCTCCACCTCCCAAAGCCGTGGGATTACAGCCGTGAGACACACCTCATGGGGACCCCGGTTTACTGGTTTTTGTTTGTTTTTTGAAACAGAGTCTTACTTTGTCACTCAAGCTGAAGTGCAGTGGTGCAATCTCAGTTCACTGCAGCCTCGACCTTCTGGGCTCAAGTGATCCTCCTTCCTCAGTCCCCCAAGTAGCTGGGGCTACAGGTGCACACACTCGTATTTTTAGTAGAGACAGGGTTTCACCTTGTTGCCCAGGCTGGTCTCAAACTCCTGGATTCAAGTGATCTGCCCGCCTCAGCCTCCCAAAGTGCTAAGATTACAGGTGTGAGCCACTGCGCCCAGCCTTTACTGTTAACTTAAAACAAAAAATTATAAATTTGAAAAAGGAGGAGACTTTCTTTTAAAAGGTTATAGCCTGCAAGGTGGCCATTCCATAGGCTGATAAACACAGCCTCTGGCCTAAGACCAGAGACGGGCACTTGGAAGGCAGAGGGGTTGGGGTAGAAGCTTTATGCTGAACAGTTTGGCCAAACATACATACTTAACAGGTTACAGGAGGAGCTATGAATATTGATGGAGGTGGTCCTTACACATGCATATTGAACAAACGTGCATGTAACATGTTCTCTTTGGGGTGGAGACTTAACATTTAAATGTATTACTTCAAACCTATACTTCAAAAGGTCTTTTTAGGCCGTGAATGCATACAAGTGCACAATCCTGTAAACTGGCCAGAACCAGTCCATGGTCGGTGGTCTTCTTATCAGGAAAAAGTTCCTGAAATCAGTTTCTTGTCCAGTGAAAGCTGTAGTTCTGGCTTGTGGAACAGGGGTTCAGCTGGTCAGTGTCTGTGAGCTAATTAAGTTGTAATAGTTTTAACATCGCTTATCTCAAACCAGTGCTTGTTTAGCCTCTAGAGAAAAAGAAAACCTTTGTGGCAGTTAGACCATAGTTTATTCCTTAAGTGTAAGTGTGTGACTTAGGTCCTTTTTATTATTTGATGTCCTATTGCTACAAACAGTCCGTTCCGTCTGCCTTATGATTTCTCTTTTAAGCATTAATGCTAGTCAGTTGTTGAGTCTAAATTCCAAAAGGGAGAGAGTAGACTTCCTGATTTCCCTTCTGGCTGTAGCTAGAAACTCAGCTTTAAGGTTTTTCTGGGGTCTGCTTGGCCAAGGGGGTCCATTCAGTCAGTGAGGGGCTTAGGATTTTATTTTTTGTTTACACCACCCTACGGGTTCCTCCTTAACACTCTGATGTCAGAGACAGCAATTCTCCAGCACTGTGGCTAAGGAGGCTTCTTTAGAGTTAAAAGCACACACATAACCTTACAACCGATCCCTCTCTTCTCTTAAACAAGAGGGCGTACCACTGCCCTACTCAGCCTCCCCACAAATAAGGACGAGATACTGGAAGGGTTAAAAGCAAGTGGTGGGTATAAAATCTTCGGAATTCTCTCTTTGAGCAACTAACTAGGGCTGTTACTGAAGCCCTCTGCGAGCTTGGATGCTGGGCGAGGGTGAGGCCACCAGGCAGTGAGCGCCCTCGGCGGCCGCGTGATCCCGGGGGTGGGGCCCGTTTCTGAGTTGGGGCTAGCTCCCAACCCCCAAGGGGCCCCACATTCCGGGCCAGCAGCCCAGAAAGTCCCTCCCCGCAGGCGGAGACAGCCCCAAGAAGTCGACGCCCCGGTCCCGCCGCTCGGCCACTACCCAGAGGCCTCCGCCGCCTCTCCAAGTTACTGTGGCCCCCGCGGTACGGAGTATGGGGCGCTGACGGCCATGGAGGGCTACTGGCGCTTCCTGGCGCTGCTGGGGTCGGCACTGCTCGTCGGCTTCCTGTCGGTGATCTTCACCCTCGTCTGGGTCCTCCACTACCGAGAGGGGCTTGGCTGGGACGGCAGCGCACTCGAGTTTAACTGGCACCCGGTGCTCGTGGTCACTGGCTTCGTCTTCATCCAGGGCATCGGTACTGGCACCTCCTGGGGGGTGCGGGGAGGAAAGCGGGGAAAGCGACGGGGGGCAGAGGGTCCTCAGTGAAGCGCCTCCCAGCTGAGGAAATATTGGAGTATCGCGGGGCCCAGAGAAGTGCGGTGAGAAGCGCGCGGGAAGCCAAGCTGGCGGGGTGAGAGGGTGGCACGGGAGGGAGGCTGGCCGGCTCTGGGGGCGAGACGCAGCTGCGGTTCGGGCGGATAGCAGCGAGCGCGGGGCCGGGAGTACGCGGTGGAGACGCGCTGCTGGGGGCGGCGGAGCGGGACCGGCCCCACTTGGTTAACTCTTTGCGGCGAGTGGCTGAGACGCATTGGAGGCGCCTCCAAGACGCAGAAACTTGAGCCCGGGCGCGATGTCGGAGCGCTGCGCAGTCGGGCCGCTGCAGCCCGCTCGCCCCGGAAAGTCGCCCCTGTGGACCGAGCCTGCGCAGTCGGGGGCGCGGAAACACTTTCGCCCCAGCCTGTTGCTGAACTTGCTTCCAGCCTGCAGATGAGGAGGGCAAGGCCCCGGGGAAAGATTGCCGGGGCGAGAATTTGCCCCTATTTGTAACATCCTCGGCCCTGCGTGAAGGGGCTGGCCAAGGGGGGGCGAGTGAAGCATCCGCCCTAGGTTCCTCTCCTCCAAGAGCGTTAAGCTCAGTCGAGTCCGGGAAGCTGCCAGGACTCCAAAGAATGTTTCGCCGCCCTGCCCAGTCATTGGACAGTCTTGAGCCCGACTTGTTTATGTGGCAGCCGAGGGCGAAAGTTCCCCCGCGGGGCTTCCTATTGGGCACTGGCCCAGCACTCCGGGTGGGAGATGCCCGGAGAGGCCCGCGGTTGCCTTGCACCGAGGGATGCCTCTGCTCCGGCTGCCCGCGGCGCGAGCTGCGTCCGTGTTTGGCCCGCGGCGAGCCAGCCCCGGGCCTGCATCCTCCGGGCTGTGGCTGGCGTGGGGGTGGGGCTCAGCAATCGCTGGCAGTGTTTGTTGTCATTGTGTAGTGCCTCTCACAATGTCCTGACAGCTTCCTTCGGTTTGCCGTGTAGCTGGAGGAACCTCTAGCCTGTGGCGCAAACATAGTTTATTTGTAACCACTTCCCAAAAGGCATGGCCTTGAGAAAGTAGTTAGAGAAAGGCAGCAAGGGGTGGACTGGAGTTATGTCGCAGAAAATAATCGAGAGGAGTAGCAAGGGTTTGGAAAGATACGCCCACTGGCCGAAATCTCTAGCTTTGCCTCCGGGCAGGCTGGCTTTTCTTCACCAAATATTTAACTCCCCACGAACGAGTGTGCAAAATAGTGCTGACCTCATTCCTAAAGAAAAGTGATTTTGGTTTTGGTTTTTGTTGATTGTTTTAAACTTGTACTGCAGCTTTCACAAGTGTGGCCAGCGTTCTCCCACTCTGGAATGTAGTGGAAGGTATTACGAACCCTCAGCATTCAAAGGCTTCCCTGGTGTGAGATCGGCATCAGGGTGTGAGCACCACTGGGCACCTAAGGCATTTCGTTGCGTAACTCTCAGTTATTTTGCCACTACGCTTATAAGAGAAAAACATACTCAAGTTCCAAAGTAACTGTCAGAAGCACTTTTTCCTTCATGGTTGGAACCCTTAAGTTTGGCCCAGAGCTGTCTACACCTTGTTTGCTCAAAGAGTAGAACCAGTCTCCTCTTCTACCCAACTCTTCAGAGCAGCTTCTAATACCAAAAAACTTTCTGGAGGTCTTGGAATATCTTCTCATAATTGAGGGTAAGGGAACAAGTATTATTATTCATTGCCTGACTTGCCATAGAGGAGAAGACATCAGAATGGCTAACAGTGATTGCATGTTGTATGTCCACTAAGTGCATTATGTCACATGTATGTAAGAGTAAACTGAGACAGAGAAGAGTTATGTAACTTATCCACGAACGTTGTTTTAAGTCTTTTCAGTGACCTTATCGTAAAAGTTTGATTCTCTGCTTTTATGGCAGTATGCTTATTTTCTGCCAAATCTTTTTAGATAGTGAAAAACCTTCATCTAAAATATGTTTTGAAACTCTTCATTCATGTTAGAGTCCAATATACAGTTTTCCTAAAAGGTTTTTTAATTTCTCTAAACTTTGTACTTCTCTTAATCTGTTCATATTTACTCTTGGACAAAAATGTGTAAATTTTGGCAATTTTCATCTGCTGCTCTTATGAAAATCTTGTTTCTTTTTTTCTTTCTTTCTTTCTTTTTTTTTTTCTTTTGAGATGAAGTCTTGCTCTGTCGCCCAGGCTGGAGTGCAGTGGTGCGATCTTGGCTCACTGCAACCTCCACCTCCCGGGTTCAGGCAATTCTCCTGCCCCAGTCTCCCGAGTAGCTGGGATTACAGGTGTGTACCACCACGCCCAGCTAATTTTTATATTTTTAGTAGAGACAGCGTTTCACTGTGTTGGCCAGGCTGGTCTCGAATTCCTGACCTCAAGTGATCCACCTGCCTTGGCCCCCCAAACTGCTGAGATTACAGACGTGAGCCACCGCACCTGGCCGATCTTGTTTTCTTTGGGTTCAATTACTGTATTTGTATCAGTGGTCCAGAGTTTGTCCCGTCATTACTCATCCTGTTTCCTGTTTGGATCCTGGATGTGCAAATCACTTTAATCATATAATGCATTTAATTGACATGAGCATAAATGTTTTCATAAATATAGGCACATGCATAGTTCTCCCCAGTTCTTCCATATCTTGGCCCACCCACCCACATTCCTCACCCTAAGTATTAGGAAGGCTCCAGTGGAAGGAGGGGGAGTAATAAATAAACTTTATAGGCTGTGAGGGACCCACACATTACAGACTTGCCATGTTATAGCAGACTTTTTTACTGTGTGTAATTGCTGCAAGGAGGAAAATTTTAGGCTATGAGATTTCAGATCTCTATCAAAGAACACGATGTAATGTTCCCTTCTGTAATACACAAATATTTGGAGATGAGGAAAGGAAAGCTAAAGTACAGTTATTACTCTAAGTATAAAATGCTTTAGAAATGCAATATACAAATAGTAAACAATATTTGAAATTAAGAACAAGTATGAGTCCTTTGAAACACCTTTAAGAAGTAAGCTCTGGGCCGGCACAGTCCAGCTACTTGTGAGGCTGAGGCAGGAGAATCGCTTGAACTCGGGAGGCGGAGGTTGCCATGAGCGGAGATCTCACCATTGCACTCCAGCCTGGGCAACAAGAGCGAAACTCCCATCTCAAAAAGAAAAAAAAAAAAAACTCTGGGCAGGCATGTTGGCTCACGCCTGTAATCCCAGCACTTTGGGAGGCCAAGGTGAGTGGATCACCTGAGGTCAGGAGTTAGAGACCAGCCTGGCCAACGTAGTGAAACCTTGTCTCTACTAAAAATGTAAAAATTAGCTGGGTGTGGTGGCACGCGCCTGTAATCCCAGCTACTCGGGAGTCTGAGGCAGGAGAATTGCTTGAACCTGGGAGGCGGAGGTTGCAGTGAGCCAAGATTGTGCCACTGCACTCTAGCCTTGGCAATAGAGTAAGACTCTGTCTCAAAAAAAAAAAAAAGCTCCAAAGAAGCAAAGTTAACATAGAAGTTATAAAACAAATATCCCTCTCCTCCTTTATTCCTCTTTCCCTTTCTCGCTAACCCTCTCTCTCCTTGTCCCATTTTCTCCTCCGTGTCCCTCTCTCGCTTTCCCTTCCTTTCCCCTTCTCTCTCCCCACCTCCCACACTCCAAGTATATTTTGGAAAATGTATATATTCTAAATTAAAGTATAGCAGATCATGGGAAATCTAAAACTAAAATAAAATTTTAAACTAGTGGGAAATCTAGCTAACAGACTGACATCAATGAGGAAGAGTTTAGAAGAGGCTTTGTGCTTCTCTGAAAGAAATGTTTCCCATGAAATAAGTATACTACTAGGAAATCAGAGAAATGAACCTTGAAAAGGAGGCCACAGAAAAGACTGAAACAAACGCTATCAAAGTGGCTGTTGACCTTTTAAAGGTTCAGCAAGGTGGAATGTGTTCTTTAGTGAAAGGTAGAAAATTCAGGTGTCTAAGTTTAGTGAAAAGAAGTCTTGGCAATTCTATACTCCTTCCTTTCCTGTATAGAACTCCTTTTATTGTATAAACTGAAGGGAGAGAAATTAAATAGTTTAATGATCTCAAGTTGATTTTGTGAGAGAATATAACTACCTTTAAGTAACATTTAAAAGACTAACAGAAATTAAGAGCAGTTCTTAAAAAGCAGTTGGGATATCCTATTAATTTATCTAAAAGTGACCAAATTCCATGATTACTTAAATAGACTTGAAAAGCTCTTGGGGTAAAATCCAGCAAATAAGAAAATGCAGGGCCGGGCGCGGTGGCTCAAGCCTGTAATCTCAGCACTTTGGGAGGCCGAGACGGGCGGATCACAAGGTCAGGAGATCGAGACCATCCTGGCTAACCTGGTGAAACCCCGTCTCTACTAAAAAAAAAAAAAAACTAGCCGGGTGAGGTGGCGGGCGCCTGTGGTCCCAGCTATTCGGGAGGCTGAGGCAGGAGAATGGCGTAAACCCGGGAGGCGGAGCTTGCAGTGAGCTGAGATCCGGCCACTGCACTCCAGCCTGGGCGACAGAGCAAGACTCCGTCTCAAAAAAAAAAAAAAAAAAAAAAAAAAAAGAAAATGCAGAAAGTGCCCCAAATACCTACTCTAAAATAAGCTTCAGGGACACCATTGATAATAAAACCTGTCAATCTTAGCGATACAAGGGTTTTTACGAAGCATGAAGAGATGATTTAAAGAAATTTTGTGACCAAAACCACAAAAAATATCCCCAACATATTTTTTGTTGTAAACAAATACACATAGATTTTAAAATAATGCAACCAATAAAAATGTTTTAGATACGACTGTGGTGCTCAGTTCTATATCCCCAGCACCTAGAATAACACTGAGAACTGACACATGGTAGACGAGTAAGTGGTTGTTGAATGAATGATTATTTCTGTATCATCATTGAATTGTTAGTAATAAAATGCAATTTACAGCCACTTACTTGTGACTATAATAATAGTGTCTAAAGTAAATACACCCTCGCCTTTCCCTAGTGATTCTCCTGTTTAGCCAGTTTAAAAGCACTGGCTTATCAACCTCCAGGAAGAATGGACATCTATTGCACTGCAAATGCATCTTTATTCTAAGGCCTCTAGCTGATGAGAATATTGCTGCTTAAGTACAATCTGTGCCTCCTTTTCCCTTCATCCCAGTTTTCTCTCCTTTTTCAGTTAGTTTCCCCGCTAACTGGCTTATTTCCAACATGTTATAATTTCTATCATCTTCGAAAACAAAACAAAATCACTCTTGACCCTGTATGTCCCTCAGCTACTGCCTCAATTCTCTGCTTCCCTTGCCACAGAACTTCTTGAAATTTTTGTCCATACCTGCAGTTTCTAGTTCCTTTCTTCCTATTCTTTCTTGAGCCCTCTCCAATTAGGTTTTTACCTCCTGCTCCACCAAAATTGTGCTTAACATGGTAGCTAATGACCTCCATGTTGCTAATTGCATTGGTCACTTCTCAGTCCTCATAGTGTTTGAGTGGAAGGCAGCATTTGACATAATTGACCCCTCACTCCTTGGGACACTTTCTTTTTTTCTTTTGAGACGGAGTTTCACTCTTGTTGCGTAGGCTGGAGTACAATGGTGCGATTTGGGCTCACCACACGCTCTGCCTCCCGGGTTCAAGTGATTCTCCTGCCTCAGCCTCCTGAGTAGCTGGGATTACAGGCATGCGCCACCATGCCCAGCTAATTTTGTATTTTTAGTAGAGACAGGGTTTCTCCATGTTGGTTAGGCTGGTCTTGAACTCCCTACTTAAGGTGATCCACCCGCCTTGACTTTGCGAGGTTTTAAATTTTTCTCTTAAAAGGTAGAACATTCTTCCTAAGAAAGATAGAGGGCCAGGCACGGTGGCTCATGCCTGTAATCCCAGGACTTTGGGAAGCCAAGTAGGGAGACAAGTCTGGGCAACATGGTAAAACCCCATCTCTACAAAAAAAATACAAAACTTAGCCAGGCGTGGTGGTGTGTATTGGTAAGTCCCAGCTACTCGGGAGGCTGAGGCTGGAAGATCACTTGAGCCTAGGAGGTTGAGGCTGCAGTGAGCCGTGACCATGCCACTGCACTCCAGCCTGGGAAACAGAGCCAGACCCTGTCTCAAAAAAAATAAAAAAAGAAAAAGAAAAAAAAGAACAAAACAAGGTTAGACTAGAAATCTTTGTTATAACTTTTTGCTTTATATAGAAACTTCCTTAAAAGGTCAAAACAAGCTTTGAAATGTCTATACAGACTTCAGCTGTACTTTTCTAAGTTTTTGTTGTTGTTGTTGTTCAATTTCTTCATATATTATCCTATCCATTTAATTAACATATTTATTAAATACTTACTGTGTGCCAGACACTGTAAAACAAGTAAGATACAACTCAGTCTGCAAGCTGTTCCCATTTGATTTGGTTGGACACGAGTTATGGTTTCTTTCTTTTTGCTTGTTTGTTTTCATACAGGGTCTTGCTCTGTCAGCCAGGCTGGAGTGTAGTGGCGAAATCATGACTCACTGCAGCCTTGACCTCCCGGGCTCAAGTGACTCTTCCACCCCTCCCAAAGTGCTGGGATTACAGTTGTGAACCACCGCGCCATCCCAGCTCAAATTATGATGGGGATTTTTGTTGTTTTGTTTAGAGATGTAGGTTATATTGATCCTTAAATATTTAGAGCTAGCTGGGACCTTACGTTCTACCCTTCATTTTAGAGACCAAATGTCTGGCCAAGGTCAGACAACCAGGTAGTATCAGAGCCAGTACTCTTTCTAATCCATCATAATATTGATATGAGGCACAAGAAAATATAGCTGATCTTTCTGAAAACACACAATTTCTGAATATTTTAAATGTGTATTCAATTAATTGAATTTTTTCTTTTATACATGTATTTTTTATGATGTAGCTGCCTTTGCGAGGATTTTAATCACTCAGAGATTTTTTTTTTTTTTTTTTGAGATGGAGTCTCGCTCTGTCACCCAGGCTGGAGTGCAGTGGCCGGATCTCAGCTCACTGCAAGCTCCACCTCCCGGGTTTATGCCATTCTCCTGCCTCAGCCTCCTGAGTAGCTGGGACTACAGGCGCCCGCCACCATGCCTGGCTAGTTTTTTGTATTTTTTTTACTAGAGACGGAGTTACACCGTGTTAGCTACGATGGTCTCGATCTCCTGACCTAGTGAACCGCCCGTCTCGGCCTCCCAAAGTGCTGGTATTACAGGCTTGAGCCACCGCGCCCGGCCTCACTCAGAGATGTTTCTAGGCCTAAAAATATCTTCCAAATCATCTGAATCACTTCCTTCATTTTGACTTTCCAGAGATTTTCGGTTTCATGACTTTCATGCTGTAAGACAGTTTGAATGCACAGACATGTTTCAAAGCTCTGATTTTCTTTGACAGCCACTGCAGGAATCTTTTCAAGAAGTTTATTTAAAGCAGATTCTCTGCTTTTTCATTTAAACTTAAGGTCCTTTGGATAGAATCTGGTAAGCTCTTGCGTGCAGAGGAAAATGAGTTATAGAGACTGATAATCCTGTTCTGAGCATTCTGCTAAGGAGAGAGAAATAATACTTTATTCAAAGAGGGAAGGGAAGTGTAATGGGCACACCGTGTTTAAGTAGAATTCGTAAGTGTTGTAAAATTCCAGTGTACTTCAAACTCAATGACTTACTCTTATTTTATTTTTGAATTCACTTCAATTTGTTAAGTGGGTCCAAGTACAGAATGCTTTTTACTTATTTGAAAGGGCTATTTGGTCTTCTATTAGCTAATACTTGGATCAGCAGTACAATTTTTCTGAGTCTTTTTATTTGTGCATTTTATGGGCCTGGCATGGTAGCCAGCAAAACCCTGTCTCTACAAAAAAATACAAAAATTTGCCGGGCATGGTGGTGTGCCCCTGTAATCCCAGCTACTCGGGAGGCTGAGGCAGGAGAATATCTTGAGCCCAGGAAGCAGAGGTTGTAGTGAGCCAAGATCACGCCACTGCACTCCAGCTTGGGCGACATAGTGAGACTCTTGTCTCAAAAAAAAAAAAAAAAAGACTAAAAAATAAATATGTGAGGTGATGGATATGTTAATTAGCTTGATTTAACCATTTCATGATGTGTGTGTGTGTGTGTGTTTGTGTGTGTATATATATACATATGGAAACATCATGTTGTATAGCACAAATATATACAATTTTTATTTGTCAACTCTCTTAATTAAAAATAAATTTTAAAAAAAAGTAAAAGAGGATTTGCTCATTTGCTGGGCATACTGAATGAACTGCGGTGCTTTATTAGCAATTATTCCTGTGCTTTATTTAGAATTATTTGGGCTGGGCATGGTGGCTCACGCCTGTAATCCCAGCACTTTGGGAGGTGGGATCTGAAGTGGGCAGATCACTTGAGGTCAGGAGTTCGAGATGAACCTGGCCAACATGGTGATACTCCATCTCTACTAAAAATACAAAAATTAGCTGGGCGTGGTAGTGCTTGCCTGTAATCCCAGCTACCCTGGAGGCTGAGGCATGAGAATTGCTTGAACCTGGGAATCGGAGGTTGCAGTGAGCCGAGATCCCACCACTGCACTCCAGCCTGGGTGACAAAGAGAGAGACTCTGTCTCAGAAAACAAAAACAAAAACATACTTACTGAATTCCTACTATATGCCAAGTTCTATGCTAAATACTGGGATGTGACAGTGAACAAGATAGGCATGTTCCCACCCTCATGAGTCACAAGATTTTAACACAGAAGAACTAGAGTCAAAATGTTTTCCATGTTTGAGGACATTTCTGTCCCTCTAAGCACTCTTCCCCTACCACACACACTTTGACAGATTCTAAATTTGCATTGCCTGCTATAAGACAAAGTCGTATATATAAATAGTTTTGTAATGGTATATGGATGGAAATCTGGTGTCAAACCACAGACATTTTTAAATATCTAAAATGTATACATTTTAGAGAGTATGTATTTTCACATATTCCTGAGTTTTGGTTATGCAACAAGGAGCTGAGACATTTTCTTTTCTTTTCTTTTCTTTCTTTCTTTTTTTATTTTTAATTTTTTTTGACAGAGACTCCAGCTCTGTTACCCAGACTGGAGTGTAGTGGGTCACTGCAACCTCCATCTCCCAGGTTCCAGCAATTCTCCCACCTCAGCCTCCCTAGTAGCTGGGACTACAGGCATACGCCACCATGCCTGGCTAATTTTTGTATTTTTTGGTAGAGACAGGGTTTCACCACTTTAGTCAGGCTGGTCTTGAAATTCTCACCTTAAGTGATCCACCCATCTTGGCCTCCCAAAGTTCTGGGATTACAGGTGTGAGCCAGCGCACCCAGCCGACATTTTCTAATAATTAAACCCAAATTCAAGTTACTGTGTTTTTCTCTTCATTGTCTTAAGATAATTATACACAGGTATTAATTTCTTTCTCCCTCCCTCCCTTTCTTTTTAAGTTTATCATGTTAGCATGCTCCACCATCAATATCTTTTCTTTTAAAGGATTTAAAGTGTATTTCTCATACATATATATGTTTGTATTTCCCCTCCTTTCCTGGGAGAAATGGAATGCCAACTAGAGCCTCTAATAGCAAACCCTTGTTTTGGTCACAAGTAGCTGTTTTATACCATTTCCCCTTCTTGTGGGCTTAGGGGACCTTTTTCTTCCTTCTCACTGAACCTCAGGAATGGTGTCTAGGTAAGTGCCAAGCCAAAGAAGCAAGAAATATTTAAATTCCACTCTCCAGGCAGTTTTTATAACTGTCGAGAATAGATTCTTGTTTAGGAAATATGGCTTGATTTGTTAAGATTGCCCTTTTCTCCCAAAGTCCACCATATTTCAGTTGCTTATACATTTTAAAAAGAATGTAAACAGCTTATGCAAATACAACATTTTGCATTTATCCTTCATGCTCCAGAGAGCATTTTGAAGCATGTTGAGCTTTGCAGCACAGCCTCTATGTAGCCAGGATAGATGCTGTGAAAACTCCATGTGCTAGAGGTCACATGCCTCACTTGTGGGAGAGCTCCTCAAATCTCCGCAAGACATCTATTGAGTAGGTAAGACTAATTGGCTAGTGGGTTTTCAGGCTTATGAAAATATTGTTTTAACTTTAAAACTGGAATGAGCTGTTTCAACCGTAAGAAAAGACATAATAGATCCCTAAGTACCCACGACCCAGACTTAACAGATGTTAAGCTTTTCAGCAACATAAAATTTTATAAGCTGTTAGCTGGGTATAGTGACACACACCTGTAGTCCCAGTTACTCTGGAGGCTGAGGCGGGAGGATGACTAGAGCCTGGGAGGCAGAAGTTGCAGTGAGCCAAGATCGCGCCACTACACTCCAGCCTGGGCGACAGAGTGAGACTCTGTCTAAAAAAAAATGAATGAATAAATAAAAATAAGACATTTTATAAGCTAAAACTTAGAGCTGGTGGGAATCAAGGATGAGACAAAGTGATGGAGGAGAGAGGTTGTAAGTAGGTGCCCTAACCGAAGCCAGAAACAAAACGAGATAGAAAAACTCTTAAAGAGACCCAGGGAGACTCTCAAACCATAATTGTCTGGGCTCATTGGATCAGAGGTGAGCACCTCTCCTGCTTCAGAAACCCCTAAGGGCTCCCCCCTTAGAGTAACAGGATAATAATTGGTGTTTGATGACCCCAAATGATCAATAAAAGATTGAATGTATTCTATTCATTCTACTGCTGGACAGGGAAAGCCAGTGTGCAGCCAATTTGCGTATATGTAAAAGGTTTTTAAAAATCAAGTTTTGACACTCAAAGGGGGTGAAGTTCAGTTTTACAGCAAATTTGACACATTTCTCTGTATGCTTCATAGTATTAGAAAGAGTAAGAAGTCTTTACTGGGAACACAGTTGTCTTTGAAGTTTTGGCTTTATTTATTTATTTATTTATTTTTGAGACAGAGTCTTGCTCTGTTGCCCAGGCTGGAGCGCAGTGGCTTGATCTCAGCTCACTACAATCTCCCCCTCCTGGGCTCAAGCAATCCTCCTGCCTCAGCCTGCTGAGTAGCTGGGACTATAGGCACACACCACCAGGTTTGGCTTATTTTTGTATTTTTTTGTAGAGATGGGGTTTCACCATGTTGCCCAAGCTGGTCTTGAACTCCTGGGCTCAAGCAGTCTACCCACTTTGACCTCCCAAAGTGCTGGGATTACAAGCGTGAGCCACTGTGCCTGGCCCCAACATTTTTAAAAAGTAAACTTTTTTTACTGAAGAACAGCATACACGCACAAAAGTACCTAAATCAGAAGGGATGTGTTTTTATCACATGAACACCTCTGGGTACCCAGACCAAGAAGCAATATTCTAGGCACATCAGAAACCCCCCAGCAACCCTTGTAACTCCTTTGAGTCATGATAT
This sequence comes from Piliocolobus tephrosceles, assembly GCF_002776525.5. NCBI lineage: Eukaryota > Metazoa > Chordata > Mammalia > Primates > Cercopithecidae > Piliocolobus > Piliocolobus tephrosceles. Next base: position 57,452,913 of record NC_045444.1, read on the forward strand.
CATGATAGTTCCTCTTTTTTTTTTTTTTTTTTTTTTTTGAGACAGAGTCTTGCTGTGTCGCCAGGCAGGGTGGAGTACAATGGTGCGATCTCAGCTCACCTCAACTTCTGCCTCCCGGTTCAAGTGATTCTCCTGCCTCAGCCTCCCAAGTAGCTGGGATTATAGGCACATGCTACCATGCCCTGCTAATTTTTTGTTTTTTTGAGACAGAGCCTGGTTCTGTCACCCAGGCTGGAGTGCAGTGGCATGATCTCTGCTCACTGCAACCTCCGCCTCCCTGGTTCAAGCGATCCTCCTGCCTCAGCCTCCCAAGTAGCTGGGATTACAGACGTGCACCACCATGCCCAGCTGATTTTTGTGTTTTTAGTGGAGATGGGGTTTCACCACATTGGCCAGGCTGGTCTGAAACTCCTGATTTCAAGTGACCCACGCACACTGGCCTCCCAAAGTGCTGAGATTACAGGCATGAGCCACTGCGCCCAGCCTGTATTTTTAGCAGAGAGAGAGTTTCACTATGTCTCTGGTCTTGAACTTCTGACCTCAAATGATCTGCCTGCCTCAGCCTCCTAAAGTGCTGGGATTACAAGTGTGAGCCACTGCGCCCAGCCTACTCTTGACTTTTAATATCAGAGATTAGTTTTTGTTTTGGGAATTTTTGATATAATATGATCCAGATTGGGGAGAAAATGCTACTATGGTTCATTGTTCATAATTTGCTTTTCGAGTATTGAAACCCTGAGTATTTTTTTTTTTCTGTATGTAGATATTCAAATTCACTCATCTAAGGCTCCTTACCCAGGGTGGTGTTTTTATAATATGATGGTGATGATGATAACAAAAAAACAACATTAATTTTAAACCATGAATTGAGGAGGGATAAACTGCTTACCCTCTCTGCCTCAGCTTCCTCTGTACAACAGTAATAATTCTATCTTCACAGAGTTGAGGTGAGAATGATAATGAAACTGGGAAGCACTTAGATGGTACCTACTACCTAGCAAGGACTCAATTTTGTGTATGTGTGTGTGTGTGTAATAAATGAGCCCAACCCAGGCAAAGGGGAGATGTGTTATTAGGTCTTCATATATCGCACATTTTTATTTTACTATTGTCTGATCACACACAGATTGCAGAAGGCTCCACTTTGTAGATAAAAGGTCACTAGGTCATTGGGTAAAGAGGCATTTGCTTTCCCAGAAAACTAGAGAATTATGTACGGTGTGCTTAGAGGAGAAAAAGCATGAGGAGGGGAAGCCACAGTGTTTACGTTGACATCAGTTTAGTTTCTAGATTTGATGAGTCTGTAGAAAGTGCTTTGCGCTTGTTTATTTAAACAAAAGTTATGGGTCACACGTACACACAAGTAACCTAGTGAAATCTGAATAAGGGATGCAGGAGGAGAGAGAGAAAAAAACAAAAAATAAGTAAATCAAAAAAAACCTGAATAAGGTCAGAGGATTATATCAATGTCAATTTCCTGGTTGTGCTATGGTACCATAGTTATATAAGATGTTAGAGAAAACTGGGTGAAGAGTATATGAGATTTCTCTGTACTGTTTCTTACAACTGCTTGTGAATCTACGATAATCTCAAAATAGTTTAAAAAATAAGTTCTAGTGTTCTATATAGCACTGTAGGATGACTAAACAGTAATATGCTATATGCTTTCAAGCAGCTAGAAGAAAGGATATTGAATGTTTTCAACAAAAAGAAATGAGTTTGAGGTGATAAATATGCTAATTACCTTGATCTGATCACTATACATTGTATGTTGTGAAACATTACTATGTACCCCATAAATATGTACAATTATCATATGTCAAGTTAAAATTTTAGGCCGGGCGCAGTGGCTCACATCTGTAATCCCAGCACTTTGGGAGGCCAAGGTGGGCGGGTCACCTGAGGTCAGGAGTTCAAGATCAGCGTGGTCAACATGGCAAAACCCCGTCTCTACTAAAATTAGCTGGGCATGTAATCCCGGCTACTTGGGAGGCTGAGGCAGGAGAATCTCTTGAACCCGGGAGGTGGAGGTTGCAGCGAGCCGAGATTGCACCATTGCACTCCATCCTGGGCAACCAAGAGCGAAACTCCATCTCAAAAAGAAAAAATACAGAGATTTAAAAAATACTTATGGAGGAGCTACATGCTTTGAGTCCAGGGCTGCCTTAGGCTCTGGGGATACAGTAGAGAAACAGCAAGACACATTAATGCCCTCAGAGAAGATGAAGTAGGGGTAAGACCTTGAGCTTGCTTTAAAAGTGTACTTTTTAAGGTATTGCATTAAATCATTTGAAAAGATTCCTTGAATATAGAAATGATTATCCAAAAAGTCTCCACATTCTCAAGGAAGAATAACCAATCAACATTTACAGGATACCCATATACACACTAAATGTAGTAAGTAGCAATCCTTCAGGGTTGGGATTAAGTAAAATAAATATTGTCCTAATGGTGAGAACTGTTAAGTGTTAGAATGGAACCAAAGAATAAGAAAAATGACATCTTGTGCTGGAAGCTTTAAAGGGGCTGAATTCACATCTGTGTTTGTAGGTTTAGATGTGTTTCTGCCTGTCAATCATTAAAAAATCAGGAAACAACAGGTGTTGGAGAGGATGTGGAGAAATAGGAACACTTTTACACTGTTGGTGGGATTGTAAACTAGTTCAACCATTATGGAAAACAGTATGGCAATTCCTCAAGGATCTAGAACTAGATGTACCATATGACCCAGCCATCCCACTACTGGGTATATACCCAAAGGATTATAAATTATGCTACTACAAAGACACATGCACACGTATGTTTATTGCGGCACTATTCACAATAGCAAAGACTTGGAATCAACCCAAATGTCCATCAGTGACAGACTGGATTAAGAAAATGTGGCACATATACACCATGGAATACTATGCAGCCATAAAAAAGGATGAGTTTGCGTCCTTTGTAGGGACATGGATGCAGCTGGAAACCATCATTCTTAGCAAACTATCACAAGAAGAGAAAACCAAACACCGCATGTTCTCACTCATAGGTGGGAACTGAACAATGAG
>NC_045444.1:57456062-57507126 GCF_002776525.5 Piliocolobus tephrosceles
CACAATGGGGCCTATCATGGGGAGGGGGGAGGGGGGAGGGATTGCATTGGGGAGTTATACCTGATATAAATGATGAATTGATGGGTGCTGACGAGTTGATGGGTGCAGCACACCAACATGGCACATATATACATATGTAACAAACCTGCACGTTATGCACATGTACCCTAGAACTTAAAGTATAAAAAAAAAAAAAAAAAAAAGATGTGTTTCTGCCTGAAAAAGGAATAGATAATCCCTTGTATTTTTATAATCCTATGAAGTTCCTCGGTTTTTGTTTATTTGTTTGTTTGTTTTTTGAGACAGAGTCTCATTCTGTTGCCCAGGCTGGAGTGCAGTGGTGCGGTCTTGGCTCACTGCAACCTCCGCCTCCCGGGTTCAAGCGATTCCCCTGCCTCAGCCTCCCAAGTAGATGGGATTACAGGTGCCCACCACCATGCCCGGCTAATTTCTGTATTTTTAGTACAGATCGGGTTTCTCTATGTTAGCCAGGCTGGTCTCGAACTCCTGACCTCAGGCGATCCACCCACCTTGGCCTCCCAAAGTGCTGAAATTACAGGCGTGAGCCACAGCGCCTGGCCTGAAGTTTTATATATTAAAATTATAAAAGCCTTTGGTGAAGTGAGGCTCCTTTTTATTTTCTGGAATTAAGAAATGTTCATGAGGCCAGGCACTGTAACTCATGCCTGTAATCCCAGCACTTTGGGATGCTGAGGCGGGTGGTTCACTTGAGCCCAGGAGTTCAGACCAGCCTGGGCAGCATGATGGAATCCCATCTCTACTAAAAATAGAAAAAATAGCTGGGTGTGGTGGTGTGTGCCTGCAGTCCCAGCTACTCAGGAGAGAGGTGGGAGGATCACCTGGGCCCAGGAGGTCAAGGCTGCAGCGAGCTGTGATCGCACCACTACATTCCAGCCTGGGTGACAGAGAAAGAAAAGAAAAGAAATATACATGATACCCTGCTGATATAGTGGAATCCATCTTCTGAGGAAGTATTCTATAAACTTTTTCAATCTGCCACACATTTCCAGATATCTAAATTTTCCCTGACACAGACTGGAGGGATGGATAGGGGCAGGATTTTATCTTCAGAACAAAAATTAACTGCATGTTGGTTAAGGTGGCCATATAATTTACTGTTTAAACCAGGATGCTTAAGAAAGCACTTTGTAAAAAAAATTTTTTTTTTTTTTTTTTGAGATAGAGTCTTGCTCTGTCACCCAGGCTGGAATGCAGTGGCATGATCTCAGCTCACTGCAACCTCTGCCTCCTGGGTTCAAGTGATTCTCCTGCCTCAGCCTCCCAAGTAGCTGAGATTACAGGTATGCACCACCGCACCTGGCTAATTTTTTTTGTATTTTTAGTAGAGACAGGGTTTCATCATGTTGGTCAGGCTGGTCTTGAACTCCTGACCTCAAATGATCTGCCCACCTCGGCCTCCCAAAGTGTTGGGATTACAGGCGTGAGCCACTGCACCCGGCCATAAAAAACTTAATTGGAGTTTGTTCTACATGCAGAATGATGAATCTTCTATGACACCCGTGAAACCAGCACCTAGACTGAGAAACAGAATGTTACTAGAGTCTTCAAAACCCCTTGGGTGTTCCATTGTAGTTGCTATACGCTTAAGGCAACTACTATTCTGACTTTTCCAATGCAGAGATGAGGTTTGCTGGTTTCTATACTTCATATAAATTGAATTACACTGTATACTTGTTAATATCTGACTTCTTGAGATTGACATTGTAGGTTGATCCATATTACTGGGTATAGTTCTAGTTGTAGATAATTTCTTTCCATGATGTAAATTTATTTATTCCTTCTATTGATGATGGGTACTTGGGGGAGTTTCCAGGTTTTGGTTATTATAAATAGTATTGCTAATAATATTCTAGTATCTTTTGATGAACATATATACATATTTATTTTTGGCATAAACCTGAGAGTGAAATTGCTGGACAATAAGGTATGCATAACTTTACCTTAAGTAGATACTGCCAGTTTTCCAAAGTTTGTTCTCATTAAAGCTCTCATCGGCAGAACATTAGAGTTCTGACAGCTGTATATTCATTTTGATATTCAGTGTTTTCCAGGTTTAGCCATTCAGATATGTGGTAGAGGTATTCTCATTTGGTTTAAATTTGTATTTCTCTATTGCATGGTTTAAATTTGCACGTTTTTCTGTTCCTTTCTTTTTCTTATCAAACTAAGACTTTTTTTTTTTTTGTCTTGCTCTGTTGCCCAGGCTGGAGTGCAGTGGTGCAATCTCGGCTCACTGCAACCTCTGCCACCCGAGTTCAAGTGATTCTCATACTTCAGCCTCCAGAATAGCTGGGATTACAGGTGCACGCCACCCCATGCCTGGCTAATTTTTGTATTTTTAGTAGAGACAGGGTTTCACCATGTTAGCCAGACTGGTCTTGAACTCCTGACCTCAAGTGATACCCCTGCCTCAGCCTCTCAAAGTGCTGGGATTACAGGCATGAGCCACTAGGCCCAGCCAAATTAAGACATTTTTAAGAAGAAAGGAGACAACAGGCATAAATCAGATTGTTAATGTTAGGAATTTGGTTTTGGATGTGATAAGTTTGAGATGTCTGGGAAGCAAACACCATATGGAAATACCAAGAAGACACTGGATTATGCAGGTCTGGAGCTTAGAAGACAGTTCTGGGCTGGAGATACAAATTTTGGAGTCCCTGCCATGGAGACAGCATTTCAGTGAAAGAATGAATGAGATCACCCACAGAGGGAGTGCAGAGGGAGAAAAAGCCCTAGGACCGAGCCTGAGAGGCACCAAGGTTCATTCACAAGTTGCGGGTAAAGAAACTGCCAGCAAAGGAGCCCCTCCACCATCCCCTAGAAGGAGCTACTGAGAGGCAGGGGTAACAGGGGGAAGAGGGGAGAAGCAGAAGCCAAGGGAAAAAGGTTTCAAAAAGGGAGTGTCCAGTGTATCAAACTGTTGATTAAAAAACAAAACAAAACACATTCTGTGTCCTTTCGTCTCTCCCTAGCCATCATCGTCTACAGACTGCCATGGACCTGGAAATGCAGCAAGTTCCTGATGAAATCCATCCATGCAGGGTTAAATGCAGTTGCTGCCATTCTTGTAATTATCGCTCTGGTGGCCGTGTTTGAGAACCACAATGTTAACAATATAGCCAATATGTACAGTCTGCACAGCTGGGTTGGACTGATAGCTGTCATATGGTATTTGTTACAGGTCAGTATTTCAGTGTATTTACAAGCAAGTTATAAAAATAATTCAGAGACTGTAAATTATTATTTTTTTTTATTTTTTATTTTTTTTGAGACAGAGTCTCGCTTAGCCGCCCAGGCTAGAGTGCAATGCCGCGATCTCGGCTCACTGTAGTCAGTGTCTCCAGGGTTCAAGTGATTCTCCTGTTTCGGCCTCCCGAGTAGCTGGAATTATAGGCACCCACAATCATGCCTGGCTAATTTTTGTATTTTAGTAGAGGGTTTCACCATGTTGGCCAGGCTAGTCTTGAACTCCTGACCTCAGTTGATCCGCAAGCCTTGGCCTCCCAAAATGCTAGAATTACAAGTGTGAGCCACCACGCCTGGCGACTGCAAATATTTTCTAAACATTCTTTACATTTGTTTCTATTATAACTATTTTCCCCTAAGGAGGCACCAGAATTGCAGAATTCGCAGAATAAAATAATAAGAAATCAAGATTTCCTATACTGGATATGACTTTTAATCTGGATTCTCTAAAAACCAACTTATACTCTGCTCTATATCTTAATATGTAAAATCAAGAAATATCAGGCTGGGCACACTGGCTCATGCCTATAATTCGAGCATTTTCGAAGGCCGAGGTGGGAAGGTCATTTGAGCTCAGAAGTTCAAGACCAGACTTGGCAACATAGGGAGACTCTGTCTCCACAAATAAAAGCAAGAAAGAGAAAGAGAGAGAGCGAGCTTGATCTAACAATTAGCAATAAAGAGAATACCTATTTAAAAATCTGAGTCTTGGCTGGGCATAGTGGACTGCTCACTCCTGTGATCCTAGCACTTTGAAAAGCTGAGACCAGTGGATCGCTTGAGCCCAGGAGTTTGAGATCAGCTTGGGCAACATGGCGGAACCCCATCTCTAAAACAAAAACACAAAAATTAGCTGGGCAGGGTGGTGCACGCCTGTTGTCCTGGCTACTTGGGATGATGAGTTGCACAGATCCTTTGAGACCAGGAGGCAGAGGTTACAGTAAGCTGAGATTATGCCACTCCTCCCTGGGCAACAGAGCCAGACCCTGATCAAAAAAATAAATAAATAAAAATCTCTGGAGTTAATTAAAATGGTTCCCAGAGGAATATAGGCTTAAATGCTTTTATTACATTTTTTGGAAAGAAAACTTAAAATACATAAGCTATTCACTTAGTTAACTATAAGGGAACAGCAAAATACACCAGGAAAAGAGAGAAAACAGAAAGAATCTTAGGAATGAAAATAGGAGAGCAGGAATGCGAAATGTATGTTTCTGTGGGTAAGCCACAGAAAAGATATGATGATTTATGGAGATATATTTGTGCTAAATCCCTGAGCCCCATTTTCTTTTCCTTTCTTTTCTTTTTTCTTTCTTAGACAGGGTCTATCTCTGTCACCCAGGCTGGAGTGCAGTGGCACAATCTCAGCTCACTGCAACCTCCATCTCTAAGACTCAAGCAATCCTCCTGCCTCAGCCTCCAGAGTAGCTGGGACCACAGGCATGCACCACCATGCCCAGCTAATTTTTTGTAGAGACAGGGTTTTGCCATGTTACCTGGGCTAGTCTTGAACTCCTGTACTCAAATGATCTTCCCACCTTGGTCTCCCAAAGTGCTGGGATTACAGGCATGAGGCACCGCACTCGGACCCCATTTTCATATAGAAAGCACAACATGGACATCAGGAAGCTTGCTCTTTGATACTAATAGAATCACTGAAGTTCACTGAAGATTTAGGAATATTCTGAACCACCAAGAGGGAACCCTCTGAACCATTTCTAATGTATTTAGGCATTTTGGGTATTAACTAAATAATAAAATATGCAAACCAACCTATCAAATGCATTTATTACTTTTTTTAATGTAAATTACAGAATCTATTGTATTAGGATATACTTCAAAGAACAAAAGTTAATCTTGGCTATTCTTGGCCCTTTGATCTATGTAAATTTTAGAATCAATGCATCAAATTCCACCAAAAAATCTATTAGGATTTTACTTAATCTGTAGATGAATTTGAGAACTGACATCTGTATAATACAAGTCATCCAACTAATTATCATGAGCCTGTTTTTTCTTAGCCTTCTCCAAAATATTGCAAAGCTTTATATTTTCTTTGTAGAGTTGTTGTCTCCAACTTACTGCTAGCTCCTTGCTATTAAAAATGGTATCATTAAAAATTAATTCACTTGTTGCCTCTTTACAAAAAGTGCAACTGATCTGAAGTATAAATTTATACCTAGCAAACTTGATAGACTTATGTTAGTAATTAATCTCAAGATTCTTTGGGATTGTTTTATAATCTTACGTGATTAATAAGTTTTGTTTCTTTTTCTATCATCATATTTCTTTTTCTTGCCTAATTCAGTAGCTGAGACTTTCAGAAAAATGCTGAATAGGAATAGGTGATAAGGGATATAAGACAAATCCCTTCTACATCTGAGTCATGTCTTGGAAGAGAGCTAATCTGAAATGCCTACAGAGCATAAGCAGACTGTGTGCGAGCAAGAAATATACTTTTATATGTTAAGCTCTTGAAAATGGAGCCTGTTAGTTCCTATACCATGTTCTGTCCTAATATAATCAGATTAAAATAATTATCTTCTATTCCTAGTTTGTTAAAACATCTCATCTCATACATGACTGTTGAACCGTACCAATGTTTTTCACCATCTGTTCTGATGATTATATGATTTTTCCTCTTCAGTCTGTTAAAGTGACAAATCAAATTGTTTTGTTATTAGTTTCCATTTATTACTATTTTGTATTACACATGAGCTGATTCTCAGTGTGAATTAGTGCGTTGGACTCCTCCCCCTGCTTCTAGTATCTCCCCATTAGTCCTTGAATCTCAATCAAGAAAGTTGACTGAACAGTGATGTTAGTGCTTCCTCCCCACTGTCCTCTCTTCATCATTGTTTTACTAGGATGGTAGATCCTAAATAGGCATCTGAAAAAAAAAGTTCCTTTAAACTCAGTAATTCAGTAGCCACTAAGTCATCTTTATCTTGTTGAAGAGAGGATACTTGATGGGCAAAGGTGTGGGGTGACAAAACCATGAAAACATAACAGACTTCAGTTTATATAGGAACCTTGCTGTCTTCTCTACAAAGATGTATCCCACTAGTGATTTAATTATCAAGGAAATGAAGAAAACTTTTCTGCAGAATTCATTTCTTTCTCATAAAACAAAGGTCAACTTCTTTCCACATAGCTTTTTAGGTTGAACTCACTAAATTCTGTGTCCTAATGTACTTGGTTTTAGTGATTTAAAAAATCTGTTCCTTCCCTTCCTATTTAGCAACCTTAGGAGATTAGTAAAAACAAACCAGTAAGTACCAGAAAGTTCACTATAGTCGGATTAAAGACAGCAAAAACCAAACAGAAACATCCATACAGAGAACTGTATAAATAAATTGTTATAGCCTTAGGATATTAGCCATTAAAAGGAATAAATTAGATAAATGTATAGATATAAAAAAGATTTCCAAGACATTCTGTTAAGGGAAAAAAGCAAGATGTGGAACAATATGTATAGGGATAGTAAATTTTCTGGAAGGATCCATGAGAAGGTGATAAAAGGGGTTACATTGGGTAGTGGAACTGGAGTGAGGAAACTTCACTTTCTACCCTTTGGTTCTATATGAAAGGTTCTCTCATATTACACATGTTGCTTTTTAAATAATAATTTAAAATTAGTTTAAAACTTAAAATTAAATGATAACCTTTGCACTTTTTGGTATTTAGCTTCTTGCAGGTTTTTTAGTCTTTCTGCTTCCATGGGCTCCGCTTTCTCTCCGAGCATTTCTCATGCCCATACATGTTTATTCTGGACTTGTCATCTTTGGAACAGTGATTGCAACAGCACTTATGGGAGTGACAGAGAAACTAATTTTTTCCCTGTAAGTTGCATAGTCTTCTTAATTGTAATACTTAAGCCATAAAATGTTAAAGACTTGTTCACTGGGAAAATGTAAATATAACAAAATTTTTTAGATATTAAAATTAAAAAAATATTTTAAAGAATCTGTTATATCATATAGGTAATATGATATTACTAAAAGTTTAGAAGGACCAAAAAGTCTGACAAATTGTACTACTCTTACAAAACAACTATTGAAGTTATACATTCCCTTTCAATCTTGTTGATATGCATGTTTTTATATTAATTGTAATTATAGTGTACATACATTTTTGTTTTATCCTTTTTTAAAATTTTAAGTGATACTGGTGGAGGGTGTCCAGGTTTTTGGCGTTTTGAACAAAGAAGAGGACAAAACACACAAACAAAGCAAGTAAAGAATGAAGCAACAAAAGCAGAGAGTTACTGAAAATGAAAATACACTCCACAGGGTGTGAGTGGACTGAGCAGCCACTCAAGGGCCCTGATACAGAATCTTCTTGGGTCCAAACAGCCCCTAGAGGTTTCCCATTGGCCACTTGGTGTTCACCCCATGTAAATGAAGTGGTGGCCCGCAGTGAGTTTCATTGGTTGCAGAAAGCAACCAGTTAGAGGCTGAAGTGAAGTTACAAAGTTACATTCCTAGGCAAACCTCTGATTGTTTGTAGAAAGCAACCAATCAGAGATACTTTCAGTTTTCCATCTGCCATGCAGAAAAGCCGGGTTTGCAAAGGGAGTAGCATCCAGTCATTTTGCTGCTTAGATGTGGAAAGTTGGGGTTTTCCTTTTGGTTTAGTTCTAGGAAGTCCGTGTGAATTGACTCGAGGTTGCCACCTCCAGACCCTACCTGCCTCAAAACAAGTGTTACAGATGCTATGTTATTTTCGTATTTATTATTATTATTATTATTATTATTATTATTATTATTATTTTGAGACAGAGTCTTGCTCTCTCTCCCGGGCTGGAGTGCAGTGGCCGGATCTCGGCTCACTGCAAGCTCCCCCTCCCGGGTTTACGCCATTCTCCTGCCTCAGCCTCCCGAGTAGCTGGGACTACAGGCGCCCGCCACCTCGCCCGGCTAGTTTTTTGCATTTTTTTTTAGTAGAGACGGGGTTTCACCGTGTTAGCCAGGATGGTCTCGATCTCCTGACCTCGTGATCCACCCGTCTCGGCCTCCCAAAGTGCTGGGATTACAGGCTTGAGCCACCGCGCCCGGCCTCGTATTTATTATTTTTAAAACAATTTCATTATATATTCCTGAGTGAATTGTAGCATAATTTATATTTCTCTTTAATAGCAAGCTTTGAGAGTTTACATTGAAACTGTACTAGTGTGCATTTGAGCAGATAAATTCAAGACTGTTTTGCATGTTGCTGTATCATCCTGTTCGTAATTGGATACATCTCTTATTTCATAGGAGAAATCCTGCATACAGTACCTTCCCACCAGAAGGTGTTTTCGTAAATACGCTTGGCCTTCTGATCCTGGTGTTCGGGGCCCTCATTTTTTGGATAGTCACCAGACCGCAATGGAAACGTCCTAAGGAGCCAAATTCTACCATTCTTCAGCCAGATGGAGGCACTGAACAGGGAGCAAGAGGTTCCATGCCAGCCTACTCTGGCAACAACATGGACAAATCAGATTCAGAGTTAAACAATGAAGTAGCAGCAAGGAAAAGAAACTTAGCCCTGGATGAGGCTGGGCAGAGATCTACCATGTAAAATGCTGTAGAGATAGAGCCATATAACTTCACGTTTCAAAACTAGCTCTACAGTTTAGCTTCTCCTATTAGCCATATGATTATTGGGCTATGTAGTATCAATATTTACTTTAATCACAAAGGATGATTTCTTGAAATAATTTGTATTGATTGAGGCCTGTGAACTGACCTGAACTGGAAGGGATGTGATTAATATAAATAATAGCAGATACAAATTGTGGTTACGTTACCTTTATCTTGTTGAGGACCACAGCATTAGCACCGTGCCTTGTGCAGAATAGATGCTCAATGTGTGTCTACTAGTGGGTAATTGGATAAACTGGCAGCATCCCTGGCCTGTTGTCATGCAGTCATTTCCTGTTAATTCTGGGAGCCAATGATTTCACAACTCAAGGAAAGCAGTCCTAAAGGTTTAAAATCAGATCATGAATATCTGGGACAGGGTTTAGATTATGACGCTACACAGATACCATGATGAGAGTATATAAAAAAAAATTTAGGAAAGCACCTGGTTCCTTTCTCCCCATGCCTTCCTTCTGCTCCCTCCCCAGCTGGTTTGGGCTCAAATTGTTCCTGGAGACTAGGGTTTATGTTAGGGTATTGATAGATTAGAGCAGGTGGTTGAAGAGATCTTCTCTGGTCAGACTTGGAAGAATTTCCAAAACTGAGCTTAGCCCCAAGACTTCCCTAGGGTTGGTGTACTTTATGATCCAGATGCTAAACCTCTTAGAATGAAAATATGCTTCAGCACTTAAGTAGCATACACTGCCCTACAAACCTCAAAGAGCACTTTTTCCCAAGTTCTTATTTTTATTTTTGAAAGTACTCACACGGCACTTACTATGCTCCAAACACTCCTCTAAGCACTTTACAAATATTAACTCATTCAGTCCCTAGACAGACAGGATGAAGTAGGTATTGTTACCGTTCCCATTTTACAGGTGAGAGATTTGAAGTCTGGGGAGGCTAGTAACTCACCCCAAGGTCACACGGCTCATACAGGGTGGGACTGAGACTCAAATGCAGGCAGTCTGGCACCTCAGTCTGGATTCTAACCATTTCACTATGCTATTTTTGTCTTGTACTACTTTGACCTACCACTGAATAAACCTCAATTGCTGGAGTAGGGTGGAGTTAAGGGGATGCTTTTTACCTTTTGCTGTCTGCTGAGGCAGATTCCCCAGATAACCAAGGAAAAGGGGCCACCCATACCTGGAAATAGGCCATAGGGCCCCTGCCGCTGCCAACAAGCCATGGCCTACCTTGATACTTGTTTGATCTCAAAATTGTGTCTTGGTAACACAAAGATTTGGACAAGCACATCTGTGGCTTTCAAGTTAATTAATTGCGTTTTTTTTTTTTTTCTTCAGGATTTTAGCTGCTGAACAACTTTCAGTTTGGAGCTAAAAGAGACCTATCTCATGGTCTGCCCTTCCCTGGGGCAATAGCTAGGGTCTTTCCTGATTTTTATGGAATTGTAGGGGATATTTTGAGCTTTGGGTCCTCAGTAGTGAATTGAGACTTGGAGGCGATTTTTCATTCATCTCTGTGTGGGCTCTGGGCTGACAAATTAAAGCCTAGAGTAGTGCTTATGCTGAAATGATACTTTTCATTTTTTGGTTGATTTTTTTGCCTTCCCTTCAATTTTAAACTGAAGCATTTTAATGTGGGTAGAAACTCTACACCAAATACACTAAACATTTTGGTGCTTAGTGGATTTCTTTTTAGGTAACTGGTAATTACTTCCAAAGACTGAATACAAGCCACACTCCATCATGTCCCTTAAACTTCATGAAAAACCATTCAAGATCCCCTTGCTGCAACACTGTTCTCTTCTCTACTAAATTCTATTTCCAAAATTGGTAATAGAGCCAGAAGGATCCCCAGTACCCAGCCATCTGCTTGGCACAAAGTGGTAGCACAATTAAATTCAGTATGGGTAGAGCATGATACAGTCTTGGTGCCATAGAAGGAGTAGTTGCATAGTCACACATCATTTGATAAGTTGGATGTTCCATTACATAGAGGTACCAAAATTCCAGGGTTTTAGGAGGAAGGGATTAGATAGTGACTAAGCTGCCAGAATTGAGGCAGCCATTCCTTTTTATATAGGCTAAGAAACAGGTTATCAGTGAAAAGTTAATTATGGCTTTGACACTAGAATAGCTCTGTCGCAAAGTATTTAAGCACCCCTCATCTCAGCCCTTTATTTTATCTTTCATGTGGGCTAATGTGAGGATAATCTTACAGATGTTATAGGAATTTCTTTTCTTTCTATCTTTATGAAAACAATGCATATGAAATATATCTAGAAAACCTTTCTGTTTGAGACTCTTCTTTAATGGGCTTTTGATTCTAATGATAATTGTACCTTTATCTTTCAAAAGCTGATATTTCCTTCCTAAGCATCTCCCCAGAAAAATATCTCATTAAAAATCCCACAAATAATAGGGCAGAAGAAAGCCTTAGGTATCAATTCCAAAACAGTGATGGAAATTTCTCAAAATAATTATGACTTCTGTCATCTCCAGAGATAGTCTGGCTTAGTTTATTTACCCCATAATCTAATTTCAGAAAGGAAAGCTTTATTTTAACACTCATCTGAATCAACATTAAAGCCTTTTCTCTCAAAGTGCTTATTGAGAAACTCAAATGAATATACTTTTTGAATTAATGTCATCAAAAGTGTACGGCTTCCTGTGCTGCTTGTGTCAGATGGAACCTGCCCTCTAAAGCACTTTCTTTCCTTTACTTGCATGGTTTCATGTAAGCTGTGCTGTTTAGAAACAACATCTCAGACTTTACAAATAAATGACAAAGAAGGCAATTGCACTTTTTAAGGGATACTCACAAGCGATTTCTGTGTTCTAAAGGACAAAATACAGAATGTGTGTCATTTTTAATTAGATTCTTTCCCCTGCTGAGTTGGAAATTCCAGTGCAGCACTGATTGACCACAGTTGCCAATCTAAAAGCACAAAGACAGAAGTAAAGCTTTATGCTAATTTTATTCAATATGATAGAAAATTTATCTTGGTATGTCCTTTTTTAGATAACTCCAGCAGAAAACTGTAACTGCTATGTCTTCAGGAAAATGTAGAAGAAAGAAAATTATTATTCTTTAATTCCTACGAGGTACTTGAAAACCTTAAGTGGAAAAGATTTCTATCTTTTTATCTTAGTGCATTTATGGAAAAATATTAACTATCCTGAATATTTTATAATTTTGTAGGAAAAATATGCATCTATTTTTTCTTGACTTCTTTTTATATAGTAATAAAAGTTATTTTGGAAGCTGTTTGTGTGCTATCTGTTTGTCCGGGGTAGCAGGATAGGCATTGTTGTGAAAGTTTCTTTGCCATGGTTTTTGGTCTGTTTGTTTGTTTTTCAGCAGAGGTAGTCTTTTTTCAGTTTCTTGATTATGTTAACTGAAAAACCAGACTCTGTAATATATAATACATATTTTATAATATTATTTAATATTAATGTTATATAATTATATATAATATTCAATATTTTATATAGATAAAATTTTTCACAGTAAAGAATTTAATTAATGCAAAGCAGCCAAGCAGAAGGACTGCAGTTATCACTCAAATCACTGTTCCTGAAGGCTCAGAGGTTAGGGTTTTCCAATGATAGTTTGGTGGGCAGAGAACAAGGGAATGGATGCTGCTGATTGGTTGGGGATTCAATCATAGGTGTATAGAAAACGATCCTCATGCAGAGTCCCCCTCTGGAGGGGGGCCACAGGACCAATTAAGTCATGAGTCACAAGTCCGGGCGGGGTCAGCTCTTCGCTACCTGACGAATCTTAGGTTCTACAATAGTGATGTTATCTATAGGAGCAACTGGGGAAGTCACAAATTTTGTGACCTCTGGCCACCTGATTCCTGAGCAGTAAGAGATTAGACAAACTGATGCAGGGCAGGGGAGCCCCAACATGGAGCTTAGCCAGTGTAGGTTTCTGGCTTTGCCCAGGAAAGAATTCAAGGGCAAGCCAGAGGTGGAAGAAAACAGCTTTACTGAAGAGGCAGTGTTACAGCACCATGACTGATCCCGTAGAGCAGTGCTGCCCCCTAGGCAGACAGTAGCCTGTAAAATATTTTAAAGAGGTTTATTCTGAGCCAACACAAGTGACAATGACCTGGGGAACACAGTCTCAAGAGGTCCTGAGAAAGTGTGCCCCAGCAGTTGGAATTACAGTTTGGTTTTATATATTTTAGGGAGGCAGAAGTTACAGGGAAAGGCATAAATCAATGCATGGAAGGTATGCATTGGTTTGCCCCTTAAAGGTGGGATAACTTGAAACAGAAGCTTAGTTTATAGGTGGATTCACAGACTCTTTAATTTGCAATTGGTTAAAGGAATAGAGCTCTGTCTAAAAATTTGGAGTTGGCTGGGAGCAATGTCTCGTGCCTGTAATCCTAGTACTTTGGGAGGCCGAGGTGTGAAGATCACTTGAGCCCAGGAGTTTAAGACCAGCTTGGGAAACAAAGTAAGACCCCATCTCTGAAAAAAAAAAAATTAAGTTATAGGTGTGGTGGCATGTGCCTGTTGTTCCAGCTACTCAGGAGGCTGAAGGCTGGGATGGGAGGATCACTTAAGCCCAGGAAGTCAAGGCTGCAGTGAGCCATGATCATGCCACTGCACTCCAGCCTAAGTGACAGAGCAAGACCCTGTCTCAAAAAAGAAAAAAAAAAAAAAGGAGTCAACAGAAAGGAATATTTTAAGATAAGGAGCTCCATTAACCAATACACAGAATCGGAGTGAACTGTAAGGGTGTGTGACTTAACCCTTATCTGACATGACCTTAAGTCCTGTATATAATTTGGTATTTTATTGGCATAAAGAGTCCATCTTGTTAGTCGTATGTTCTCTATTTTAACATTAACGCTGGTCTGTTGTACCTAAACTCCAAAAGGGAGGGGCTATCATGAAGGGTGTCTGACCTCCCTTCTGATTGTAGCTGGGAATGCAGTTTTTAAGACTTTTTTGGGGTCCTTTTGGCCAAAAGGGAGTCTACTCAGTGGGGGGTGAGGGGTGGGGTTAAGACTTTATTTTTAGTTTACAATAGAAAATGCTGTCCGATTTTTTATTAAAATATATATTGGTACCATGCCTTTTACATTGCTACAAGTATCAGAGGACTGTTTGAAAATCATCATGGTGTTCTCTTCCATACAAGATCTGAATTGGAGCCACATTCTGTAGTGTAGAAAAGGTGCCAGAGATTTAGGCAGCCCACACAGATGCAGTTTCAGTTGGAAAATCATGAAAGAAGGGTCTATTAAAACTGTCAGTTATTACAGAACTCTGTGTTTATAGTACATAAATTATAATGGTACATAATTTATAATAGGTGAACTGTTTTTTTTTTTCCAAATAAGAAAGAAGTTTCATTAGCATTCAAGTAGTGCCAAAATTCATCCACTCTTAATGTGGTCACTCATTTAGCTCTTTTTCACTTACTTTTTGTTTCCATGGTATTTTATGTCATGTTGCTGTAGTAACACCATAATACTATATGTCCTATTATCCCATACAGCTATAATATTATGTATGCATTGAATTTTTATAAGTTACATCATATTTTGTCACTAACATATTAATTTCAGAAGAATTGTATTTCATTTCAGATATCTTAATTGGCAAGTACTTTCAACACTTATGACTCTATGGCTCAAGCAGATTACCATACAATTTTACATTTATAAGTTCATTCAATTTAATTTACAGTTGCACTACATAACTACTACCCTATAGTCTATTCTTAATAATTTGTTATTTTTGTTTATTCCCATTTCTAGTTATCTATCCATCTCTTTATTCAAATATTTCCTCTTAAAATTTTTTTTTAGATTCTCTTCCTTATCATCTTAAATTTCTGACACATTTCAAAATATTGCAACATCAGTAAATTGGTGTGGCTGGTCATTCTTGGTTTGTTTACTATCATAGAAGGAAAACATTCAATATTTTATCACTAAATATGTCATTATGGCCTTCATCGGGTTGGGGACTTTTAATTTGCTGAGTTTACATTTTTAATCATGAATGGGTGTTAAATTGTATAAAATTAGTTTATTTATTTATTTGTTTTTTGAGACAGAATCTCACTCTGTCACCTAGGCTAGAGTGCAGTGGCACGATCTCAGCTCACTGCAACCTCTGCCTCCTGGGTTCAAGCCATTCTCCCACCTCAGCCTCCCAGGTAACTGGGATTACAGGCACATGCCACCACGCCGGGCTAATCTTTGTATTTTTAGTAGAGATGGGTTTCACAATGTTGGCCAGGCTGGTCTTGAACTCCTGAGCTGAACTGATTCACCTGCCTTGGCCTCCCAAAATGCTGGAATTACAGGCATGAGCCACCAAGCCCAGCCTCTTCAGGTAGTTTTTTAAAAAAATGTTTTGCCCAGAATTTTTAGTTGTTATCTCTGGGAAGCTTGTACCAATAGAAGCTAATGCCTCCATTACTGGAAGCCAGAACTTTGTAACACTTTTAATTGCTAATATGTAACGTGATTTTCCAAGATAGGGAATATAATATACAGTATTTTTAGTTATGATATTTTCCTTACTTGATCAAGGAGTTTTTTTTTTTTTTGTCTTTAATGGAACAGCTACAGAATTACTACTTTGCTCTGCTTTGGGAAAAGTTGGTCAAAGAACAGCTTTACTCAGATGTCCTTACAACTGTTTGCCAAGTTACAGACTTTGCTTTTCATCCACTTAAATTTAATGTTTGCCTAATTAAGTGCTGTGGAAATCATAGCTGCTTTAAATACCTTGCAATTAAAGGCAAGAGTTTGACCCTCATTGTAAGGTAAGTATGGTGAGCGTATATTAAGTACTTGTGATTTCCACTTAAAAATGTTAAGCATCGAGGTTTGGGTTATTGGGTGAGAGAAAAATTCTGCATGTAAGATTGTCTTCTGGCAGCTTGACACTTTGAGATGGAAATACGGACAAAACAAATTCATGCAAAAAATAGATACATGAAGCAAAAAGCATCATGTAAAGGCAAAGGCATTTTTTGCATCTACTACTGACCAGTTCAGTCTTTTGTCCCAAGTGAGCAAGCTATTCATTTTTTCCCAACTTTCTATTTTTAAATTTGAAACTGTAGAACAATTGAAAACTAGTATAATAAAGACACATACTGTCTAATATATTTAACAATTATTTACATTTTGCATTTGCTACATTTGATTTCTCTTTCTTTCCATCTCTTCCCTGCCACACAGTTTTTAAGGTAAGTTGCAGACATGATAAGATATCTTTGGCCCGGCGCGGTGGCTCAAGCCTGTAATCCCAGCACTTTGGGAGGCCGAGACGGGTGGATCATGAGGTCAGGAGATCGAGACCATCCTGGCTGATCCGGTGAAACCCCGTCTCTACTAAAAAATTAAAAAAATTAGCCGGGCGAGGTGGCGGGCACCCCTAGTCCCAGCTACTCAGGAGGCTGAGGCAGGAAAATGGCGTAAACCCGGGGGGCGGAGCTTGCAGTGAGCTGAGATCCAGCCACTGCACTCCAGCCTGGGTGACAGAGTGAGACTCCGTCTCAAAAAAAAAAAAAAAAAAAGATATCTTCTAGGAATAAATTAATTGCCTTATATCATCTAGTATCCACTTAAGGAAAGCACATAGATCTTGTCCCAGATGATGTCCTCTTTAGTAGAGAAATTATGTTCCCTTTCAGAAAAGAAGGGTGAAAGAGAAGAGGAAAGCCGAGGGGACAAAAGAAGGAAAAGATTATGTGAAGTTAATAATGGTCATTAGTTCATAAAGTACATATGGTACATGAAGCACTATTGTACAGGATACTATAGTATTCTAGTACACTATTAATATAGTCTATGGGAATAGCAAATTATTCTAAGTGGTGGTTCTCTGCTAGGCTTAAGATTTCTGCCTTGTAATAGTTACAATATGGTCAGGATCTGGTAAAACATACTCAAATATCCTACCTAACTTTCTCCACCTTGCGAAATTCAGCATCTCCTCTAAAACTCAGATTTTAGAGCTTCTCGGCTCCTGCTTCATCTCCTTTGCCCCTGCTCCCACCACGCCACAGTCTGGGTGGAGTGTTTCTCCTCAGAGCATTTAAAGAACTTGGTTCCTGCTTCTAGCCCATCTTATCACATGGTATTTATGGCTCATTGCTTCTTCTCCATTGATTTCTACAAGTACTGGCGAGTTGGGATTTGTGATAGGGCCAGACAGGTATTTGTTGAATGTTTATGGAAGGTTAATCAAAAAGATAAGCAGACTGTCATAGCAAGAGAATTGGGAAGTAGGGGGAAAAGAGAGAGTAGCTTTGGACGGTGGAACCAGTGAGAGCTCTGGCTGGATGGTAAGAACTGCGGGATTCGTTCTGGGCTGAATTTAATCTCCCTTCCTAGATCACTGACATTTTTTCTTAGTCTCTTCCCTCCTTAGTTTCTCAGTGCCCTAAGCCTACTATTTTTCCCTCATCGAAAGTCATTCATATTAAGGTATATGGTATGGCAAAATGGGGGCGGGGAGGGCACCTTGATCTCAGGGAAGCTTCCTGGGATTGTTTGGGGAGCTTGACATGTGCCCTAGGAACTTGGGGAGCATCATGAACAAGTGTCTGCCTCCACCTTGAAAATGCAAAGGCTAGGGAGACAGGCTGGTTGCCGCTCCAATAACGGAGCAAAGGAGAGGCCACTGCTGCCCTAGGCCTGGGCCTGTTGGGCAGAAAGCACGTCTCTCCAAGGGGCTCACTTCCTCCATCCTTAGCTAGCGCCTAGACATCTGGTGATACCTACGGCCTTTCTGCTTTAAGACAGTGTTTGCCCTTGTAGGTAGCCTTCTTAGACAAGATCTAGGACGACTCTGTAAAAAGTAAAATAGAGGTTCCTTTTCAAAGACTTTCCTCCCCATCTAATTAGGAATAAATAGTAACTTCTCTTTAAAGCAAAATGTATTCAAAGACCTGTGCTAACATTCTTAAATATCTGCTAGCCATCATAAAGAAGTCAATGTACTTTATGTTCTTAGCTCCCACAGGTTAGCCTAAGTATTTGCCCTGGTATGTTTATACTGGTCCAAGCAAGCATGAGGTCATAGCCTGTTCTCTTCCTCTTTAAAAGTGTTTTCACCTTTCTCAGCATTCCACAAGTTACTTCTTCCTTCCTTTGTTCTCCTCTACCTTTGCCTCTTTTAAAAAGTTCTAAGTTGCTAGCCAGTCGGGAAAAATACAGAATGTGAGGTCCTGTTCCAGCCAATGGAAACCGGACACAGCACTAGGGTGAATGCGTCAGGTTATAAATGACCCTGTCTCATTTGTTCAGTGTACTCCTGTGGCAAAACTTCTGGCGAGTGTACCCTTTCTGCAGGAAGCAAAAATGGCCTTACTAAATAAATTAAATTTATGTTCAAGTGCTATTTCTTTACAGCACCTCGGAACAAGCATTTCAAACAACTCCTTACCATTTATTCCCCTGGGTCCATATCTCTTCTTAAAGGAATGTGGACTTTCTTCCATGATTATCGGCTGCATGAAGAAGTGTCTTGGAGCCAAGAGAATACATCTTCATAGGATACTAGGCTTCAGGGAGCTAGAATAGAGGAGTGCGGAGCACAAACTGAAAACGGTTCCCCTCACTCACCACAGAGGCACAACTCGTAAGGCCAGCCATTCTAAGGACAGGCCAATTTGGGTGGGTGAGGATGCTGGACACGGGAGCGGTCCTGGAGCACATGTCTGCCGACCTTTGTTCATGTCAGAGGTAGCCCACAGGGCAGTGCTCATTTATATCACCAATCCGTAAGAATACATTTTTGTTTTGTCAGAAAGACAATGTCTATAGAATTATCTGAAACCTGTTTTTTCAGATCTGACTAGAGTGAGTTAGTTACCATCATTTTCCTTCTGGTAGCAGCTCGAGGGGCATGGTAGGCAAGTGAGGTTTAGAGTGAAAGGAAGAAGGCTTATGAAGGATTTGGCTGGTGAGTGTTCTATTAGGGTGAGAATTTTGGAAGGAGGAGCTTTCTGATTGACTTTCAAACACAGTTGGCAATCTGGTTGGTTTAATATCTACTGGTACATAACTAGGAAATTTCTAGGCTGAGTGGAATAGTATGAGTTTTTCTGTTTCAACTGGAAGAATATCTGGTTGTCAGACTCAGGGTGAGAACTGTACATAAGCAATCCCTCAGTTTGGTTAATGTTATGGTAGAAATTTAGTCTGAAGTCTAGTCCAAATAAATGTTTTCTATATTCTCATATCTATTTATATGAATCTTATCACATTAAGGCTAGACTGAGACATGTCACAAATTTCTCTCTTGTGGAATGAAGGTGAAAAAGAGAAATATAAGCATTGGGTGAATGTTGAAATGGATAAGTTCTGAGATTCCTCTTAAAGTTTAGATTTTGATGAGATTTCCTGAACAGGTCTCTCTCTTGTGGCTCAGGGGCCAGAGGGACTGTAGAACTCCAGGGGGCCAGGCCCTAGCTCAGCCCTGGCACACACAGGCAGGCAGGTCTCCCTTCCCTAGAGTAGCCACCTGTGATGAAGGAGGAGGGTGGGAAGTATCTTTGTCCTCCCCAACCCCCAACCTGGCTCCCTGTCTGTATCAGCACTCACATTCCCCTTCAAACCTCTAGGTCTTGAGCAGATTGTAGGAGGTTCTGGCCCAGTGAACTCACCTGGAACATGCACATGAAGGAAGTGAAAGAGTGCGAGGCAAGAGGAGCAGTGACAGCCTTAAGTGTGAGCTAATTCACCCCAAGAACAAGCAAAAGTGCAAATAAAACTCAAGGACATGGAAGAGTGCGGAGTGATGATTAGGATTCAGGCCTCTCCTTACCTGGCCTTCCTCCATTATTCTCTCTCAACCTCTCTCTCTCTCTCTCTGTCTCATTTATCAGAGCACTGGATTGCGAATGGAGTGCAAGTAGAGACTGAAAATCACCACTGTAGTGATTGTATGTGTATGGCAAATCATCTTAAAGGTTTCTTGTATTTGGAAACAATGTCTAATAAAGAATGGCCAAATACAAAATTATACTATACAAAAACTATGTCATCAAAAATTATATTGTTCAAGTGAATAATTAGCAATATGAAAATATGTTCATAAAATATTAAGTGAAATAAATGGAATATAAAAGGGTTTGTAAATGTGAATGTGCATACACTCTCAAATAACTGGAAGCATAATATACCAAATAGTTAATTAGTTAATAATGGTTATCTTTGGCCTCGTGTAGTGGCTCATGCCTGTAATCCCAGCACTTTGGGAGGCCAAGGTGGGTGGATCACCTAAGGTCAGAGACCAGCCTGGCCAACATGGTGAAACGCTGTCTCTACTAAAAATACAAAGAAGAAAAAAGACAGATGTGGTGGCACGAGCCTGTAATCTCAGCTACTCGGGAGGCTGAGGCAGGAGAATCGTTTGAACCTGGGAGGTGGTGGTTGCAGTGAGCCAAGGTTGTGCCACTGCACTCCAGCCTGGGTGACAGAGCGAGACTGTCTCAAAAAATAAAGTAAAATAAAATAAAATCATTTTAAAAAATGGTTATCATTGAGACATGGTAGGATAATGGGCATTTTTCATTTTCTTCTTTTTGTTTTCTCTGTATTTTCTATAATTAAGTGTTACTTTTGTACTAAGAAAAACATGTATTATCAGAACCCTGTCTGCCTCATTGACATCATCCAAATGTTTGCTTAGTCTAATTTATCAAGAAATTGAAGATAACATATTTGTAAGTAAAATAAATGCTTTCCTAACACCAGGAAAGAGGAACTAAAGCGTTTGCCAAGAGCCTAACTTGGTCAGATACCGGAATGACCTGAGGGACTATTTGCTTTGTAGCATCGTTAATCTCCAGTTTGCAGAGACATAAACATTTACAAGTCTTCCAAAGGTAATGCAATCACTGGAAGCTGGGCAGTATATACTTATGAGAACTGGACAAAGCAGAAAGATCTGGATTCTTGTAGGAACTCTATCATGGTCCAGGGGTGTAATCTTGGGCAAGCCACTTCATCTCTCCATCTGCTACAAAAAACAGGTCCTTTTATATTCACTCACCAGTTAGTGATTGAGGCTTTCCTGTGTGCACTGCTCATAGGCACTGCCTGGGGCCCGTGCTGAATGCTATGAGTCTGTTATTTTATAGACTATTGCAGCCAGTTTAATTCATACACCATTTCCATCTTTCAGCACAGAATTACCTACAATTGTCATGGCTTACAAGTGGAATAAACCTTTGTAATCTAGGTATCGAGGATTTCACAGTAGGCTTTGTGAAAGTGACAAAAGAGGCAAAAATGGGACTAGATACAGTGGTTCACGAATATAATCCCAGCACTTTGGGAGGCTGAGGTGGGTGGATCACTTGAGGCCAGGAGTTCGAGACCAGCCTGGCCAACATAACGAAACCCAGTCTCTATTAAAAATACAAAGAAATAGCTGGGCGTGGTGGCACACACCTGTAATTTCACCTACTCAGGAAGCTGAGGCAGGAGAATCGCTTAAACCCCGGAGGCGGGAAGCGAAGGTTGCTGTGAGCTGATATGGTGCCACTGCATTTAAGCCTGGGCGACAGAGTGAAACTCTATGTCAAAAAAAAAAAAAAAAAAAAAAAAAGAGGCAAAATGGAGTAAGGAATAGACTGAGTAGAGTTAGACGTGGGTCAGAACAGAATCCGCTTGGCCCAGATTAGCTTGGAGGGCAGGGAGGAGGAATGAAACCCTGAGCAAAAAGCAATGAAAGAAATTACAGATCATGGTGGTAAATTCCCAAACATGGTGGTTTAAATACCTTATTCACCACAATGTACAATTCATTATTCTTTTCTGGCAACAATAATTTGTACCAAATAGTGTTTATGTGTTCGCTACTATTGCAAGAGAAGGAGAGGTCGAGCAAAACACCTTTGAAGATCTAATACTGTACACAATGGGTAAGGTCACAGGTTTTAAGAAATATGGGGACTATGAGCCAAAATCAATAGAAACTGGTTTTGTTTCCATGAAAAAAATGATGCAAACTAAACATAACCGTAAAAAAGACCATGGTGTCCGGAAAAGTTATTTGTATGCCTCTCAGAAGGTATTTCCATACATTGCTAGGTGCAATGGTTTGCTCTATTTTGTTTTTGATATATTATAATTTGATCGTCTTTTGCCATCACATAAAAATTTTGTGCAGTTAATTGTTTTTCCTCATTGTACAAGAAAGTGCTCGTTAAGAAAATTCAAAGGTCTGTTAGTAACAAACAACTAGAAAACAAACTAGTTGGAAACATGCTCCCATGAGGATATGCACTCACATTTGAACACATACACACACAGATACCAGTAAATGCCATCTAACAAAAAGAAATATGACGTATTCAATTAGCAAAACTGATCATTAACCAGAAATGTAACTATAAAACCAAAAATACCTTTGAGCAAAAGTTGGTGAGGACACTCTCTCTTCATGAGAGCTCCATGTCATGCAATGTCAAAGAGCTCCCCTCAGCTCAGCTGTCTTAGCCAAAGACAGGGCTAGCAAGGTAAAGGCACGTTGTATGTTAAGGTAGATACAGGGTTAATAGGAATATAGAACCTAGTTAGATGCTCTGAAATCAGGACAGAAGGCGTTTCCAGCCATTATGATAGATTGATCTGATAAATGAATACTTATGAACAAAACAAACTCATGTTTTATTATACAAAAAATAATAAAGTTTCTTGATTCATAACCCATATGCCTGATGGGCTCTCTTCTTTGTGTCAAGAAGCTATGAAAGCTCAATTGAGACAGTAAATAACGTGTCATAGCATTACAATGCCTTACAGATTGTACATTATATATAATGTAATTAAATATGTAAAGTACAGTCACTTTACGGTCCCAAGCCTTATTCCTTACTAATTGTGAGAACTTCAGCAAGTTCTCTGAATTATAGCTTATGCATCTATAAAATGGAGCTAAGGATACATTAACATTGCTGGTTTTAAAATAGGTCCTCAAATTGTCTGACACTCTTTCGCATCAAAAGATGGAAACTTATTCTCCTCTCCTTAAACACGGGCCAGGGTTAGTGACTCACTTATAAAGAATCAAAGGCAAGACTAGTGCAGTTGCTCATGCCTGTAATCCCAGGACTTTGGGAGGCCAAGGTTGAAGCCAGGAGTTCAAGACCAGATTGGACAACATAGCAAGACCCCATCTCTACAAATAAAATAAAGATTAACCAGGCATGGTGGTACACACCTGTAGTCCCAGCTACTCAGGAGGCTTAGGTGGGAGGATCGCTTGAGCCCAGGAATTCAAGACTGCACTGAGTTATGATCTGCCTCTGAACTCTAGCCTACGCAACAGAGCAAACAGAGCAAACAGAGCAGGACCCCATCTCTAAACCAAACAACAAGCAAACAAAAAACAAGAAGGCAGCAGACAATACTATGTGACTTCAGGGACAAGGTTTCCTAGCTCTCTTTCTCTCTCTCTCTTGCAAGACTTGCTCTGGGAACCCAACCACCTTGTCATTTGATGGGGAAACCAAACACTACATGTGTATTAACCCATTTTCACATGCTATAAAGAAATATTTGAGAGTGGGTAATTTATAAAGGAAAGAATTTTAATAGACTCACCGTTCACATGGCTGGGGAAGCCTCAGGAAACTTGCAATCATGGCGGAAGGGGAAGCAAATGTGTCCTTCCTCACATGGCAGCAGGAGAGAGAAGTGCCAACCAAAGGAGAGAAAAGCCCCTTATAAAACCATCAGATCTCATGAGAACTCACTCACTATCACGAGAGCAGCATGGGGGAAACTAACACCATAATCCAACCACCTCCCTCTCTCAACATGTGGGGATGACAGGTCCCTCCCTCCACACATAGGGATTACAATTTGACATGAGATTTGGGTGGGGACACAGAGCCAAACCATATCAACATGGAAAAGTCACAAGTCGATATTTGGACAACAGTTCTGCATGAGCTCCCAGCTAACAGCCAACATCAGCCTCCAGAGAGTGAGTGAGTGAGTGAGTTTTGAGTTTATTCTAGCCCCCTATCTTTGAACCACCCCAGCTGACACTGAGTAGAGCAGAGGTAAACTGTCCCCTTCAAGTTCTTCCAAAATTTTTTTTTTTTTTTTTTGAGACAGAGTCTTGCTCTGTCACCCAAGCTGGAATGCAGTGGCGCAATCTCACCTCACTGCAACCACTGCCTCCTGGTTTCAGTCTTCACCGGGAAGCCATTTCATTTTGCCATATGAAGAAGCTAGAAAGGAGAAACTTTTATTTTCAAACCCAGCAATTCCTGGCTCCTCTATATTTCACAGTTCTCTTTCACTTCTCTCTTTCTCTTGAATTTTACTATACTCAGTGAGAAAGACCAGGCAGCTTCTTCAACACTTTTCCCAAAAATCTCCTTAGATAGATGGTTAACTTGGTATATTTTCTATTATCCATGTTACCACAGGTGACAGTGTTGCTAAACTTTTTGCTGCTATATGACAGCTCTCAGTAACATTTTCCTCACTTTCCCATAAGCCCTAACCAATAACTTCTACAAGAACCATGAGGTTTCCACTAATAGTCTCTTGAAGACCTTTCCAAATTCTGCCTGCCACCCAGTCCTGAAGCCATTGCCACATGTTAACAGTTTTTGCTGTGCTACCAAACTCTGTTCCAGTTACCTATTGCTGCATAACAAACCACCCCAAAATTTAATAACTTAAAACAGTAACAACATCTATTTCTTCATGAATCTACAATTTGAGGGCCTGGTGGGGTGGCTCATGCCTATAATCCCAGCACTTTGGGAGGCTGAGGCAGGCGGATTACCTGAGGTCAGGAGACCAGCCTGGCCAACATGGAGAAACCCTGTTTCTACTAACAAAAATTAGCTGGGCATGTTGGCATGTGCCTGTAGTCCCAGCTACCAGGGAGGCCGAGGCAGGAGAATCGCTTGAACCCGGGAGGCAGACGTTGCAGTGAGGGGAGGTTGCACCACTGCACTCCAGCCTATGTGACAGAGGGAGACTCCCTCTCAGAAAAAAAAAAAAAAAAAAAAAAAAGAAAAAGAAAAACATGGTCCAAAAATAAAGTGAGTTTATTTTTGGGTGTGACTATAAAACTCTTTGCTGAGACCTCAGAAAGTCTGTAAGGTGTTGTTTCATAGGCCCTTTCAAGCCGACAAAAGGCCTAGCAACTTTTTTGTTTGTTTGTTTTTTCCTTCTTTATTTGTTTTCAACACACCATTGTTGGCTTGAAAGGCCTACGGATCTCAAGGGAGTTATCGGACTGCAGCTTTAAGAGAAGGGAGAGAAGGACTAAAGGAGATTTATTGGTATGGATTTTGCCTAATGGAGTTAGTTATAAATTGATTAACAAGAAGAATATAATTTTTTATTTTTTATTTTTTATTTATTTATTTATTTTTTTGAGACGGAGTCTCGCTCTGTCGCCCAGGCTGGAGTGCAGTGGCGCGATCTCGGCTCACTGCAAGCTCCGCCTCCCGGGTTTACGCCATTCTCCTGCCTCAGCCTCCCGAGTAGCTGGGACTACAGGTGCATGCCACCATGCCTGGCTAATTTTGTATTTTTAGTAAAGATGGGGTTTCTCCATGTTGGTTAGGCTGGTCTCAAACTCCAGACCTCAGGTGATCCACCCGCCTCAGCTTCCCAAAGTGCTGGTATTACAGATGTGAGCCATTGTGCCTGGCCCAACATGGACCACTTTTAATGGAAAAGAAAGAATGGCTCAGAAGGTGGGACTGAGAGCGCAGTGGGTGGAGCCAAAAGCAAGGTGGACAATTTCCAGGTGTAGGACCAAGCCCCATCAAGGAACTGGCAACATACGCTCAGCTGGATTTCAGAATCGCTGTGCGCCAGTGGCTGTTGTATGCCTCCCCTTTCCCTCCTTTTTGAACAGAAACCTCTACAGTGATTATCCTGTGCTTGCTCCACTATTGTACAATATATTGGGTGCAGCAGGCAGAGAGGCAGCTTGTCTTTTGATTCACAAGTCTTCAGGTGGAGAGGAACTGCACTGCAGGAGCTGTACTCCAGGAACAGCGCCCCAGGAGCCTCAGCCACTCCTGCACCTGATTTACATGTTAAGATCATGGACCTTGAGCCCCAGCTTGATGCTACAGGAGATACAATGTTTAAGGGGTTTAGGCGGGGGAGTGAGTCTGTTTTGCAAGTAGGGGAAAATGCAGGTAACGTATGTCCAATGGGCAAATTGTGATGGTTTTAACATATGTCCACAAATTCTATGATATTCTTCTCAGCAAAAGGTAGAATCTAATTCCCCTTCCCTTGAATCGTGGCTGGCCTCAGTGGCTTACTTTTAACCAATAGAACATAGCAGAAGTGAATCTGTAAGATTTCTCTGAGGAGGTTGCCAAAGGGGACACAGCTTTTGCCTTCTTCTCTTCTCTCTGGGGATGTTCACTTTTGTGAAAAAGCACTGTGTGAAAAAGCCAAGGAGCCCCATGGAAAGGTCGTGTGGAGGTGTTGTGGCCATAGGCCCTGCTGAGCTCCCAGCACCAACTGGCTGACCTGTGGGTAAGTGAGATATCGGATGATTCCAGCCACCAGCCTCAAGTCACCCCTGCTGATGCCAAGAGAAGCAAAGACAAACTGTCCTTCTCAAGACCTGCCCAAATTACAAATTCATGAGCAAAATAAATGCAGTCGTTGTGTT
The DNA here is from genome assembly GCF_002776525.5 of Piliocolobus tephrosceles. Lineage (NCBI taxonomy): Eukaryota > Metazoa > Chordata > Mammalia > Primates > Cercopithecidae > Piliocolobus > Piliocolobus tephrosceles. The sequence goes on from NC_045444.1 coordinate 57,482,611, forward strand.
AAGGAACAAAGTTTAAAGTGATTTGTTATGCAGCAACAGGTAACCAGATATTGATATGCAAATGCCTACTTAGAATATCCACATATCAGTAAGGTACAGTGGCTCATACCTATAATCCCAGCACTTCAGGAAACTGAGATGGGATCGTTTGAGACCAAGAGTTCAAAACCAGCCTCAGCAACACAGTGAGATCCCATCTCCGTAAAAATTAAAAAAATTAGCAGGGTGCAGTGGCACATACCTGTGGTTCCAGCCACTTGGGAGGTTGAGGTGGGAGGATCGCTGAGCCGAGGTGGTTGAGGTTGCAGTCAGCCATGATCATGCTACTGCACTTCAGCCTAGGTAACAGCAAGATCCTGTCTCCAAAGAAAGAAAGAAAGAAAAAATCCACATATTGAAATAAAATCTTGCAGCTGTTGCAACATTTTATATATTCTGAATTACAATGGCTTCACGGTCCCCAGCTTATCACTTACTAACTGTGGGACCTTCAGCAAGCCAGGCTCCTGAGCTGTAGTTTCTGTAGCTATAAAGTGAAGATTAGAATACTTGTCATTTTATTTTTCCAGCTTTATTGAGGCATAATTGACATATAAAACTCTTTCTTTCTTTTCTTTCTTCTTTCTTTCTTTCTTTCTCTCTTTCCTTCCTTCCTTCTTTCTTTCTTTCTTTCTTTTTCTCTCTCTCTTTCTCTCTTTCTTTTTTTTTTTTTTTGAAACAGGGTCTTGCTCTGTTGCCCAGGGTGGAATGAAGTGGCACAATCATAGCTCACTACAGCCTTAACCTCCTGGATGCAAACAATCCTTCTGCCTCAGCCTCCCAAAGTGCTGGGGTTACAGGTTTGTGCCACCATGCCTGGCCAAAATTATATATATTTAAAGTGAACAATGTGATGACCAATATACTGTACATTGTGAAATGATTACCACGATCAAGTTAGTTAACACATTCATCACCTACAAAGCCTACCATTTGTGTGTGTGTTTAGTGAGAACGCTTAAGATCTACTCCCTTAGAAAGTTTTAAGTACACAATACCGTATCATTAACTGGAGTTGTAGGACTTTCTCCTTAGTTCAGCTGAAAGCCGGGTTCTTCTCACATGGCCATGAGAGATTAGGCTTACAGACAATTTGGAGGATGAGAAAAATAGAATTTATTAGGCAAAAAGTGGGGGCGGGGGTGGGGAACAGGGACTCCCAGCAGAGTGAGAGTCCTGCTAGCTAGTTTTCCAGAATCACAGATTGAATTCCAGGTTCCACCCTGGAACAGGAGAGGCCAGGCTCCTCTCCGCCCGCGAACAGAGCGAAATTCCAGAGACTCCACCCCAGTGGGCACTCCTTGCCTGTCTGAGTCACCATGTAGTATATCAGTACTTGTCTTATTGTAGAAAATCAATTATGAAAGCGATGTAGCAAGAAGAAAAATGGTAATATATTATAGGTTATTGTTCTGTGAAATGGTCAGATAGGCAAAGCTGCTCCCAAATGCTGAAGTACCGAGAAACCAAAGAAGGTAGCCGACCAATCCATGTGTCGGTAAAGCGCATTTTATTGGGGAACTTACAGACAGAAGTGTGGTCTTGGGCAGCAGCAAGACAGGTAGATCTCTGCACTGTTCCTCCCCAGACCTAGAGCTGATGTACCATGGGGAAAAGGTATATGTGCTTCAGCAAGACAATGAAAGGCAACTCTCTAGAACAGGCAAGAAGGCTGTGTGTCATATCCTATAATTCGTGTGATAACAGCAAAGTTGACATGTTCTTACGCTAAGGACAGCAAATAAAGTAGGAATCAGGAGGCATTCACGGGACTGGGGCTAACCAGAAGTCAACCTGACAGGTTAGTGTCCAAGAGGGAGCCACATTTGACTCCACAGTTATAACACTAGAATCAAATGATTACAACTCTAAGTGTGCACAGAAGAGAAGTAGAGGGATTAGAGGAGTGGTGGTGGGGGAATGATTTTTTCTTTCATTGCCCTAATTTTCTGTAGTATTTTTACTTTAGCAATCCAAATAAATGTGTGTGTATATATATATATATATATATATATTTTGAGACGGAGTCTTGCTCTGCCGCCCAGGCTGGAGTGCAGTGGCCGGATCTCAGCTCACTGCAAGCTCCGCCTCCCGGGTTTACGCCATTCTCCTGCCTCAGCCTCCTGAGTAGCTGGGACTACAGGCGTCCGCCACGTCACCCTGCTGGTTTTTTGTATTTTTTAGTAGAGACGGGGTTTCACCGTGTTAGCCAGGATGGTCTCGATCTCCTGACCTCGTGATCCGCCTGTCTCGGCCTCCCAAAGTGCTGGGATTACAGGCTTGAGCCACCGCGCCCGGCCTAAATGCATATATTTTTAAATTTTTATTGTGCATTCCCAGTCCAAACCAGGTTGGTTCTTTTCGCTGACCTTCCTTCCTGTCAAATCAGGTAAAGTGGCTTGGAAGCGGGGCAGGGATGAAGCAGCATCCTACTTCTTGGAGCTTAGGGATCAACAGAGAATTAACTCTAGGACTCAGATTGCCTGCCTTCCCAACTGATGCCCAATTCCTTGCCCTGTAACCCCCAAATACTAGTTAGTTCTCACCTAGATAAACTGAGTATTGGATCCAGTGCCACATTAAATGCCCATTATTTGCGTAAGCAGAAATTGCAACTATCTGATCTTAGAGGCAATGTCACCCAATGGTTGGAGGAGTTGGTCAAAATGCATGGGTTGGACACCTAACTCCACCATGTATTTCCTGGGGCTTGGCAGATGTAATTAACGACCTGAAGATGAGATCATTCTGGATCAGGTAGGCCCTAAATCCAATGACAAGTGTCCTTCTAAGACAGGAAGACACAACAGAGAGCAGGAGCTATGTGAAGACAGAAACAGAGATTCACAAGCCGAGGAATGCCTGGGGCCACCAGAAGCTGGAAGAAGGAAGGCACACATTCTCCCTTACAGCCCCAGAGGGAGCCCAGCCCAGCCCAGCCCACCCCTTGATTTGAGTTCTGGCCTCCAGAACTCTGAGAGAATATATTTTCATTTTATTAAGTCACCCAGTTTGTGGTTGTTTGCTATGACAATTCTGGGAAATTAATATGATGCATGGGTCTCACAATCTTAACACTGAATGAAAAAAATCCAAGTTACAGAAAACAAGGATGCCATCTCAACAGCATTTCAGAAATGTGAAACCCATATGTTGTACCATTTAGGAATACATATGTATTGACAAAAGCATAATGAAACAAATGGGAATGATGAACACCAAATTTAGAGAAGTGGAAACTGTAAAGAGAAGGAAGGGAATACAGCTGAGGGGGCACAAAGGCCTCACCTGTTTCGATAATAATGTGTTTCCCAAGCTGAGCGGCAGAGTCAAGTAGGATCAGTATCACAGGTTTACACCTTTGTGTAGGACTTAACTATTTCATTATAATAAAATTTAAAAGGGAAGAAATGAGAAAGGATAAAAAGGAAGGTTAATAGCACCTTGAAGGTGGGGGAGCTTCTTTCTTGGATAAACATATGACCATTCAAGGTCAAAGCGGGATGATTTGGTGCATATGTATCTCCTGATACTTAATAACCGGGTGAAATTCACTTTGTTAATATTCAGTGTTCTGATGTTGCTTATAAATAATTCCAAAAGTAACCTTTTCATTGGAAAAACACCTGTACAGTGCCAACTCTGATTACTCCCTGTGGAAATTGCTTAGCTAAAAATTAATATATCACACTTTCTAGAATGACAGACTGTGGGCTGGAATAAGAGAAAACAGTAGTTTATAAGATGGAGTAATTACTGGAGGATCCAGGTACCATTTACTGACTTTTTCTTTTTTCTCAAGCCAACAAAATTATCGAGTCCACATTCTCAGAGCCTTTTATTGGCTTTAATCTTAGGTTGTCTATCAAAAACAATACTTCTGTGGATTAATAAACACCACAAACCCATAATAAACTGCACGGGCCCCTGGTCTAACTAGGTAGTACATGAGCTAAGCTGAAGACCATCAGAGTGGGCTGTCCAGCGCTTGTTACCTCGGCGTGGCTGAGGTCTCCTCGCTGGCTGCACTACCTACAATATACACGAGGTGGCAGCAACGTCACGGCCGCCCGCCCGGGGCCTCCACGGGCGACTGAGGCTGCGCAGTTGACTTCCTCATCACCAACAGGGCGGTCTTGGTTTTAAAACCAGATCTGGTTGTTTCCTTGAGCGGTAGGATTTAGACAAACATTGTGATTATTTTCAATTAAAAATTATTCATGCCAATCATACAACCATAATTCGATATCTAGTATAAGCAGTCTTCTCTTTCCTTTTTTTTCTTTCTTTTTTGGACACTCGGTGGTGAAATGCTTCATTACTTTAAAAACATGCCCAGGCCAAACCATGAGGACTCTAAAAAGATCAGCGGTTTGCCAGGGGTTGGGAAGGAGGGAGATGAATAGGTGGAGCACGGAGGATTTTTAAGGCAGTGAAAATACTCTGTATTATAGCATGAGTTCTATGTAGTTATACATTTGTCCAAACGCATAGAATGTACACCATAAAGAGTGAACACCTATAATCCCAGCACTTGGGACTAAGGTAAACTGTGGACTTTGGGTGATAAGGTAACAAATGTACCCTCTGGGGAATGTTGATAACAGGGGAGGCAGTGCATACGCAGGGCAGGGGTGGGGATATGGGAAATCTCTGTACCTTCTACTCAATTTTGCTGTAAACATAAAACTGCTCTAAAAAATAAAATCGTATAAAAAATACCTGTTTCCAAAAGTGTGCTAGGTATGTCAACATTTACAAAATAATGACAATTATATAGGAAAGGTACCCTGAAAATCTATATCTACAATATTAGAAGAGAAAGTCTTCCAAATAATTAGCATTTTATAAAGGACAGAATCATTTGACAGCAGGTAAATTACAACTGGATCCATCCATCTCTTCTTGTAGGGCATTACTGCTAAAATTCAGAATCAGCTGAGAAATGGCACATCAAGGCTGTGTCTTTCTGTGCCAGATTTGGAAGCTCTGAACCCTTGACAGCCTGACTTCTGAAGGATGATTAGATGGTGGCCTTCAGAATTTTCTCAGCAGATGCTGCCTAATTTTCTGCCTCATTTTGTGGAATCTAGGATGTCTCTTCTGTATAACGAACTTAATAATACCACTCCTACCGACCTACGGGTTGCTGTGAGACTCAAATGGAATAATCTAGATTCTCAATAAATGTTGAATAAATGATGATGAGAGGACTTTTATAGACTACCAAAAATACATAGTCATAGAGTTTCGTAACTGTGATACGAGAAATATGTCTTTGTTCTATCTCCAGTTCCTGGCACAGAGCTTCTAAAACCCTTGGAATTTTCCAAGTGATGGGGTGAGAGGAGTGTCTTTTGTTTTTTATAATAAGCATTTCAACCATACCTGAGTCCACCACACCTGAGTCCGCTTTAGAAGATGGGGCTGGTTGCCAGAAGAACCCACCATGTGATTAGAGGGTTGGAACTTTCAGTCCCACTCCCAGACCTCTGGGAAGGGAAGAGAGGAGGTGGCCATTGAGTTCAGTCACAGATGGCCAGTGATTTAATCAATCATGCCTATGTAGTGGAGCCTCCATAACCACTTTAAATGATGGGGTTTGGAGAGCTTCCGGGCTGAATATATCCATGTGCCAGGAGGGGTGCTGCACCCCAGACTCTACAGGGACAGAAGCTCCTGTGTTCAGGGTTCTTCCTGACCACCCCCTAGGTACCTCTTCATCTGACTGTTCATTTGTTTTCTTCACTATATCCTTTATGATAATCTGGCAATAGCAAAGTATTTCCCTATGTTCTGTGTGCCGGCAAGGTGTCAGAGCCCCAGCATCAGAAAGTGGTTGACTCCCGGTTTGGTAGGAAGACTTTACTGACAACAGATAGGTTTGAAAAAAGAAAGAAGACCGGGTGCAGTGGCTCACACCTGTAATCCCAGCACTTTGGGAGGCTGAAGTGGGCAGATCACCTGAGGTCAGGAGTTCGAGACCAGCCCGACCAATGGAGAAACACCATCTCTACAAAAAATAACAAGAAAATTAGCTGGGCATGGTGGTGCATGCCTGTAATCCTGGCTACTTGGGAGGCTGAGGTAGGAGAATCACTTGAACCCAGGAGGTGGAGGTTGCTGTGAGCTAAGATCGCGCCATTACACTCCAGCCTGGGCAACAAGAGCGAAACTCTGTCTCAAAAAAGAAGAAAGAAAGAAAGAAAGAACACTGCAGAAGAGTGCAGTGGGGCATCTCAGCAAGAGGACTGAGCGCACCACACACTGTTTTTTTTTTTTTTCCTTAGGGGTATTTACGGACCTTAAGGCAGGAGCTGAAGGGTAATTTGGGCCATATTAGCCTTGTAGGTCATGATAAATGATTACATTTGTAGACATTTTGGTGCCTTAATGTCAACAAGGGTTGCACACTGAGTTTCGGCATGGCATTCTGGAGATGTATAGAAATTCTAGTTACTTATACATTTTAAGTTGGAAAAAGGCCTGGAACCAGAAGCTGACTTTAGATACTAGGGAAGTTTAATTACTTCTAAATTCCCCCAGACAAGGAGTTTTGCCTGTTTGATGGTCACCAGGTGTCTTTGCTCCCTTCTAAGTTCCTCAGATGAGGAGTTGTTGTCTCCAGTGCTTGCTCAATGGTCACCAGCTGATTTCACTCTCCTCGCTGTGAGGGGCTAGAGCAAAAGATGGAACCTAAGTGGGACATGGAAGTCTGGTTTGTAGCCAAGTCAGACAGAAGCATGAGTCACCCGGGGACCCATGACTTGCAACTGGCATCTGAAGTTGTAAGTGGGCAGTTTTGTGGGACTGGGTACTCCACCTGTGGGGTCTGTGTGAACTCCCAGTAGTTAGTGTCAGAATTGAATTAAATGATAAGATACAAAGTTGTCAGAGAGTTGGAAAATTTGTTAGTATGAGGGGGAAAAAACCCCATGCATTTGGTGTCAGGTGTATCATGAGAAACATTTTTTTTCCTTTAGTAATTAAGACACATATTGTAGGAATGATTCCCTCCCTCCCTTCCTCCCTCCCTTCCTTCCTTTTATTCTGACGGAGTTTTGCTCTTGTTGCCCAGGCTGGAGTGCAATGGCGCGATCTCAGTTCACTGCAACCTCCGCCTTCCGGGTTTCAAGCGATTCTCCTGCCTCAGCCTCTCGAGTAGCTGGGATTACAGGCATGCTCCACCACGCCAGATTAATTTTGTATTTTTAGTAGAGACGGGGTTTCTACACGTTGGTCAGGCTCGTCTCGAACTCCTGACTTCAGGTGATCTGCCTGCCTCAGCCTCCCAAAGTGCTGGGATTACAGGCTTGAGCCACCGCGCCCGGCAGGAATGATTTTCAAAAATGAATGAACTATGAATATCCTTCCAAACATTACTGAACAGCGGTTCTCAACACTGGGAAGGTTTTTAAACGTCCCAGTGCTCACGGGTTTTTTTTTTTTGCTGGCCAGCGGAAGAGAAGCATCCATCGTTTTAGTGGTGTTTGGTTGGTGGGTTGAAGGTCCCCTGGCAATGGTAACATGAAGTCAGCATTGACAGGGAAGTTAGTGTCATTGTGGAATATTGGCTGTCATCAGTCAGTAGAAATGAGTTACTAATTGGAAAAAAACTATGTGGCTAGAAATACAGGGCTGTGTCTTGATTACTTTTCTTTTTATGACTGACTTTATACAAAAGAAATACACACTTAATGCAGAAAGTGTGAAAAGCACAATCAAAACAAAAGTGTTACCTGAAAGGGGTCCCAATCCAGACCTCAAGAGAGGGTTGTCGGACCTTGTGCAAGAAATAATTTGGGGTGAGTTCACAGAGTAGAGTGAGAGCAAGTTTATTAAGAAAGTAAAGAAACAAAAGGGCTGGGTGCAGTGGCTCACACCTGTTGGGAGGCCGAGGCAGGAAGATGGCTTGAGCCCAGGAGTTCAAAACCAGCCTGGGCAACATAGTGAGACCCTAATCCCTAAAAATGAAAATAAAAAAGAAAAGAAAAACAAAAAATGAAACAGAAGAATAACTACTCCATAGGCAGAGCAGTGGTGTGGGCTGCTCAGCTAAGTATACTTACATTAATAGTTACTTCTTGATCGTATGCTAAACAAGGGGTAGATTATTAATGAGTTTTCCAGGAAAGGGATGGGCAATTCGCTGCAGTGAGGGTTCCTCCCCGTTTTAGACCATATAGGGTAACTTCCTGACATTGCCATGGCATTTATAAACTGTCATGGGGCTGGTGGGAGTGTCTCTTAGCATGCTAATGCATCATAATTAGCATATAATGAGCAGTGAGGACGACCAGAGGTCACTTTCATCACCCTCTTGGTTTTGGTGGGTTTTGGCCAGCTTCTTTGCCACAACCTGTTTATCAGCAGGGTCTTTTTGACCTGAATCTTGTGGTGACCTCCTATCTCATCCTGTGACTAAGAATGCCTTAACCTCCTAGGAATGCAGCCCAGTAGGTCTCAGCCTCACTTTACTCAGCCCCCATTCAAGATGGAGCCTCTCTGGTTCAAACACTTCGGACAAAAGCACTCCAAATCTGTAGCTGCTGTTAACACTTTGGCATGTGTCCTTGCAGGGATTTTTTCCTTGTGCATAAATATGTATTTCTAAAATGAAAATGGAACCCTGCGTGTCTTATGGACAGCGTTGTTCACTCAGGAACACAATGTGCACATTTCCCCATGCCAATACTTTTTTCTATGACACAGTTTTTTAATTAATTTATTTACAGACAGTCTCACTCTTGCCCAGGCTGGAGTGCAGTGGTGCTGTCTCGGCTCACTGCAACTTCTGCCTCCTGGGCTCAAACGATTCTCCTGCTTCTGTCTCCTAAGGTGCTGGGATTACAGGCACCCACCATCATGGCTGGCTAATTTTTGTATTTTCAGTAGAGATGGTGTTTCACCATGTTGGCCAGGCTGGTCTCAAACCCCTAACCTCAAGTGATCTGCCCACGTCGGCCTCCCAAAGTGCTGGAATTACAGGAGTGAACCACCACACCGGCCTTATGACACAGTTAATAGATATTTTGCAGCTGTTGGATACACAATTTCTTTAATTTCTTAATTTCTTATTATTTAATATTAAGTTGTTTTCAATTATTCTGTGATAAAAACATTAGAAGTTTCTTCAATACACTCTTTGCATGCAGTCCTGATAATTTCTTTGAATAATCACTTTTTTTTCTTTTTTTGAGACAAGTTCTGCCTCTCGTAGCCCAGGCTGGAGTGTGGTGACATAATCTCAGCTCACTGCAGCCTCGACTTCCCAAGCTCAGGTGATGCTCCCACCTCAGGCTCCCAAGTAGCTGAGACTACAGGCCCTTGCCACCATGCTGAGCTAATTTTCTTTTTTTTTTTTTTTTTTTTTTTGTATTTTTAGTAGAGACAGGGTTTTGCCATGTTGCCTAGGCTGTTCTGAACTCCTGGGCTCAAGTGATGCACCTGCCTCAGCCGCCCAAAGTGCTAGGATTACAGGCATGAGCCACCACAGCCAGCGATTACCTCACTTTTAGTATTTACTCCTGACCAGTTTGGGCAGGATTCTAGATGAGTCAGTGACAGGAAGCTGAGCTTCTTGAAGGTGCTCATCAATGAACTACCTCCTCATTTCAGCAGTGCCTCCAGAACAGCTGGCTTTCCTAGCCAATATTATCATGCAGGGTGGTTCAAAATTAGCCCAACATTCACTAAACAGGGGTTTTCAAATTTTGATGTGCATACAAATCACTGGTGGATCTGGTCAAAAATGCAGACTCAGCCCCCGCCGCTCCGGAGTGGGGCCTGAGATTCTGCACTGTTTAACCAGCTCCCAGGGCACGCTGAGACGCTGGTCAGTGGACCACACCTGAGGAGCATGGGCCACAGCTCTATCACATTCGGCTGAGTACACCTGTGTTTCATCTTTGAGCTTCCCAACTGTATAAATGAAATGACTTCCACAAATAAAGGGGCAGGGTCGAATCGAATATCTATGTTTAATATGTGTTTATTCAAGTCAGTTCATTTGAACTTTGTTTTTGAAAGAAAAAAATTTTCCTTTATTTTTAGTCCTCTCTAATTTCCAGGTGACTACAGGCAGCTTTTCTTTTAACATTAGTAATTATACAAAAGAGAAATTCTAAGATTTTATAGCTGAGATTGATATATCAAAGATTTCAGAAGTGAACATCAAAGCAGAAATATTCTTTCATCCATTCATTATAGGAATCGTTTCACTTTCATGGGTGGCTTATCTGAAGTATAATGAACATGCCTGTAATTGGTGGAATGTTTTGGGAAACATGACTTTTTTTTTTTTTTTTGGCCAGATTAAAATAAATACTGCTCAGTTTTTAATATTTGGAATATTGACACTTGGCATTTAAATAACTTGGGTTCTTTTTTTAACTTTCATTTTAGATTTGGGGCATGAGTAGCTTTGTTATCTAGGTAAGCTCATGTCACAAGTTCTGTTGTACAGATTATTTCATCACCCAGCTGCTAGGCCTAGTACCCCATAGTTATTTTTTCTGCTCCTCTCCCTCCTCCCATTTTCAAGTAGGCCCAAGGTCTGCTATTCCCCTCTTTGTGTCCATGAGTTCTCATCGTTTAGCTCCCACTTATAAGTGAGAACATGTGGTATTTGGTTTTCTGTTCCTGCGTTAATTTGCTAAGGATAATGGCTTCCAGTTCCATCCATGTGTCTACAAAAGACATGATCTCGTTCTCTTTTTATGGCTGCCTAGTATTCTATGGTGTATATGTACCACATTTTCTTTATCCAATCTGTCATTGATGAGCATTTAGGTTGATTCCATGTCTTTTTTTTTTATTCCATGTCTTTGCTATTGTGAAGAGTGCTGCAATGAATATTCGTGTGCTGTGTCTTTATGGTAGAATAATTTATATTCCTCTGGGAATATACCCAGTAATGGGATTGCTGGGTTGAATGGCAGTTCTGTTTTTAGCTCTTCAGGAATTGCCACATTGCTTTCCACAATGGCTGACAGTATATAAGTGTTCCTTTTCTCTGCAACCTCACCAGCATCTGTTATTTTTTTGGCTTTTTAATAACAGCCTTTCTGACTGGTGTGAGATGGTATTTCATTGTGGTTTTGATCTGCATTTCTTTAATAATCAGTGACGTTGAGTTTTTTTCTTATGCTTGTTGGCCACATGTATGTCTTGTTTTGAGAAGTATCTGTTCAAGTCTTTTGCCCACTTTTTTATGGGGTTGTTTTTTTCTTGTAAATTTAAGTTCCTTATAGATGCTGGATTCTATTAGACTGTTCTATTAGGCTAGATTCAAACTAGACTGTTGTCAGATTCATAGATTGCAAAAATGTTCTCCCATTCTGTAGGTTGTCTGTTTACTTCGTTTACTCTTTGCTGTGCAGAAGCTCTTAAGTTTAATTAGACCCCATTTGTCAATTTTTGCTTTTGTTGCAATGGCTTTTGGCATCTTCATGATGAAATCTTTGCCAGTTCCTGTGTCTAGAATGGTATTGCTTAGGTTGTCTTCCAAGGTTTTTATAGTTTTGGGTTTTACATTTAAGTCTTTAATACATCTCTTTTTGTGTGTGTGTTTTTGTTTGTTTGTTTGTTTTGAGGCGGAGTCTCGCTCTGTCGCCCAGGCTAGAGTGCAGTGGCACAATCTCGGCTCACTGCAAGTTCCGCCGCCTGGGTTTACACCATTCTCCTGCCTCAGCCTCCCGAGTAGCTGGGACTACAGGCACCTGCCACCATGCCTGGCTAATTTTTTGTATTTTTAGTAGAGATGGAGTTTCACCGTGTTAGCCAGGATGCTCTTGATCTCCTGACCTCATGATCCGCCCACCTCGGCCTCCCAAAGTGCTGGGATTACAAGCGTGAGCCACCGCGCCCAGCCTGTTTGTTTTGTTTTGAGGCAGAGTCTTGCTCTGTCACCCAGGCTGGAGTGTAATGGCTCACTGCAACCTCCACTTCCTGGGTTCAAGTGATTCTCATGCCTCAGCCTCCTAAGTAGCTGGGATTACAGGTTTGCACCACCATGCCCAGCTAATTTTTGGCATTTTTAGTAGAGACAGGGTTTCCCCATGTTGGTCAGGCTGGTCTTGAACTCCTGGCCTCAAGTGATCCACCCGCCTCAGCCTCCCAAAGTGTTGGGATTAGAGGCATGAGCCACCGCACATGTCTGCTTTAATCCATCTCGACTTGACTTTTGTATATGATGTAAAAAGTGAAACTTTTAAATTCTTAAAAATTTAAATTAATAAAAATTGTGTATATTTATTATGTGTAACCTGTTATTTTTGAAATATGTATACATTGCAGAATCGCTAAATCAAGCAAATTAACATATGTATTACTTCACATATTTTTTGGTGGTAAGAACACTCAAAACCTACTGTCTTAGCAATATTTAAGAATACAACACATTGGCCGGGTGCAGTGGCTCATGCCTGTAATCCCAGCACATTGGGAGGCAGAGGTGGGCAGATTACCTGAGGTCGGGAGTTCAAGACCAGCCTGGCCAACATGGTGAAACCCCATCTCTACTAAAAATACAAAAATTAGCCAGGCATGGTGGCACACACCTGTAATCCCAGCTACTCAGGAGACTGAGGCAGGAGAATTGCTTGAGCCCGGGAGGCAGAGGTTGCAGTAAGCCGAGATCGTGCCACTGTACTCCAGCCTGGTGACAGAGTGAGACTCTGTCTCAAAAACAAACAAACAAACAAAAATTGTTATTAACTATGGTCACCGGGCGCGGTGGCTCAAGCCTGTAATCCCAGCACTTTGGGAGGCCGAGACGGGCGGATCACGAGGTCAGGAGATCGAGACCATCCTGGCTAACACGGTGAAACCCCGTCTCTACTAAAAAATACAAAAAACTAGCCGGGCGAGGTGGTGGGCGCCTGTAGTCCCAGCTACTCGGGAGGCTGAGGCAGGAGAATGGGGTAAAAAACCTGGGAGGCGGAGCTTGCAGTGAGCTGAGATCTGGCCACTGCAGTCCAGCCTGGGCGACAGAGCGAGACTCCGTCTCAAAACAAATAAACAAACAAACAAACAAAAAAAAAACAACTATGGTCACCATGTTGTACAATAGATCTCTTGAACTTATTCCTCCTATCTAACTGATATTTTGTATCCTTTGACCAACATCTCCCCAAATTCCCACTCCTTCCCAGCCTCTGGTAACCACCAACTACTCTCTGCTTCTATGACTTTGACTTTTTAAGAGTCCACTTAGGAGTGAGATTATGCAGTACTTGCCTTTCTATGCCTAGTTTATTTCACTTAACATAATGTCCTCCAGGATCATCCATGTTGTCAAAAATAAACAGATTTCTTTTCTTTTCTTTTCTTTAAGGCTGAATAGTATAAATATTACCAAAGAAAAATGTTTCGGGTGTGGTGGCTCACGCCTGTAATCCCAGCACTTTGGGAGGCTCAGGCAGGTGGATCACCTGAGGTCAGGAGTTCAAGACCAACCTGGCCAACATGGTGAAACCCCGTCTCTACCAAAAATACAAAAAATTAGCCGGGCATGGTGGCAGGTGCCTGTAGTCTCAGCTGGTCAGGAGGCTGAGGCAGGAGAATTGCTTGAACCTGGGAGGTGGAGGTTACAGTGAGCCAAGATTAGGCCATTGCACTCCAGCCTTGGTGACGGAGCAAGACTAAGTCTAAAAAAAGAAAAAGAAAAAAGAAAAGAAAGAAAAATGCATGTACATTGTAGAAAATTTGGACACATTGAAAAGTAGAAAATAAAGATTACTCCTGTATCTCATTATCCAGATACAATCATTATTAAAAATCTATGATATACACCTCCAGATGCCTCAGCAAATTAGGGAAATTCTCATTTCTTCTGTCTTGTAAAATTCTATACCTCATTTCCAGACACAAATCTTGTCCAATTTTACTGCCCCTTATCCTAGGAAGTAGGCCTAGTCAATCTGAGACACTCTTAATAACTACTTCTTTTCTTTTCTTTTTCCTCCTCTCCTCTCCTCTCCTCTCCTCTCCTCTCCTCTCCTCTCCTCTCCTCTCTCCTCTCCTTTCCTTTTTCAGACAGAATCTTGATTTGTCACTCAGGCCATAGTACATCTCAGCTCACTGCAACCTCCACCTTCCAGGTTCAAATGATCCTCCTGCCTAAGCCTCCTGAGTAGCTGGGACTACATGCATGCGCCACCATGCCCAGCTAGTTTTTCTATTTTTGGTAGAGATGGGGTTTTGCCATGTCTCCCAGGCTTGCCTCAAACTCCTGGGCTCAGACAATCTGCCCGTCTCAGCCTTCCAAAGTGCTGGGATTACAGGCATGAGCCACTATCCCCAGCCAAGAATCATTTCTTCTTTATATCCTTTCTGAATCAAATAAAATATGTTTTCCTTGGGGAAAGCTATTAAATCATCTAAAATTTTATATTTATTTTCATAGCAAAATTACTTCACTTGTTTTACAAGTGGAAATTTAATTGTTTGGCAGTTTCAAGCTTTTTTTCCCCAGTATCAGTTTAGCAACCCCTCATTAGTAAGATGGCAGCCCACCCTACAACAAGCTAATTAAGCACATTAAACCCTACTTGTCAACTCACATACTGTGCCCAATCAGTTAAAATACTAGAGGGTACTGCAGAATCATTACCAGAACTAAGATTTGATCAGTGTTTCAGAATTTACATTGTGTCCATATACAGACATTTCACATGTACTTTATTATGTTGTCACCATAGCAACTCTGTGAAACACTAGTTTTATCTCTGTTTTATAAGTGAGAAAACTGAGATTCAAATACATTAAGTGATTTTCTAAAAATCTCATGTTCAGGAAGTGGAACAGAAAATGGTACCTATTAAAATTTTCTATTACTGATTAGTTTTTGTTCCTAAACTTTATTTCCTATTAAAATGTTCAGAATTGAAATGCCTTCATTTAAAAATAGAAGATACATATTGGAACTATGTGCACTATCTTTTCAATTTTTCTAAAAATGTAAAACTAAAATAAAAGTTTATTTACATGTAAAATAAGATATATAATCTTACAAAATTATATACACTGTGTTAAAATGTTTTTTATTTAAATAGTTCCCTCCTAACTCCATTTCTGTCTTTACTGCTTTTAAAATCTTGTGATTAGCCAGGAGTAGTGGCATGTGCCTGTAGTCCTAGCTACTCTCAAGGTTGAGGCAGGAGGATCACTTGAGCCCCGGAGTTCAAGGTCAGCCTGGGCAACAAGCAAGAACCCCATCTCTTAAAAAAAGAAAAAAATCTTGTGATGTTTGGCAAACACAGACCCCGCAGGTAAACGCTAGACTGCTGTGATCTTCCAGCTGACAGACCATAGCCCGCAGAATCGAGAGTCTCTGGATACAATGAAGCATCTCTTCCAATGTGGCCAAAGACATTTCCCCATTGGGTCTCTAACTCTTTCAGCCCCAGAGAAGTGCTGACTTCCATAAATAAAATTTCACCCCTTTTGGAAGATGAGTGTTCCTAGGGGTGATTGTCTTAGGACACTGTATGTACTCCAGGTCCCAACTCAACAAGCCTGTGCCCCTCACTGGCCAAGAGCCCACAGCATTGCCTCTGAATTTTTTGTAGAGTTTCATCACAGTGACTAGCTGGTCACTCTGCTGGTAGAAGTGGGGACCCCAGGAGAGGACCCCAAGTATCACTTGGCTTTCCTGATGACACTTAATGTCCCCTTTCTTTTAGTGGTAACAAAATCTAACTATTTAGCAACCCCTTGTTGTTAAAGAGGATCCCATCTTTGCCTCCTCTTTTTCATCTTCTTTCTTCTGAGGATGGGTCTGCCAGAAATGTTCTCTGGGCTTTTAGGAAATTGAATTTGGAGGAAAAGGAAGAAGATTGAGGACAAGAAGCACTCAGGTTAGTGGTGGTAGAGAAATTTCTCAGAGGAAACCCCTGCTTTTATCTGAACACACAGCTTCCCAGAATCTCCAGCTTCCATTGCAGCTAGGTGTGACCGTATTAGCCAGATGACTAGGTTTTGGCCAATGGAATGCGAGTCAAAATAATATGTATAACTTCTGGGTTATGCCTTTAAGATGAAGGGATATGATTCTCTTCTTTTTCTTTTTCTGCTAGCAGGAATATGGGGATGGGAGTGGGTCATCTTGTTCATGAAGATAAAGGCAACACCCAACACATCACAGAACAAGAGAGAAGACTAAGACTAAGACCTAAACCCTTGACTACCTAGCAAAAGAAAGCCACCATGTTTTCCCGTGAGAGAGGAATAATCTTCTCACATGTTAAAGCCATTGGATATGATTTCTTACATGCTTGAGTGGATTTCCACCCAATATCATATCTGTCTTAGGCTCTGGGCCCTCTTGGCACCCCCTATCCCATTGTAATTAACTCGGCCAGGTTTAGGATAGTGCAAGGTACAATTTGTTCTATACTTTCCCTCTCGCTCCCCACCCTGTGGTTCTTAGACATATTCTCTGTGAAAAGCATTACACAATGTTTTTTCCCTCCTTCTGTTCTCTGCTCTAAGCTTGCAGTCAATCAGTCACTCTCTCCCCCTCTCTAAGGCTCTGTTATTAAGCTCACCACCTTTGTACTGCTGGCATCTATTAATGCTGCCATTCTGTGGTTCTGCTGCTCATTCCCAACTGACTTGTTGCACAGTCAAATGGGGCAATTTATCCCCTTTGGAAAACTCCATGTCCTCTTACATAGAAAAAGGACAGGCTCTCTCACATAAAACCACTGGGAAGATTACTTTCTCAAGGAAAACAAACACATTCTCAGTGTCATATCTCATGACACAGCCGCTCTTGGAAGAACACACTGGATCTCAACAGGCCAGATCCAAAGACCGAAACCAGCCCCACCCCATCCCCATGGGAAATCTTGTTATGGGAGATGGAGGGTCACTTTCTCAAGTCAGAGAAAATGGTACCTCCTTAAAGAACAATCGACAGTCCAGCCAAGCTGTTGGCATGAGAAAGAGGCTGTGAGAATTACAGCACCATCTTCCCAGGACAGCGGGGCATGACAATGGGAATGTCAGGAATAAGCTATATTTGGAGAAATTGCCTTGTGTTTGGTATTAGGAAGTTTTGTCAGCAGATACCAGGACTCTGGGCATCAAGCAGAAGTTTAAAGACTGGACTTCAGGCCCTAGAGTAGCGATGCTTAACTGGAGGTTATTTTGTCTCTCCAATGCCTCAATGGCAAAATGCTTCAATGGCACAGTAGGGTAACGACATGGAAATAGGGTTGGGCATGGTGATGCATGCCAATAATCCCAGCACTTTGGGAGGCCAAGGTGGGAGGATCGCTTGAGCACGGAAGGTTGAGGCTGCAGTAAGCCATGTTCGCACCACTGTACTCTAGCCTGGGTGACAGAGTGAGACCATTCTCAAAAACAACAAAAAAGAGACATCAGAATGCTTATGACTAGAGGCAATTGGTCGGGGCCTCCTGCAGCCCCATGTCCACTTCTCACCCATCTGCCTTGGCCTCTTCAGGCTGAGTGTTTAAAATCTCTGAAGCCCACTCAGAACACACCAGATAGAAAGCTCTGCTATTGCCTTTTTGGCTGGAACTGCCATCTTCCGGTAATTCGCCAAAATGACTAACATGGAGGAAAAGAGGAGAGGCACCCGATACATGTTCTCTAGGCCTTTTAGAAAACATGGCGCTTTTCCTTTGGCCACATATATGTGAACCCTATAAGGAAGGTGATATTGTAGACATCAAGGGGATGGGTACTGTTCAAAAAGGAATGCCACGCTAACATTAACCATGGCAAAACTGGGAGACTCTACAATGTTTCCCAGCGCGCTGCTGGTATTGTTATAAACAAACAAGCTAAGGGCAAGATTCTTGCCAAGAGAATTAATGTGTGTATTGAGCACGTTAAGCATTCTGAGAGCCCTGATAGTTTTTCCTGAAACGCATGAAGGAAAATGATCAGAAAAAGAAAGAAACCAAAGAGAAAGGTACCTGGGTTCAGCTGAAGTACCAGCCTGCTCCACCCAGAGAAGCACACTTTGTGAGAACCAGTGGGAAGGAGCCTGAGCTGCTGGAACCTATTCCCTATGAATTCATGGCATAATAGATGTTTAAAAAATCAAAGACCTCTGGACTGTAAAAATGTTTCTCTTCATTGAGTAGAAGTGTGGTGTCATCTCCCACAAAGAAATATTTAAAGCAAATTTTAATTGTGTCCTAATTCATTGTGTAATATCTTTACTATTCTAATTTAAAGTTTTTCTTGCTGAAAGATGTGAGGTAGCTTATGGTGCAACAAATTAATTGGTTAGAAAATGGCCAGATATTATTTATGAAATATCTGTACTGGTTTGAACATAGTCTCTCTAAATCATCATGGGGCTGGAGGTGGTGGCTCACACCTGAAATTCCAGCTCTTTGGGAGGCCCAGGAGGGTGGATCACTTGAGGCCAGGAGTTTGAGACCAGCCTGGCCAACATGGCAAAGCCCTGTCTCTACTAAAAATACAAAAATTAGCTGGTCATGGTGGCACATGTGTATAATCTCAGCTACTCTGAGGCTGAGGCATGAGATCTGAGGCTGAGGCGTGAGAATTGCTTGAACCCAAGAGGCGGAAGTTGCAGTGAGCTGAGATCACACCACTGTACTCCAGCCTAGGTGACAGAGCACGACTCTGTCTCAAAAAAAAAAAAAAAATAAATAAAGAAGAAGAAATAAAATAATTTACAAAAAAAGCTCTGCTTTTATTACTAAGTATATTTAATTAGTAGCTATAATTCTTCCAATAAAGAAAGCACCAGGCCTAGTTAGTTCAAAAGACAAGCAAACCAAACATTCAAGAGATCAGTGCAATCATATGTGAAATCTTGCAGAGAATAGAAAAAGAGAGACGAGCATCCAACTCATTATATAAGGCTAGTGTAATTTGGATACTAAAACCAGAAAAGGACCTGGAAAAAAAATTTTCAAGCCAGTGTAATTTATTTTAAAAATCCTTTTAAAAATTTAGCAAATCAAATCAGCAATGCATAAAGAAGTTAATCAGGCCAGGCGCAGTGGCTCAAGCCTGTAATCCCAGCACTTTGGGAGGCCGAGACAGGCGGATCACGAGGTCAGGAGATCGAGACCATCCTGGCTAACCCGGTGAAACCCTGTCTCTACTAAAAGAAAAAAAATACAAAAAACTAGCCGGGCGAGGTGGCGGGTGCCTGTAGTCCCAGCTACTCGGGAGGCTGAGGCAGGAGAATGGCATAAACGCGGGAGGCGGAGCTTGCAGTGAGCTGAGATCTGGCCACTGCACTCCAGCCTGGGCGACAAAGCGAGACTCCGTCTCAAAAAAAAAAAAAAAAAGAAGAAGAAGAAGTTAATCTGTTGTGACCAACATAGTTTATTCCTACAATAAAAGTTTAATTTCACATTAGAGTAATTTACCACATTATCAGATTAATGAAAAATATGATTAGCTCAATAGATACAAAAAATAGCAATTGATTAAATCTAGTCATCTATGATTTAAAAAATTCTTAGTAAATGAAGGCTGAAAGGAAACTATCTAACATGATAAAGGGAATTTGCAAAAATCTAACAGCACATATCACACTCAATGGCGAGACCTTGAAAAGCATTTTCTTTAAAACTAAGAACACGGTAAGGATGACTATTCTCACCACTTCTGTAACATTGTACTAGATGATCTAGCTTGCTCTTAAAACAGGAAAGAGGAATAAAAGGTATGAGGACCTGAAAGAAACAAACTGTTCCTATTTGTGAATATCTTGCTAGGAAACTCAAAAGACTTCATCAAAAAGCCATTAGACTTAACAGGAGCTTAGCAAGTCTGCATAAGTAAAGTCAATATACAAAATACAGTTGCACATCTATACTTCAACAAATATTTAGAACACATAATTAAAAGATGCCAATTACAAGGGCAATAAAAAAATAAGACACCTTTGGAGTAGATCTAACAAAAATGTGAAGGCTTTTATAGAAAAAAAATAAAAACTTCAGTAAAAGACAATAAACAAGATCTAAACAGTATTTCCCTAAACTAAGCTGTAGATTTAATGACTTTCTATTCATGGAACTTGACAAACTGACCCTAAAATTTATATATTTTATATGGCAAAGCAAAGGGCCAAGAATAGCCAAAATAATCCTGAAGAAGAAACAAGTGTTAGTAATTACACTACTACCAGGTATTAAGAATTGTTATAATGTCATCATAATTAAGACTGTGATATAAGTTCAGAGATAGATTCATGGACCAAAACAGAATCTGGAATAAGACTTGTGAATAGATGAATAAACAGAAACCTCACCTATGAAAAACCTGGCATTGCAGATGAGGGGGAGGGAGGACTATTTAATAAAAATTAATTGATTAGCCATATAAGGGAAAAGTTAAACTGACTCCAACCTTACACTATACACACAAGTCAATTTTAGATGGATAGATGACCTAAAGGAAAAAGTTTTTAACTTTAGAAGAAAATGTAGAATATTATCTTTTTACCCTTGAGGGAAAGAAGGATTTCTTAATGCAAAACTGGAAACATAAATTCAACTACATTAAAATAAACAGGTCATGCAGTGTGCCTCACAACTGTAATCCCAGCACTTTGGGAGGCCAAGGCAGGAGGATCACTGGAGCCCAGGAGTTTGAGACCAGCCTAGGCAACATAGTGAGACCCCATCTCCAAAAAAAAAATACAAAAATTAGCTGGGTATGGTGGCACACACCTGTTGTCAAAGCTACTTGGGAGGCTGAGGCAGGAGAATCACCTGAGCCCAGGAGGTCAAGGCTGCAGTGAGCCGTGATCATGCCACTGTACTCCAGCCCGGGTGACAGAGTGAGACCCTGTCTTAAAAAATAAACTGTGGCTTCTCCAAAGACATCAAGATACCAAGAGAGTGAAAACATAAGTTAAAATCTCGAGGAAGATACCATACATATAATGGCCTTGGGGTTAGAATTGAGACTATATGAGCTCCTTTGAATCAATAAGAAAAATAACAAATTTAATAGAAAAATAGAAAGACAACCTGAATAGCATTTCACAGAACAATTCTATGTGGTACACATGAAAATATGCTCAACCTCATTAACCATTTTATACCCTACAGCTTGGCAAAAATTAAAAAGACTGACAATAGCAAATGTTGGTGAGAACTTATAATAATGGCAACTCTCATACTCTGCTGGATAGTAATCTGGAACTATCTAGCAAGGTTGAACATGTGTATTACCCCTACCACTCAGCAATTTCTCTCCTAGTTTGGTAAGCAGACTTCTAAGTTGGTCCCCAGGCATCTGCACCTTCTAGTTTTCATGCCCACATGTAACTCCCTCCCTTAAATATGAGCTGCACCTAATGACTTGTGTCTAATGAGTAGAATACAGCAAAAGTGATGAGATGGCACTTCTGAGATTAGGTTTCCGAAGACTGCCTCTCCTAACTCTCTCTCTCTTTCTCTCTCTCTCTCTCTCTCTTCTTCTTGATAACTTTAGAGAAGAACATTGTTGAAGCTAACTGCCCTCTGGAGAGACTGTCATGGCAAGGAATTGAGCATCCTCACCAATGAGGAAAGGAAGCCTGCAGCTCAATAGCCAAGGAGGAACTGGCCTTGCCAGCATTCATGTGAGTGAGCTTGGAAGTGGATTCTTCAACAGAGGATGATAGCAGCACCTGCTGCTTATAGCAGCCTTGTGAGAGCCCCAGAGGACCCAGCCAAGCCATGTCTGGATTCTTCACCCACAAAAACTGTAAGATAATGAATATATATTGTTGTAATCTGCTGAATTTTGGGGTAATTGTTTATACTGCAATAGATAATTGATAAAGTTTGGCTGTGTCTCCACCCAAAATCTCATCTCGAATTGTAATCTGAACTGTAATCCTCATATGTTGGGGGTTGGACCCAGTAGGAGGTGATTAGATTATTGGGGTGGTTCCCCATGCTGTTCTAATGATAGTGAGTGAGTTTTCAAGAGATCTGTTGGTTTTATAAGGGGCTTTCTCCCCTTCTCTCCACACTTCTCTCTCCTGCCACCATGTGAAGAAGGATGTGTTTGCTTTCCCTTCCACCATGATGATAAGTTTCCTGAGGGCTCACCAGCCATAAGGAGTTGTGAGTCAATTAAATCTTTTATGTTTATAAATTACCCAATCTTGGGCAGTTCTTCATAGCAGCATAAGAATGGACTAATACAATAATTAACACACCTGAGTATAAATCCTAGCACAGACCTTCCCAGCAGATAAGCCAAGGCATACTGGTATGCAAAATATGGATTACAGGTGAACCCAAGATATTGATCCTTTAACTATTGGGGATGCTGAGGGCAGGTGGGTCAGGGTGGGCCTGGGATTACTAGAGTTTAAGGGGAGGTTATCCCCAGTAGAGGAAGCATTCTAAAGCATATGATAATTTGGATTTACAATGGAAAGATAGTTTTTTTTTTTTTTTTTTTTTTCTTTTGAGACGGAGTCTTGCTCTGTCGCCCGAGCTGGAGTGCAGTGGCCAGATCTCAGCTCACTGCAAGCTCCGCCTCCCGGGTTTACGCCATTCTCCTGCCTCAGCCTCCGGAGTCGCTGGGACTACAGGCGCCCGCCACCTCGCCCGGCTAGTTTTTTGTATTTTTAGTAGAGACGGGGTTTCACCGTGTTAGCCAGGATGGTCTCGATCTCCTGACCTCGTGATCCGCCCGTCTCGGCCTCCCAAAGTGCTGGGATTACAGGCTTGAGCCACCGCGCCCGGCCAGGAAAGATAGTTTTTAAAGACTGAAAATAGGAGAGAGAATAGAAGAATAAGGTCTAAATAATCTTTAAATCTTGGCAAATTCTAAGTAACCCATTCTTCTTTGCTGAGAAGAAAAGAAATCTATGATATTTAGAAATCCCATTAAAATAAAGTTATAAAATCTCTCACATTTAGCCTTTGGGTAATTCATTTTGTTAAATGGATGTGCAGAAAGGAGGCAGTTTCCCTTAAATGGAACAACTTAGGGGTCTAATTGGAGGTCCGATCCCTTTTTACAGAAGATGTTTTTTATATGCTGAATACAGTCAACTCTCCCACATGTCCTGTCCCTGGTTTATTTGCTTACTCTGGGAAATGAAAGGATGGCGTGGTTTGTGAACTAGGAGTCGTTATTCTTTGCCTGCATATCATGTTGGCTTTTTTTTTTGTAAGAAAAATCCCAAGAATATATGAAAGTTTTTTTTTTTATGAATAGAACGCTTTATTTTTAGGAGAAAATGGATGGAACAGTTTGGGGCTTTGGGGCCGCCTGTTGCTCTTGTGAGCACCTCCCACTGCCTTGACTTTATTCTGCCGCATACTCGGTGCCGGGATTTACATGACCACGGTGGGGAACAACTGGATTTAGCATAAGTAAGAATAACTGCTTTTCCCCTGGGGAGAGACAAAAAGGATAAGTGCATAAGGCGCAGAGACAATATTATCGGGAGTTATATTCCTGTTCGGCTCTTCTATTCACTCTAAATTCTGGATTCTGTTGCAAATAATAAAAGCAAGAAACTAGCTGGCTTGGAGCCAAGGTCTTTGGAGCTAAAAAAATGTGTTCATTAGTGATGTTCTATACATTACACATATGGCCATTGGATTAAAAAAAATTTTTTTTTGGTAAATTGATATTGCCAAGAAAGCACAGTTAATAACAATTTGAACTAGGCAGGGAAAGGTGGGTTTCTGCCACTGTGTCTACCCAGGACGAACGCAGAAGGTGTCTGTGCACACCTGTTCCTGCTCTGCCACACATTCTCAGGCTGCCCCACATTCTCTGGGCTTGGGTTGGACAGCTATCATCCCCTTAATAGCCTTCATCCTTTTCTCTCCCTTACTTCCAACCATGAGGTAACTGACATGAACATCCTAAAATCTAATGTTAGTTTTTCCTTTTTACTCTCACCTCAAATATCCTGTTTTTCTTTTCTCATAAAACCCATTCAACGAGTTGCAAGACCCCATTTTGAACTCAGGCAGACCCTGGTTGGAATCCCAGCTTCCCTGCCTGCTGCCTATCTTCAGGATCCTAGGGGAAATTATTTAAGTTTCCTTCACTTCAGTTTCCTCATTGATAAAATGAAGAAGAATCATATACATCGCACTGGATGTTGTGAAGATTAATGAAACAAGAATAAAGAGTATTATATTGCATTGTACCTAGTAATAAACAAAATTTTATCTTGATCATTAATATAGGGTAAAGTGGTAGTCAGAGGGAAATTTATAATTTAAATACTGATATTAAAAATAAGAAAGCCTTGGCCGGGCGCGGTGGCTCCAGCCTGTAATCCCAGCACTTTGGGAGGCCGAGACGGGCGGATCACGAGGTCAGGAGATCGAGACCATCCTGGCTAACACGGTGAAACCCCGTCTCTACTAAAAATACAAAAACTAGCTGGGTGAGGTGGCGGGCGCCTGTAGTCCCAGCTACTCGGGAGGCTGAGGCAGGAGAATGGCGTAAACCCGGGAGGCTGAGCTTGCAGTG
>NC_045444.1:57507526-57513826 GCF_002776525.5 Piliocolobus tephrosceles
AAAAAAAAAAAAAAAAAAAAAAAAAATAAGAAAGCCGCTAAAACCAAAATAAACCTTCCACTTGAAAAGTGTAGGAAAAAACAGTGTTTATATTATAAAAATGATGACTTCCATTTTTGGTTGTATGAAAGACTAGATGTCCAGAAAAAGTCTTCTGGTATGGAACTAAAATTCTGGATAAAATATATTTTAAACTTTTGAGAAGATACTTGTCTGAACTCTTAGGGGAAAAAAGGAAGATCCTTGCCATAGATAACAAGGAAGTAAAAATCCAGGCCGGGTGCAGTGGCTCACGCTTGTAATCCCAGCACTTTGGGAGGCCAAGGTGGGCAGATCAGAGGTCAAGAGATCAAGACCATCCTGGCCAACATGGTGAAACCCCATCACCACTAAAAATACAAAAAATTAGCTGGGCGTGGTGCTGCATGCCTGTAGTCCCAGCTAGATGGGAGACTGAGGCAGGGAGAATTGCTTGAACCCGGGATGCAGAGTTAGCAGGTAGTAGTGAGCTGAGATCGTGCCACTGCATTCCAGTCTTGGCGACAGAGCGAGACTCCATCTCAAAAAAAAAAAAAAAGAAAGTGTTGCATCCAATTGGATAAAGAAAATGTGGTCCATATATACCGTGGAATACTACACAGCCATAAACAATGTCTTTTGTGGGAACATGGATGGAGCTGGAGGCTATTATTCTTAACAAACTGTCACAGAAACAGAAAACCAAAAACCGCATGTTCTCACTTGTAAGTGGGAGTTGAATGATGAGAACACATGGACACAAGGAAGGGAACAACAGACACTGGGGTCTACTTGGGGGTGGAGGATAGGAGGAGGAAAAGAGCAGAGAAAGTAACACTTCAGCTGGGCGCGGTGGCTCATGCCTGTAATCCCAGCGCTATGGGAGGCCAAGTGGATGGATCACAAGGTTGGGAGTTCGAGACCAGCCTGACCAACATGGTGAAACCCCATCTCTACTAAAATTACAAAAATTAGCCAGGTGTGGTGGTGCGCACCTGTAATCCCAGCTACTCAGGAGACTGAGGAAGGAGAATCGCTTGAACCTAGGAGGCGGAGGTTGCAGTGAGCCAAGATCACGCCACTGTACTCCAGCCTGGTGACAGAGTGAGACTCTGTCTCAAAAAAAAAAAAAAAAGAAAGAAAGAAAATAATGCTTGAGTACTAGGCTTGATACCTGGGAGATGAAGTGATCTGTACAACAAACCCCTATGACATGAGTCTAGCTATGTAACAAACCTGTACATGTACCCCTAAACCTAATATAAAAGTTAAAACTTTTAAAAAACATATATTTTAAAGTGCCACCTTCAACAGTTCCTGAACAGACTGTGGTGGCTGAGGGACAGGTCCAGGCAGATTCTACATTTTCCGTAAAATGGGAAATCCTCTCAAAAGCCAGTGAATGTCAGCATGTTCCAGGGAACAAAACTAAGAGCCCTCGACCCTCCAAGAGAAAGTGGAGGTGACTATTTAGGCCACAGAAGGAGGAAGAGGCAATATGGGACCAGCCTCAGAGCTGCTGGGGTCAGAGCCATCAGCCAGGCATGCGGTAGAAAGATCACTTAGGACTATGTGGGTCCCTTGGGGAGGGTGAGCAATGCTCAGACCAGAGCTGCTCCTGATGCCAGCACTCCGTGAACACTCCCATTGTGTTCCACCTGGGAATTCATATCTCTCCAGGGCGAAAGGAAGGAGAAGAAGGAAGGGAGAATTTCATAGTTGATGTATATTTACGCAGAAGAGACTGAGTCAAAACTAAAGGCTACAGTTTGAATTAGAAAAACATCTTTGCATATCTGAGTCCTAAGACTCTGAAATTCATACTAACTATAAAAGAATAAATGTGCAAAGAGGACTTGAAAAATCTAAATAACTAGACTTTGGAAAAATCAAAATGGAGAGTCGGGTTGAGTCACAGTAGCTTTTTGCTGACATTTAACCATTAATGTGATTCAGCTTCTTGCTCTTCTTGCCTTTGCTCCCTTCTCTCTCCTCTTCCAGGCAGACAATTCCTTCTGTATTTGCAAATCAGTTTCCCTAGAGAAAAAAGTACATTGGCCCAGCTCATCAGTTCACACCAAGTCTCACCACAGTGAGTTAGCCCAAGGGCTTCCTTTGGGTGAGTCTTGCCTCCATTACATCTTCCCAGTCTCCTCATACTCTCCCACCACCTCCTCACAGGCACGTGTATGTGTGCAAAGACCAGCTCAGGTTGAATAAGGCAAGCTCGAGGAGTGATATTCCTGGTGTCTACAGTTAAAATATGGAAGAAAAATATACAGGCCACTATGATCTCAATTTTCCTGTCCAAGAATATGAGCCTAAATAAGGTAAAGTGTGAGTGCCTCGTGCAAAGGCTGGCTGTGTACTAAGCCCTGCTTTTGCTATTATAGGAGCCAAGGGAAAACTTCCCTGTGGCCCCTAAACATTTGCAAAAATCAACCGACAAAAGGCAGAGTAATAGGAGAAAAGGCATATGAATGTATTTGACCATAATTTTACATGACACAGGAGCCTTCAGAATGAAGACCCAAAGATACAGATGAAACCGTCTACTTTCATGCTTAGGTTCACCAAAATGTGGACGAAAAGGCTATGAGCTATAATAGACTGAGTGGGGAAACCCAGCAAGGTCTGTCTATTATTTATTTATTATTTATGTTTAATTTATTATTGTTATTTTTTGAGACCAGATCTCACTCTGTCATCCAGGCTGGAGTGCAGTGGTGCGATCTCCACTCACTGCAACCTCTGCCTCCTGAGGTCAAGTGAATCTCCTGCCTCAGCCTCCCAAGGAGCTGGGATTACAGGTGCGCACCACCATGCCCAGCTAATTTTTGTATTTTTAGTAGAGATGGGTTTCATCAGGTCTCAAACTCCCAGCCTCAGGTGATCCGCCTACTTCGGCCTCCCAAAGTGTTGAGATTACAGGTGTGAGCCACCTGGCCTCTATGTAGGTTCTTCTTGGCCTCTGTGCATCCTTCCTTCCTCTTGGGTATGGGGCTAGACCCTCTCTGGAATGGGGAGATCTTATGACCTACAATCAGACAAATTAGGTCAAATCACTTCATGGCCAGTTTTTACACAGAAAGGTGGCATAGGTGGAGGAGTGGAGTTAGAATAATATGTTTAGGTTTTATGGCTGGCTTTAGGGGAAATGGATTCTGGTTTCCGAGATACACCTTGCAGAAGAGTTTCTTCTATGGCTAGCCTTGGGGGAGAATGAGAGGCCAGTGACAGGAAGCCAGAAGGTCAGAGAGAGCTGCTTCTGAGGTCTTCATTTTGGGTTATCATTTTCTGAGATCTTACACTGCGGTTATCA
This sequence comes from Piliocolobus tephrosceles, assembly GCF_002776525.5. Classification (NCBI taxonomy): domain Eukaryota; kingdom Metazoa; phylum Chordata; class Mammalia; order Primates; family Cercopithecidae; genus Piliocolobus; species Piliocolobus tephrosceles. The sequence goes on from NC_045444.1 coordinate 57,510,867, forward strand.
ACATTAGATTAGAGCAAAACCTTGGGCTACCTTTTTTTTTTTTTTGTAAGTCCCTTTTCAACTCTCCTTTTTATTTTTTATTTATTTATTTTTTATTTATTTTTGTTTTTTGAGAAGCAGTCTCGCTCTGTCGCCCAGGCTGGAGTGCAGTGGCCGGATCTCAGCTCACTGCAAGCTCCGCCTCCCGGGTTTACGCCATTCTCCTGCCTCAGCCTCCCGAGTAGCTGGGACTACAGGCACCCGCCACCTCGCCCGGCTAGTTTTTTGTATTTTTTTTAGTAGTAACGGGGTTTCACCATGTTAGCCAGGATGGTCTCGATCTCCTGACCTCGTGATCCGCCCGTCTCGGCCTCCCAAAGTGCTCGTATTACGGGCTTGAGCCACCGCGCCCGACCCTTTTTATTTGTTTTTAAACTTTCCTTGGAAATCCTCTAGTCATTTCCTGTAATTATTCTATACGTATAAATCTTACCTCTCTTACAAGGCCAGAGAATTTTTTTTAGGAGTTTTCCCTATTTTTTCTTTTGGATCATCCACAGACTCCAGGGGAGTGTTATGCACAGAGAAAGTGCTCAAATGATAAAATACTTTGTTATACATGGGCTTTGTGAGTTATTTATCAAATTGTTCTGAAAATTTATTGAATTGAATTTATTCAGTTGAATTAAAACTTCCTGTTAACAAGACAGTAATTATTTGAAAGACACAGCGATTTTACTAATGAGCACCTAAAGAGTGGCCAGACTGTGCATGCCATCTCCCGAACATGCCAGCCTGTTCCATGCCTGTCTGTCTTACTATTTACTTCTATGCGTCAAACATTCTGACATGGAGACTAAGAAAGATATAATAGCAAAAAAATCAGACCTAGTTTATGATTCTAAAAAATAAACTTAGCTGGGCATAGTGGCGCACCTGTAGTCCCAGCTACTTGGGAGGCTGAGATGAGAAGATCGCTTGAGGCCAGGAGTTTGAGGTCAGCCTGGGTAACATAGACCCTGTCTGAAAAAAAATGAAAAATAAAAATAAACTTATAACTAGTAATTTTTAAAACTTTTTTTATGGAAAATTTCAAACATATACATAAGATAGAGGGAACAATGTAATGGAGTCTCAAACTTTAAGAATTATCAACATTATGGCAAATCTTATGTTATACCCTAGTCAACCGTCTTTCCATGCTGTATTACTTTAAAGAAAAATCTAGACCAGTCCTCCTGTAACCTTTCAGAATGTATCTCTAAAAGATAAGGACTCTTTCATTAAACATAACCATAATATCACTAAAAAAACCCATATTTCCTTAGGACCATAAAATACTCAGGATTCAAATTTCCCCAGTTGCCTCCCTAATGCTTTTTAGAGTTTTACAATTAAGATCCAAATTAGGTCACACTTTGCATTTGGTGATATTTTTCTTCAATCTCTTTTAATTGAAAGGTTCTTTCCTCTCTCCTTTTTCCCCTTTTATTTGTTGAAAGAAGTGGATCATTTGTCCCATAAAGTTTCCCACATCCTAGATTTGCTGACAGAATCCTTATACTGTGTGAATTATGTTCTTTAGTCCCTGTACTTACTATAAACATTTTCAGCCCTGTGCAACAGAGCTTTTCGTGATGATGGAAATATTCTCTATCTACACATGTGGCTATTGTGCTAGTGTAACCGATGAATTGTATTATTTTTATTTTGTTTTAATTAATTTAAACTTGACCACAAGCAGCTAGTGCCCACGATAATGGACAGCACATAGAGGTTAACTGAAATGGAAATAGACACATGTGGCTAGTGGCCGCTGTATCGGATTCCGGTTTATCATCAAGAATATGTCATACATGGTGAACTTCCACTAGGGGGCGCACAATGCCTGGTTGTCTGTAAAGTTAGCAGCCCATTGGTGATCTTTGTCCATACCTGTACGTGAGAGCAGTTGTAAAACGGTAAGACTCGATTTCTATCATTCCTTCTTTTTTTTTTTTTTTTTTTTTGAGGCGGAGTCTGGCTCTGTCGCCCGGACTGGAGTGCAGTGGCCGGATCTCGGCTCACTGCAAGCTCCGCCTCCCGGGTTTACGCCATTCTCCTGCTTCAGCCTCCCGAGTAGCTGGGACTACAGGCGCCCGCCACCTCACCCGGCTAGTTTTTGTATTTTTAGTAGAGACGGGGTTTCACCGTGTTAGCCAGGATGGTCTCGATCTCCTGACCTCGTGATCCACCTGTCTCGGCCTCCCAAAGTGCTGGGATTACAGGCTTGAGCCACCGCGCCCGGCCTATCATTCCTTCTTTACTTATTAGCTGAAATCTATCAAGAAAACAACTACTCATCAAAAGTTTGATTGCTCTGAGGTATAATTTATACAGGAAAGACACAATAAATGCCTCTTTTTTTTTCCTTTTTCAGAAAAATGAATTGATTTCCTTGTATTCTCCAAGGATAGTAATTTTTGTTTGTTTAACATTATTATGAACTCATTGGTTTCAATGCATTTCAATCCATTGCAGTTATTTTTCATCTTGATTCTTGAATTGTCCCTTGGAGCCTCTTCCAATTGAATTCTCTGAATCCTTTTGCTGTGACCCCGGTAGTTTTAAATAGCTTCCTGGCTTCTAATATGGCAAGAGGTTCTGGGATTGTCATAATCATTGTCTGCCCAAATTAATTAGCCATTTTCCTAAGAAGTCCTGTTTCCTTTTTGTAGGATATTGTATTTAGAGACCACTGTCTGAATGCTAGGCTAGATGATTGACACTGGATTCATTGTTGTTTCTGGGCCTTTCCAATAGAATTAAGAAATGTTTTCATGAGAAAATGTATCTTGTGTTTATATTTCTAATTCAAATTTAAAATTACATGGTTTTTACTTAACTTTTCTGATATTTGTAATTCTTATATTGAAAATCTTGGTTCATAGTTATTTTATTTATTTATTTATTTATTTATTTATTTATTTATTTATTTATTT
>NC_045444.1:57513836-57595091 GCF_002776525.5 Piliocolobus tephrosceles
TTTATTTATTTATTTATTTATTTATTTATTTATTTATTTATTTATTTATTTTGAGAGACTCTTGCTCTGTTGCCCAGGCTGGAGTGCAGTGGTGCAATCTAGGCTCACTGCAACCTCCACCTCCCAAGTTCAAGTGATTCTCCTGCCTCAGCCTCCTGAGTAGCTGGGACTACAGGTGCCCACCACCACACCTAGCTAATTTTTGTATTTTTAGTAGAGATGGGCTTTCACCATGTTGGCCAGGCTGGTCTTGAACTGCTGGCCTCAAGTGATCTGCCTGCCTTGGCCTCCCAAAGTGCTGGGATTACAGGCATGAGCCACTGTGCCCTGTGAATAATGAATTAATAATTATTTATTTGCTTTAAATAAATAATAATGTATGCTATTACATACATAATAGTTTAGAATAACTACAGCAATATTATTGCTAACAATATGATGACTGGAAAAATTTAAGTTTGTTTGCTTTTTGTTTTTGCAGTCCTTTTTATCTTTGGGTACATCCCAGTCAAATTACGATGTTTTAAAATACCTTGAAGTAGCTCCTTCACTGTGTGTTTTAGCTATCACTTAATCTACAATTGGGTTTGTTAATTTCACTTTTAATTTTCACATTATATGATATTAATCATGTAAAACATTGTTGTGAATCCAAAGTCAAATTTTTAAATAATGTAATTTCCAGAATGTCCAGTTTTTACTACTATTTCCTTCTTCTATTGTCCCTCCCACCTCTCTGGGAAGGTTTTTTTAAAGTTAAAGTTTTCGTTTATCTTTCACTTAAACTAGTGAATCTGGAACTTTAAAAAATTACGGCCGGGCACGGTGGCTCACGCCTGTAATCCCAGCACTTTGGGAGGCCAAGGCGGGTGGATCACAAGGTCAGGTTGATCAAGACCATCCTGGCTAACACAGTGAAACCCCGTCTCTACTAAAAATACAAAAAATTCGCCAGGTTTGGTGGCGGGCGCCTGTAGTCCCAGCTACTCCGGAGGCTGAGGCAGGAGAATGGTGTGAACCCAGGAGGCGGAGCTTGCAGTAAGCCGTGATCGCGCCACTGCACTCCAGCCTGGGTGACAGAGCAAGACTCCGTCTCAAAATAAATAAATTAATTAATTAATCAATCAAATAAATAAAAATAAAAGTTACAAAGTAACTTGAGCCATAAGAATTCCCACCTTCTTTCAAGGCTTGTCCCATCCTCCCTTCTTTCCATTTGATTAGCCCAAAATGAGGATAATGAGAGTAACAATACTAGTGACAGTATTGCATAAGTGTGATTCTTGTCTGTAGTTGAAAATACTAATACAATTTTTTGTTTGTTAGGGTCATAAAGTAGATATGAAATCATGTCACATTTTCTGCTGCTATATCCTTTGCTCTCTGAAAATCAAAATGGTTGCAGCAGTGAAATACCAGCATCAAAACTCATATATCCTCAGTGAGAAATCTGGGACCATGCACTTACTGAATCCTAGAAAAATAAATCTTTGGGAGAAATAATTCAGTCCATTACCCTGCTTGGGTCTGCCCTGAATGCATCTCAGGTAACTATTATCACGATCAACACCAAAAATATACTTGTAATAGAGCTTCACGTGGGGTAGCCATGAAATGCTCCTTGCAGATCTGCAACTACAGGGAGTGTAATCAAGGGAGTCCTAGTGGCTGATACACTCCGAAGTCAATTTTAGCATTTTAAAAAATAGCATCTTTATGGAGATATAATTCACCTACCATAAAATTTCACCCTTTCAAAGTGTACGAATTAGAGGTTTGGGGTATGTACACAAAGGTATGCAACCATTACTACTATCTAATTCTGTAACTTTTTTTTTTTTTAGACGGAGTCTTGCTCTGTTGCCCAGGCTGGAGTGCAGTGGCACGATCTCGGCTCACTGCAACTTCTGCCTGCCAGGTTCAAGCGATTCTCCTGCCTCAGGCTCCTGAGTAGCTGGGACTACAGGCGCACGCTACCATGCCCAGCTAATTTTTGTATTTTTAGTAGAGATGGCGTTTGGCCATGTTGGCCAGGATGGTCTTGATTTCCTGACCTCGTGATCTGCCCGGCTTGGCCTCCCAAAGCGCTGGGATTACAGGCGTGAGCCACTGCACCCGGCCTATTCCGTAACATTTAAATCATCCCAAAGGAAAGTCTGTATCCATCAGTGGTCACTTTCCATTCCCCATTCCTTCTAACCGTGGCAAACATTAACCTACTTTTTGTCTCCATGTGTTTGCCTATTCTTCTTTTTTTTTTTTTTTTTTTTTGAAATGTGGTCTTGCTCCGTCTCCCAGGCTAGAGTGCAGTGGCATGATCATAGCTCAGGGCAGCCTTGAATTAACTCCTGGGCTCAAGTGATCCTCCCACCTCAGCAGCTGGCTGAGCTGGGACTACAGACACACATCACTATGCCTGACTAGTCTTCATATTGCGTATACATGGAATCATACAATCTATGGTCTTTTGTGTCTGGCTTCTTTTGCTTACCATAATGTTTTCAAGGTCCATCAATGTTGTATAATATCAGTACTTCATTCCTTTTCTTCCCTCTCTTCATTAAAAAAGCATGGAAAAATATACCTAATATGAAGTTTACCATCTTAACTATTTTTAAGAGTACAGTTCAGTAGTGATAAGTACATTGTTGCTATGCAACAAATCTCCAGAACTCTTTTCACCTTGTGAACCTGAAACTCTGTGCCTATTAAACAATGTTCCATTTCCTCTCCCCGCCCAGTCCTGAAACCACCATTCTACTTTCTGTCTCTATGAATTCAGCTCCTCTAGGTACTTCATATAAGTGGAATCACGGAGGAATTTGTCTCTTTGTGACTGTTTTACTTAGCATAATGTCTGCAAAGTTCATCCAGGTTGTAGCACGTGTCAGATTGTTCTTCCTTTTAAAGGCTGAATAATATTCCATTGTATGAATATAGATACTTCATTCCTTTTATGACAAAATAACCTTCCATTGTATGGATATACTACATTTTGTTTATCCTTTTATCCATTGATAAACACTTTTGGCTCATATGAATAATGCTGATATGAACATTTGAGTACAAGTTTTCATGTGGACGTAGGGTTTCAATATTCTCTTGGGTATGTACCTAAGAGTAGAATTACTGAACCATACGATAAATCTATGTTTAACTTTTTGAGGAGCTGCAAGACTGTTTCCCAAAGCAGTTCCACCCTTTCACATTCCCACCAGAATGTATAAGGGTTCCAATTTCTCCTCATTCTTACCAATACTTGTTATTGTCCCTCTTTTTTTTTTATCATAGCCATCCTAGCAAGTGTGACTTGTATCCCATCGTGATTTTGTTTGCATTTTCCTAATGACTAATGACGGTAAGTATCTGTTCATGCTTATTGGCCATCGGTGTATCTACATGGGAGAAATTTCTATTCAGATCCTTTGCCTACTTTTAAATGGGTTATTTATGTTTTTATTATTGAATTGTGTTATTTATATACCCTGGAGACAAGTCCTTTATCAGATATATGATTTGCAAGTATTTTCTCACCTTCTGTGGGTTGTCTTTCACTTTTTGTCCATCCCAGCATTTGCACTAAGACCGTGCTGCCCATCGCGCCTCCCAGCAGGCAACTGAGCAGGGAGGGGATAATAAGGCAGGCTCATTCCTGGAGACATGGGACTTCTCTTATGGCCGAAGGTTTTTGTCAAACCTTCCTTACACTGCTCAGTGGTCCAGGATGCTTCATCCAACCTTCCCTCCTTTTCTTCTTCGAGATCAGACTTGCATTGCCATCTGATGGCTCTCAGCCTTCTTCTTCTGCCCATGTTCTCTCACAGCAGAATTTTTCTTAATAAAATATTTGCACATTTAATTACATCTTGGTGTCTGCTTTTCAGAGGATCTGGACTAACACATCAGGCAATGACAATGCCTACCCTAAAGAATGACTTTTAAAGTTCAAGGCCAAAGTCCTTCTGTATTGGATAGCAGCAGCAATCCAAAGCAAGAACAAAGGTAGAGATCTGGACTCTCTAGCTGACCACAGAGTTTCTACCCAGTGAGAAGGATGACGATTTTTTGAGCTGGATAAATCACACCTGGATTTGAATATCAGCTCTGCCACTTACTAATTTGGTGCCTTTGACAAGTTATTTATCCTCCCTGTGCCTTAGTTTCTTCATCTGCAAAATGTCAACAACACCAATGCTGTCTCTCTGCATTTTTTAAGATTAAATAAAACAATGTAAAAATTAACTAGTACAGAGTACAGAGCGGGAGCTCACCAAATGTTGGTTTCCTTTCCACACCCCTCGGTCAGGCAGTATCATGCTCAGTTAACTGTTCAAAGGCAAGTCATAACTTGGCTGGATGATGGGTTGCACACACTTTATAGGAGTAAGCTAAGTGGGGAGCATAGAGTTTTTTCCCTTGCCTTTCCCTGATCTACTCTGGCCAGCTATTGCCCTCTTAGGTTCCTGGATACTCAAGAGATGAGCTTTCCTGATGGATTCCAAAGAGGGACCCAAGAAAAACACTGCTCTGAAGGAAAAAGATAAGGTGAGCCTAGAACCCCTAAAGCACAATGCGGTCCCATGAGAAACAAGCTCTCATATGTTTTCTGACAGTGACACAGGTGCCTATGAAGGAGGTGGCCCAGGAAAGGGGCAGGGGAAGGAACAAAAGAAATTCTGGAAAATCTGACAGAGGCAATTCAAGTTTCTGGAAAAGTTCTTTCTAGTGGTTTGTGAGCGTGTTAGCAATAAGGCAGCACACATGGATGTCCGTGTCCTAAATAAGTAATCTTTCCCCTTTGTTTTCTCTAGCCAAGATTGATGTGGGTCGGGCATGGTGGCTCATGCATGTAATCTCAGCACTTTGGGAGGCCAAGGTAGGTGGATCACTTGAGCTCAGGAGTTTGAGACCAGCCTGGGCAACATAGGCTCTTGCAAAACCCCATCTCTACTAAAAAAAAAAAAAAAAAAAAAAAAAAAAGCCGGGCATAGCAGCACGTGCCTGTAATCCCAGCTTCTCAGGAGGCTGAGGTGGGAGGATTGCTTGAGCCCAGGAGGCAGAGGTTGCAGTGAGCCATGATTGCACCATTGCATGCCAGCCTGGGCAACAGAGCCAGACCCTGTTTTTTTTTTTTTTTTTTTAATTGATTTAAAGAATGTTAAAGCACATGATTGAATTTGGAAACATCAGGAAAGATGTTTACCAAAATACCTTTGTGGATGTCTTTGGATGGTAGGATTTCAGATTTTTTATCTTTATAATTTTCTGTATTTGCTGACCCCTGTGCTGCCACAGCTGCTCTCCCTTCTCCTTGCCTCACCGGAGTTTTTGTGTTGTTCTGCAATGGCCCCTCTTGGCCTCCAGCTTCCATAACTTTTCCAAATGCTCTGCCCCAGATCCCCACTTTCAACCAGTATTTTTCCTTTTAAAAAATTCTCTGGACAAAGTCTGCTCCTTCTGGCCAGGCATGGTGGCTCACACCTATAATCCCAGCACTTTGGGAGTCTAAGATGGGAGGATCACTTGAGGCCAAGAGTCCGAGACCAGCCTAGTCAACGTGGTGAGACCCCATCTCTATTTAAAAAATTAAAAAATATGTCGGCGCAGTGGCTCACGCCTGTAATCCCAGCACTTTGGGAGGCCAAGATGGGTGGATCACCTGAGGTCAGGAGTTCAAGACTATCCTGGCCAACATGGTGAAACCCCATCTCTACTAATAATACAAAAATTAGCCAGGCGTGGTGGCACGTGCCTATAATCCCAGTTACTCAGGAGGCAGAGACAGGAGAATTGCTGGAACCTGGGAGGTGGAGGTTGCAGTGAGCCGAGATCACTCCACTGCACTCCAGCCTGGGCGACTGAGGGAGACTCCATCTCGAAAATAAAATAATAAAAAGTAAAAGAAAATCTGCTCCTTCCGTTGTTCTCACACACTTCACGTTGGCATCTTCCCTTCCACACACATTCTAGACTCCAAAGGACCTTGATGAGGAGGAGGCTTTTTGAAGAACATCTCTAGTCAGCCAAGCCTAACCCTATCCCTGCAAAAATCATGTTGTGGTTGCAAGTGTGGATTATGAGTATATATTGCTGTGTGGAGAAGATTACAAAGTTATTTTTTACTTTTCAGAAAGTAAAAATATAAGCTTAACCCTGTAAGCTTATATTTTAAACTTTAAACTCTGTAAACTCCCTGTCAGCTAGAAATGTTCTAGAAAACATTATTTAAAAGCTGGGATAGTCCCTAGAGAAAAATTACCTTTACTGCCATGTTAGGCAAAAACATCTGATGAGACATGTTTTTCTGTGTAAAAACTGAGAGTGGTCCCAAACATGGACCAATAGTTAAATCATTTATTTCTTAATAAAATACCCTTTGCCTGGTCCACAAAGTAATTAACTTGTAAATCTGATGAGTACATGAAAATCTCAGCAAGCTCATCTGTGATCCACTCTCCATCCATCTTCCAGCCAGTCCCTCAGTTGCCTGAGGAGAGTCTCAGCCCCAGCTCAGACCCCTCAGGTCCCTTCTCACCTCTTCTCCTCTAATTGACCTGCCCTCCCCTCCTCCTTCCTCCTACTTCCTCCTCATTCTCAGATTTGAGAGGCGGGAGGTGATGGGAGACATATTAAGGCTTGTTAGAGGGTGACGGGTCCTGGTCTTTTTCCTTTGTTTGTTCCTGGATCAGGAGACGGTGATCTGCTACAAAGGGCAGAGGACTGTTCATGGATTACATGAACACAATCATTTCCTATTATTTTCTTTACCATCTCACTTTCACATGTAACGTACTCATATGCACAACTATTTTAAAATAATAACCATTTACTTATTGACTTTGTAAATAATACCTGCTTGTTGAAATAAAATAAACCCAAGTACAGAAAATTATAAAGACAAAAAACACCTGAAATCCTGTCATCCAGAGACAGCCACGTTCGTATTTTGGCAACCATCTTTCCTGATATTTCTATATACAATCCTTATGCTTTAACATTCTTCAAATCAACCTTGGCTAGAGAAAACAAATGGTAGGGGTTACTGATTTAGGACCCATATGTCCATGTGTCTTGCCTTATTGCTAACAAGCCACTTAGAACTTTTCCAGAAATTTAAATTGCCCCTTTTAGATTCCCCACAATTAATTTTGTTCCTATTTTCCCCCCTTTCCTGAGCCACCTCCTCCAGAGGCACCTGGGTCACGGTCGGAAAACACATCAGAGCTGGTTTCTTTCTCTTGTTTCTTTCACGTTGTGCTTCAGGGACTCCAAGGCCACCTTCTCTTTCTCCTTTAGAGCAGTGTTTTTGTTTTTCAGCCAAGACATTTTCCAACTTGGAGGTCATTTGTGGGAAGCTTAAAGGGAAAAAAGGGTCAGTTTTGTTTTTGTGGAAGCATTTGAACACCTGATATTTTTCTTGGGAGCCTTTAGCATGTTGTGGAAATTCTGGATACCTGTGATATGCAAGAGAATGCCGCGTCTTCACCTCTATAAATATGTAAAATAAAGATTTGAAAGCCAGGAAGTAACTTTGACTGAATTGTCTTCCCCTGGTTTTTTTTTTGTTTGTTTTGTTTGGTTTGGTTTGGTTTTTTAGATGGAGTCTCACTCTATCGCCCAGGCTGGAGTGCAGTGGTGTGATCTTGGCTCACTGCAAGCTCCACCTCCTGGGTTCACACCATTCTCCTACTTTAGCCTCCCGAGTAGCTGGGACTACAGGTGACCACCACCACGCCTGGCTAATTTTTTGTATTTTTAGTAGAGATGGGTTTCACTGCGTTAGCCAGGATGGTCTCGATCTCCTGACCTCATGATCCACCTGCCTCGGCCTCCCAAAGTGCTGGGATTATAGGCGTGAGCCACGGTGCCCAGCACCTCCCAGGTTCAAGGGATTCTCCTGCCTCAGCGTCCTGAGTAGCCAGGACTACAGGTTTGTGCCACCACACCTGGCTAATTCTTGTATTTTTAGTAGAGATGGAGTTTCACCGTGTTGTCCAGGCTGGTCTCCAACTCCTGACCTCAGGTTAGCTGCCCACCTCAGCTTCCCAAAGTGCTGGGATTGCAGTCTTGAGCCATTGCGCCCAGCCAGTGAATCTAAGAATTCAATAAGCACATTCTTAGACCTGAACCCTAGAAACCCAATCAAGTAGTCTGGGGTGGGCCCCAGAATCTGCATCTTTAACAAGCACACCAGGGAATTTTGAGGAAGTGCCCATCTTTTGTGGCCTTGAATTATGTCCCCTAGTAAGATATGCTGAAGTCCTAAGCCCCGGTACCACTGAATGAGACCTTATTTGGAAAAAGGGTCTTTGCAGATGTAATCTAGATAAAATTAGGTTATATTGGATTTAGGGTGGGCTCTAAATTAAATGACTGGTATTCATATAAAAAGAAAGAGATTTGAAGACAAACACACATGTAAAAAGGCCATGTGAAGATATACTCATAGATTGGAGTTATGCTGCCACAAGCCAAGGAACATCAAAGACTGCCAGCAACCTCTAGGTACTAACAGAGGTAAGGAGGGATACTTCTCTAGAACCTTCAGAGGGAGCCTGTCCCTCCTGACACCTTGATTTTAGACTTCTAGCCTCTAGAACTGTGAGAGAATAAATTTCTGTTATTTTATTATTTTATTTTATTTATTTTTGAGACGGAGTCTCACTCTGTTACCTAGGCTAGAGTGCAGTGGCATGATCTCAGCTCACTACAACCTCCGCCTCCCGGGTTCAAGTGATTCTCCTGCCTCAACCTCCCGAATAGCTGGGATTACAGGCATATGCCACCATGCCTGGCTAACTTTTTTATTTTTAGTGGAGATGGGGTTTTACCATGTTGGCCAGGCTGGTCTTGAACTCCTGATCTCAGGTGATCCGCCTGCCTCAACTTCCCAAAGTGTTGGGATTACAGGCGTGAGCCACCACACATGGCCAAATTTCTATTATTTTAAACTATGCCAGTTTGTTATGGCAGCCCTAGGGGACTAATACGCCCTCAGTCCTCACTTTCAGAAACACTGCTATCCATAGCAAAAACATGTGAAATGGATTTCAATAGAATGTGCTTGATGGCTGATACTGAGATGGGAGAGTTCCTGTCACCCCTTCGTAGGACTTGTGACAGGGGTGTGGTTTGTTTACTCAGCTGCTCAAACCCCTTGCAGAAATGGGAGCACACAGGTGAGAGACTGCAGGAGCTGGGGCGAGTGCCTTGGGCAGCAGCAGGAACAAACCCTGTACCGGCCTGTGGCAGTGTCTAGGGGTTGCCCGTGACCTCTGGAGCCCCAGAGGGCATGTTTTAGCTTTTGCCGTCTGTGGACAGCTTAAGTGTTAAAGAGCTTAGTGAAGAGTCAGTGTGACTGCCTTTTTGTGTTCCTGTACCCAGTTCATCCCGAATTCTTGTCTGGTGTCCAGGAAGAATCAGGTCACACAAACAGATTGAAGGGTGGTGTATGCAGAGGATTTTATTGAGTGATGGAAGTGGATCTCAGTGGGATGGGAGCTGGAAAGGGGATGGAGAGGGAAGATAATCTTTCCCTGAAGTTTGGCCATCCCCAGCCAAACCCCTCTCCAACCGTCCCTGGCCAAACTCCTCTCTGACCATAGTCTCTGGTGTTCAACTGCTTCTTCTCTTGACATTCAAATGCTTCTTCTCTTCACTCCTTCTATGCTGCTCTGCTTCTCTGCCATTGGAGCTCAGGGTTTTTATGGCTACAGGGTGGGGGGTGTGGTGGGCCACAGTGGTTTTGGAAAAGGCAACATTTGGACAGGAAAACAGGAACGCATGGTTTCATTTAGGGCTGTGGGTCCAGGTTTGAGGGTGGAACCCTTGCCAGGGACCCTGCCCTCTTCTATTCAGTATTTCCCTGCCTCCTGTCCATATCAATACTATGGTTTTTTTTTTTTTTTCTTTTTCTTTTTTTGAGAGAGTCTATCTATCACCCAGGCTGGAGTGCAGTGGTGCAATCTTGGTTCACTACAACCTCTACCTCCCAGATTCAAACAATTCTCCTGCCTCAGCTTCCCAAGTGGGATTACAGGCGTGCACCACCACGTCTGGCTAATTTTTTTGTATTTTCAGTAGAGACAGGGTTTCACCATGTTGGCCAGGCTGGTCTCGAACTCCTGACCTCAAGTGATCTGCCTTCCTTGGCCTCCCAAAATGCTGAGATTACAGGTGTGAGCCACCACACCTGGCCAATATTAGGGTATGTTCAATTAACTGGGACGCAGAACCTTACCCATGGGGGCCTTAGTCTTCATGACAAACGCCTGATGATGTTAATGATAGAGAAAGGCCCACTCCTGTTCTAAAACATTTGGAAGTAATTATATTAGTTTTCCCATTGTTGCTGTACCAGATCACTGCAAATTTCGTGACTCGAAACAACCCAAATTTATTTTCTGACAGTTTTGGAAGGAGTCCAAAACGGGTCTCTCTTGGCTGAAATCAAAGTGCTTGTAGGGCTGTGTTCCCTCTGCAGGCTGTAAAGGAAAGTCTCTTTTCTGGCCTTTTTCAGGTTCTGGAGCCCACTAGCATTCCTTGGCTTGGGGTCTCCTTCCATCTTTAAAGCCAGATTGATGGCTTTAAATGGCTGGTTGAGTCTTTCTCATATCACATTCCTCTGACACTGACACTTCTGCCTCCCTCTTCCACATGTAAAGACCCTATGACTACATTGGGCTCACCTGGATAATCCAGGGTACTCTCTCTATTTCAAGGTCAGCTGATTAGCAACCTTAATTCCATTTGCAATTTTACCTCTTCTTTCTATAATCTGGGGATAGGGGCATAGGGCATATTCTATCTACCATAGTAACCAATCTTTGCACTCATTCAGTATTGTCATTTTCCACTTTAAAAAATCTTTACAGTAATTATTCTCCAGGAGAGGTAGAACAATGGTATAATGACCATTTCTGTTTTCCAAGTGAAGCAAGAGAGGTAGTAAGAGGTGATAATAAACCCACATCACTGAAGTAATTTGTATATTTATTCAACAAATATCTATAAATAACAGCAATGTTACAATGAGGACCCAGATGCATGACTCTGCCAAGTACCCTCTCCACCATCTGACTTCGGTCTGCCCTTCTCAAGAAATGAATAAAAGTCATGTCCAGGGCAATTGATAGAGCTAGCTAAGTATGTATTGTCCCACAGTTGTAGGAGATTCTAAAGAATAAAAACCTAATTCTCCTCTCTTCCAGCCTCCTGCAAGAGCCAAACTCTTAAATTCTTGGATCCAGGATTTTTTGCCCAGCCCTTACACACCAACATTCTCACTCCCCAACCCTCCATCACTCCCTTCTTGAGGGAGGGAGGTTAAGAGCTTCCCTATTGTAGAGGCTACTCCAGTTTTTGCCCTTGAAGGGGGTAAACTAAAGCTGCTTCCTGGAAGCGATGGTGAGAGTGGCCCAAATGTGAGTTAAAGACATACAGATAGTTACTGAACACATGAAAGGACATTCAAAATTGCTAGCCAGCACCAAGCATAGTGGCTTATGTCTGTAATCCCAGCATTTTGAGAGGCTGAGGCAGGAGGATTGCTTGAGTCCAGGAGTTCAAGACCAGCCTGGGCAACATAGAGAGACCCCATTTCTTAAAAAAAAAAAAAAAGCTGAGCATAGTAGCATACGCCTGTAGTCCAAGTTACTTGGGAAGTTGAGGTGGGAGGAGCACTTGAGCCTGGGAGCTCAAGGCTGCAGTGAGCTGTGATCATGCCACTGCACTCCAGCCTGGGCAACAGAGTAAGACCCTGTTTCAAAATTAAAAATTGCTGGCCATTTGGGAAACTCAAATTAAAACCATAACGACATACTATTATACACTTAGTAGAATGACCAAAATAAAAACATCAGCAGTACCGAATGCTCAGCAGTACTAAATGCTAGCAAGGATGCAAAGAAACTGGATTGCTCATACATTGCTGGCGGGAATGTTAAATGATACAGCCACTGTGGAACTATGTGTGGCAATTTCTTAAAAAGTTCTATATATATTTTTCCAAATGATCCAGCAGTTACATTCCTGAGCATTTATCCCAGAGAAATGAAAACATATTCACACAAAAACTTGCATACACATATTTATTTGTAATAACCTCAAACTGGAAACAACCTAAATGTCCTTCAACAGGTGAATGGTTAAACTGTGGTACATCCATACAATGGAATACTACTCAGAAAGAGAAAAGAATGAACTATTGTTACATACGACAGCTTAAATGACTCTCAAAGGCATTCTGTGGAGTGAAAAAAGCCAATTTTGGCTGGGTGTGGTGGCTCATGCCTGTAATCCCAGTGCTTTGGGAGGCCAAGGTGGGAGGATCAGATCACTTCAGGCCAGGAGTTTGAAACCAGCCTGGGCAACATACAATACCTTGTCTCATTTTTTTTTTTTTTTTTTTTTTTTTGAGATGGAGGCTTGCTCTGTCACCCAGGCTGAAGTGCAGTGGTGAGATCTCGGCTCACTGCAAGCTCTGCCTCCAGGGTTCACGCTAGTTTCCTGCCTCAGCCTCCCGGCTAGCTGGCACAAGAGGCGCCTGCCACCACGCCCAGCTAATTTTTTGTATTTTTAGTAGAGACAGGGTTTCACTGTATTAGCCAGGGTGGTCTCGATCTCCTGATCTTGTGATCCACCGCCTCGGCCTCCCAAAGTGCTAGGATTACAGGCATGAGCCACCGTGCCCAGCACAAATAAATTTTCTTTAGAAAGAAAGAAAAAAGCCAATTTCAAAATGCTGCGTGCTCTATGATCCCATTTATATAACCTTCTTGAAATGGCCACATTATAGAGATGAAGAGCAGATCAGTGATTGTCAAACACTAGGGAAGGAGGAGGGGAGTGTGTGAGTATAATAGGGGAGAGGAAGTGACAGAACAGTTCTTTGTCTTAATTGTGATGTGGGCTACATAATTGTATAGCTATGATGAAATATCATAGAATTATATACAAAGACATAAAAAAAGAGTGAAAAACTGGTGAAATCTGCGTAAAGCCTGTGGTCGAGTTAATTGTATTGTGTCAGTGTCACGTGGTGCCGAGGATGTACTACTGTACAGTTACATAAGATGCTATCACTGGGTGAAGCTACATGGTGGGGATGGGGAACTCCCTACTTTAATATTTCAAAAAACAAAAGCAAAACAGACAGTGGGCTGAATTTGGCCCGGGCATAGTTTGATGACCCATTCTTTGGAGAAAAGAACTTTGTTCTCTCATTTCTATTTCAAAAACATCCCCGAAGACTCTGATTGTCCTGGCTTGGGTCATGTACTTCTCTGTGTATGTCACTGTAGATAAAAAAAGCAAGGCCATGTCATTACATATTAGAACTCATCAAGGGTGGAGGAGGAGTTGTTGTCCCAAATAAAGAAAATGGGCCGGGCATGGTGGCTAACACCTGTAATCCCAGCATTTTGGGAGGCCAAGGTGGGTGGATCACAAGGTCAGGAGTTTGAGACCAGCCTGGCCAACATGGTGAAACCCCGTCTCTACTAAAAAAATACAAAAATTAGCCAGGCATGGTGGCATGCACCTGTAATCCCAGCTACTCGGGAGGCTGAGGCAGGAGAATTGCTTGAACCCGGGAGGCAGAGGTTGCAATGAGCCAAGATCGCGCCACTGCACTCTGCCTGGGTGGCAGAGCAGGACTCCATCTCAAAAAAAAAAAAAAAAAAAAAAAGGGGTGCAATGTAGACAAAACCATATCTGTCCACTAGAGTAGTGGGTGTCTTAAAAATCTCAAAGTTAGGAAGCCAAATGGGCCTCATGCAGAACTAGAACCAGGAACTCAAAAACTAGCAGAAGCTCCTTTCTTGATGGAGCCATTTTCTCTCTTTTGACTCTACCCTTCTCTGTGTACCCGCTTCATTCTTTGCTCATTCTGCAGTATAGCTTTCTAGGCCTTTCTGTGGGGGCTCAATTTTGTGGGGTGGTTGCTCTGCAGCTTCTGTGCTTATGTTTTCCCTACTAAAATGATTACAATATCATTATGCTCACATTTTATATTGTGCTGAAGAATATTAAGATAGTAGTCTTTCGACTTACTATTAAAATTTTGTATTACTAATTACAGGCAATTTTTGTCTTTATGATGCTATATTTCTTTCCTAGCCTAATAAGCTATGTGTATTATTTTAAAAGGCCCAGAGATGAGGGATCAAAATGGCTGCCTAGATACAGGTAGTGTGTGCCTCCTCCTCAGGGAGGAACCTGAATAGTAAGTAGATAGATTTCAAACAAATCATCCAGCAAAGAATGCTGGGATTCACCAGAGAAGAGATGGGAAACACCAGAAGTAAGGAGAGGGTTCAAGGCAGCTTGCCTGGCCAGAGACTGCCTGTGAGCCAGGAATCTTCTATACATTGGTAAACAGACTAAGAGTGAAACCCCAGGGCTCAGCTTTTACAAGCTTGGCTATAAGAGAAACCCTCAACTCATTAGCTAGTGCCTTGGGTCTGACATACGGAGCTTCCTGAAGATTGCACAGAGATGTTGCTCCAGAATGGGAACCCACACAGAATCTCACAGGCACCCAAGCCTAGAGCAGCCTCAGCCAGGCGCCATACTGAGAGCCTACATACTGGGGATCTATAGACATGGCTGTTGCCACTGCTCCAAGGAGCAAGACAGGAGACTGGGCACTCACACACACCCCTAGGAGGGTCCCTACCACCCTGCAGTGGGCTGCTGTTGAGACTGAGACATGGGCGGACCACACTTCCCACAGCTGCCTGCCGAAGCTGCTTGCCTGGGAGGGACCCCACCCTCTCTGGTCCCAGGCTCAAGGTGCCATTTTGAGTTGAATGCTGGGTTGCACCCGGCCCTCAGGCTGAGTTCGAGTTCACTCAGCTGCTGCCATGATAGACTTTGGATGTTTGTCCCCTCTAACTATCATGTTGAAATGTGATTTCCCATGTTGAAGGTGGATCCTGGTGGGAGGTTTTTGAGTCATGGGAGTGGATCCCTCATAAATGGCTTGGTGTCATCCCCTTGGTGATGAGTGAGTTCTTGATCTGTGAGTTCAATCGAGAACTGGTTGTTTAAAGAACCTGGCACCTTTCCCCTCCTTCCCTTGCTCCCTGTCTTGCCATGTGACACCCTAGCTTCCCTTCACCTTCCGCATGACTGTAAGCTTCCTGAGGCTCTCATCAGATGTAGATGCTGGCACCACGCTTTGTGTATAGCCTGCAGAACCATGGGCCAAATGAACCCCTCCCCTCCCTTCCTCTCCCCTCCCCTTCCCTCCCCTTCCCTTCCCTTCCCTTCTTTTCCCTTCTCTTCTCTTTTCTCTTATTTTGAGACAGAGTCTCCCTCTGTTGCCCAAACCGGAGTGCAGTGGCATGTGATCTCCGCTCATTGCAACCTCTGCCTCCCAGGTTCAAGCTATTCTCATGTCTCAGCCTCCCAAATAGCTGGGATTACAGGCATGCACCACCACACATGGCTAATTTTTGTATTTTTAGTAGAGACAGGGTTTCACCATGTTGGCCAGGCTGGTCTCAAGCTCCTGGCTTCAAGTGATCCATCCACCTCAGCCTCCCAAAATGCCGGGATTACAGGCGTGAACCACCATGCCTGGCCAAACCTCTTTTCTTTATACGTTACCCAGCCTCAGGTACTTCCTTATGGCAACACAAAACAGGTTAACACAAGCCACCACCCAGCCAAGGAAAGCCAGAGAAACCAAGCCCTCCTATGTACATCTAAGATAACACCTACTACCCTGCAATGAGCTGCTGTGGAACTGAGACAGCACTCCCTACAGTGTCCTGCCTATGCTGTTTGCCTAGGAGATACTCCACCCTTTCTGGTCACAGGCCCAAAGTACCATTTGGAGGGTTTAATGCTGGTCTGCATCCCACCCTCAGGCCAAATTCAAGTTTACATGGCTGCAGTTGCTGCCTGGCCAAGGAAGGACGAGGAAACCAGGCTGTCCTACATACACCTAGGACAATATCCACTGCCCTGCTGCTGTAAGACTAACACTCAAGCAGACCACACTCCCCACAGCTTCTTGCTCATGCTGCTCACCTGAGAAGGTCCTTGCTCTCTCTGATCACAAGCCCACAGCTAGCACCATTTTCAGAGCTTCCCCACTGGGTTGTGCCCCATTCTCGAGCCAAGTTTGAGGTGACACAGCTGTAGCCACCACTAAGCCAGGGGAGGGGCAGGGGAGACTATGCTCTCCCAAGCACGCTTAGGACAATACCTACCACACTGGTATGGGTGGCTGTAGGGCTGAGACTAGCCTGCTCAACACATTAAGCTACCAGGAACACCAGCACATACAACCCACAGGGTTTCACCCTGTGGTGAAACCACAGGTGGGACCTTGTGGGTTACAGTACTACCATCACCCACACCACACCAGCTGCCTGAGAATCCACCCACTACCCAGCCCACCTCTCCCACTACTAGCTTCTAAGCAAGCCAACTGGAGGTTGGCCCAAAAATCAGCCCTCCAGTGCTAACTAACATCGGAGCCAGTGTAAGCTGCTCTAGTGTCTAAAAACAGCCACATTCACCCCATTGCTGCTAATACCAGGGCCTGAAGACTGGTTCAGTTGGTGTCCAAGTTCCCAGCAAAACTATCACAACCTCAACTAATGAGTGTGCCCTAAGCCACTGAGGGAATCACGTATACCAGTGGCCCTTTGCACTGCTGAAGAAGTTGTACAAAGATTATACTATTTCAGGCACCCAAAATAAAAGTCAAAGTATCCTACTCAGCCAACAACAAACATACTACTCAGGAAAAAAATTTCCCTACAAAAGTAATGTCAAGAAATTGAAACAAGCAATTGCTACACCCAGATAGACAGATATCAATGATGGTAGAGCTCTATAAAGAGAACTATAAAACACTGATGAAAAAAATAGTAGATGACACCCAACAAGTGGAAAGACATCTCATGCTCACGGATTGGAAGAACAAATATTGTTAAAATGACCATACTGCCCAAAGCAGTCTACAGATTTAATGTAATCCCTATCAAACTAACAATGTCATTTTTCACAGAATGAGAAAAAACAATTCCAAAATTCATATGGAACTAAAAAGGAGCCCAGATAGCTAAAGCAATCCTAAGCAAACAGAACAAAGCTGGAGGCCTCACATTACCTGACTTCAAATTATACTATGAGGCGGCCGGGCACGGTGGCTCACGCCTGTAATCCCCGCACTTTGGGAGGCCGAGGCGGGCAGATCACGAGGTCAGGAGATCGAGACCATCCTGGCTAACATGGTGAAACCCCGTCTCTACTAAAAAATTACAAAAAAAAAAAAACTAGCCGGGCGAGGTGGCGGGCGCCTGTAGTCCCAGCTACTCGGGAGGCTGAGGCAGGAGAATGGCGTAAACCCGGGAGGCGGAGCTTGCAGTGAGCTGAGATCCAGCCACTGCACTCCAGCCTGGGCGACAGAGCAAGACTCCGTCTCAAAAAAAAAAAAAGAGATCAAGACCATCCTGGCCAACATGGTGAAACTCCGTCTCTACTAAAAATACAAAAATTAGCTGGGTGTGGTGGCACGCGTCTGTAGTCCCAGCTACTCAGGAGGCTGAGGCAGGAGAATAGCTTGAATGCGGGAGGCAGAGGTTGCAGTGAGCCAAGATTGTGCCATTGCACTCCAGCCTAGTGACAGAGCGAGACTTCATCTTAAAAAAAAAAAAAAAAAAAAAAAAAAAAAAAAGGCTATAGTAACCAAAACAGCATGGTACTGTTATAAAAATAGACATATAGATCAATAGAACAGAATAGAGAACCCATAAATAAAGCCACATGCCTATAACCAATTGATCTTTGACAAAAATGACAAAAAATAGACAATAGGGAAGGGAAACTCTATTCAATAAATGGTGCTGGGAAATTTGGATAGCTGTATGCAGAAGAATGAAACCTACACATCTCATCACGGACAAAAATTGAATCAAGATGGATTAAAGTCCTAAACATAAGACCAGAAGCTATAAAAATCCTAGAAGAAAACCTGGGAAAAACTCTTCTGGACGTTGGCCTAGGCAAAGAATTTATGACCAAGTTCTCAAAAGCAAATGTAACAAAAACAAAAATAAGCAAATGGGACTTAAAACCTTTTGCACGGCAAAAGAAACAATCCACAGAGTAAACATGCAACCTACAAAATGGGAAAATGTATTTGAAAACTGTGCATCTGACAAAGGGTTAATATCCGGAATCTACAAGGAAGTCAAATAACTCAACAAGCAAAAAATAACCCCACTGAAACGTGGGCAGACTGGGCGCGGTGGCTCACGCCTGTAATCCTAGCACTTTGGGAGGCTGAGGCAGGCAGATCACCTGCGATCAGGAGTTCAAGACCAGCCTGGCCAACATGGTGAAACCCCACCTCTACTAAAAATATGAAAATTAGCCGTGTGTGGTGGTGTGTGCCTATAATCCCAGCTACCCGGGAGGCTGAGGCAGGAGAATCGCTGGAACCCAGGGTTGAATGTTGCAGTGAGTTGAGACTGTGCTACTGTACTACAGCCTGGATGACAGAGTGAGACTCCGACTCAAAAATAAATTAATTCAATTAAAAAAAAAAAAGAAAGAAACGTGGGCAAACAACCTGAGCAACTTGGTGAGACCTCATCTCTACAAATAGTAAAAAATTATCTGGGTGTGGTAGCATGCACCTGTGGTCCCACCTACTCGGGAGGCTGAGGTGAGAGAGGTTGAGGCTACAGTGAGCCATGTTCATGCCACTGTACTCCAGCCTGGGGGACAGAGTGAGACCCCGTCTCAAAAAAAAAAAGTGGGCAAAGAACATGAACAGACATTTTTCAAAAGAAGACATACGGGCAGCCAAAAATCTTGTGAAAAAATGCTCAACGTCACTAATCATCAGAAAAATGCAAACTGAAACCACAATGAGATACCATCTTACACTAGTCACAACAGCTATCACTAAAAAGTCAAAAAACAACAGATGTTGGCAAGAATGTGGAGAAAAAGGAACACTTTTATACTGCTGGTGGGAATGTAAATTAGTAAAACCTTAATGGAAAATAGTGTGGAGATTTCTCCAAGAATTAAAAATAGAACTACCATTCAATCCAGCAATCCCACTACTGGGTATTTACCCAAAGGGAAAGAAATCTTTATATTAATATCAAAAAGATACCTGCACTTGTATGTTTATCACAGCACTATCCACAATAGCAAAGACATGTGATATATTTGGAATGTTTGTTCCCACCCAAATCTCATGTTGAATTGTAGTCCCCAGTACTGGAGGTGGGGCCTGGTAGGAGGTGTTTGGCTCATGGGGGTGGATTTCTGATGGCTTGCCACTGTCTTTGCAATAATGAGTGAGTTCTCATGAGATCTGGTCATTTAAAAATGTGTGGCACCTCCCCCTGCACTCGCTTCTGCTCCCGCTCTTGCCAAGTGATATGCCTGCTCCTGCTTCACCTTCTGCCATGAGTAAAAGCTTCCCGAGGCCTCCCTTGAAGCAGATGCCCGAACTATGCTTCCTGTACAGCCTGTAGAACTGTGAGCTAATTAAATTTATTTTCTTATAAATTACCCAGTCTCAGGTATTTCTTTATAACAATGCAAGAATGGAAATACAATGTGGAATCGACCTAAGTGTCCATCAATGGAGAATTGGATAAAGAAAATGTATTGTATATGCAGACACACACACACACACACACACACACACACACACACACAGACACCATGAAATACTAACCAGCCATAAAAAAGAATGAAACTCGACCACCAAATGATGGTAAAATATAAAATAATTTTTAAGAAATGAAATCATGTCTTTTGCAGCAATATGGAAGGAACTGAGGCTATTATCCTAAGTGAAATAACTCAGAAACAGAAAGTCAAATGCTGCATGTTCTCACTTATAAATGGCAGCTGAACAATGAGTACACATGGACATACAGAGTGGAATAACTGATATTGGAGACTCCAAAAGGTGGGAGATTGGGAGGGGATAAGAGTTGAAAAATCACCTGTTGGGTGCAATCTTCTCTATCTGGGTAATGGGTACACTGAAAGCCAAGACTTCACCATGACACAATAGATGCATATGAGACATCTGCACTTGTACTCCCTAAATACTTGAAGATAAACACACACATGCACACACACAAAACAGCCCAAGGGATCGGTGCAGTAGCTTTCTTTAAATGAAGAGGGATTGGAGGAAGGGCATAACATAGAGGTCAGAATGTAAAACATCAGTCTGTTTTAAGTCTTTAGGGCTTAAAAAACTATTTCTAGGAAAAAAGGCCCAGTAACATATAAAATTTTGGAATAGATTAAAAACAAAACATTATCTCTAGTGGGAGTGTACATCTATCATTTTAGTTAAAATGCTTAGTAAATGAAGAACATTTGTTTTCAAAACCCAGAGACTGACAAGTATCTCTTAGTATCTGACCAAAATCTCTGGAAGGATCCTTTGAGCTAGGTGTTGCTCTTTAATTCACTAATGATCTGTGACAACTGGTGGGGTCAGATAATAAAGGCCACAGGGCCCCATCCTCTGAGATTCTGCAGTTCTTGGAGATGGTGGCCATGTGCTGAGCAGATACCTACCAAATGTGTCTATTATGCTACAGGAGACTAACGGTACTGACCAACTGCGCTCCAGAAAACTACCTACCTATCAGAAGCCATGCCTCCACTTCCATGGGGTAGAATTGCACTGGGAATCAGCTACTTTGGACTGTGTCTCAAAGGACTATATTTCCCAGCCCTTGCAACTAAGTGAAGCAATATGACTCATATTCATCAATGGAACATGGGCGGAAATGATGTGCCCCACTCCAGGTCTGGCTGTCCCTACCACCTCCCCAGTCCCTGCTTCATGTATACGTCTCCATGCCTGTTCCCTTTCTTCTAGCTGGAGGCAGAGGACTCCGGAGGCCTAGAGAGGGATGGGCAACCTGTTTATTTAAAGAGCTGGATAGTAAATATTTTAGGCTTTGTGGGCAACTCTTGCAACCACTCAATTCTGTAATTATAGTACAAATGCAGTCATAGGCAATGCAACAAATGGGTGCAGCTGTGTGGCAATAAAACTTTATTTCCATAAGCAGGCAGTAGGGGGCTGGATTTGGTTCATGGAGGGCCCAAGTTTAGTGTCACCTGGGTTGTGTGATCTTGACTATAGCATGTAATCTCTCTGAGCCTCAGTTTCCTTACCTGTGAAAGGAAGAAATCTGACTTAATCTCAAAATTCTCTAATAACTCCATGACTCTGCACTTTCAGCTCATCAACTGTTATTTATACTCAACTTCTAGCTCAAGTGTAAGCTATTTACACTCTAGCTTGAGTGTAAATAATAGCTGATGAGCTGAAATTGTAGAATCAGCTACAGGATGGGGTGTGTGTGCATTTTAAAATACTGATGACTTTACTTCCAAGCATCTCGTGAAAGAGAAAATTAGCTCAAAAATATATAGCAATTAACCTTTATTTCCAAATTTGAGGAAAAGTAGAGGAGAAAATTATTGAGGGAAGAAAAAAAGCAACAGGTATTTCTACAGTTTATAGAACTTAACAGATTAAATACAGAAAGCAAGTTAGTGAATGAGTTCCAAGTATACATTCCATTGACGCAGACCACAGGGTGCTGCAGCTTGATCACAGCCATCACACAAGAGGGAAATTGAAAGTCTTTCTTTGGGAACTTCACAGCATCATTTATTAAATAAGCACCCTGGGAGCTAAAGAATTGTTTAGCTCAACAGCAGCAAGACACATTGAGAAAAGAGGAACGATGACATGAGTCCTTCCAACAACTGAGTGGTTTGTTCAGTGAAGGGAAGTTAATGTGTTAAAAAAGAAATATCAGCTATAAAAGTAGCAATAATAATCAAAATCTATATTTGTTTTTAGCTACTTTCAAGAATCCCTAAGGACATTAACTCTCTCAACCCCACATTGATGGGAGAGTCGCAAATTCTATGATTATTCTTGTTTAACAGATGAAAAACCTGTAAAAG
This sequence comes from Piliocolobus tephrosceles, assembly GCF_002776525.5. NCBI lineage: Eukaryota > Metazoa > Chordata > Mammalia > Primates > Cercopithecidae > Piliocolobus > Piliocolobus tephrosceles. The sequence continues at coordinate 57,535,833 of NC_045444.1, forward strand.
TACATATTAATGTCACATTTATAAATATTCAAGTTTCAATATACCCAGGATAACTTCAAGAAACAATATTTTACTGAATGGCAGCTATTTCACACCAAAACCACTGTGGTAACTATTGCTGTATGAGTAATAATATTGGAACAATAAAATTCATGTTCCAAACAATTTTTAGTATAAAAATGTACCATACAATATTTGGTACATATTTACACCAAAAAATTACTCATTGTTTACCTGAAATTCAAACTTAACTGAGTGTCCTGTATTTTTATTTGCTAAATCTAAATGTTGAAGCCAGAAGGAACCTTGCAAATCATAGTTCAATTCCGTAATTCTAAAGACAAAGTGGGACCTGGAGACATAAATCTCAAGGGAAATTTTCCTTAATGGTGACTGGAAATGCCTTAGACTCTCTAAACTCTGGGTTTCTTTTCTAGTTCATCTAAGTCCTTCAGAGGAAGGCAGTCTAAAGATAGAAAGACAGGTATGACATTAAGCCTCTGGATCCAGCAGTGCCCGAAGCAATTCTCAAACTTTTCAGTAACATGAGCCAATAACTGTCCTTAATCACTTGAGATGGTTTGAATGGTATTTCTATCCTTTTAAACTAACCTTGAGAGTCCACACTAATATTGCAAGGACTTCCACATTTCACATTTTCTTTTTTTTTCACTTAGAGATAGGGTCTCACTCTGTTGCTCAGGCTGGAATGTAGTGGTGTGATCATGGTTCACTGCAGCCTCAACGACCTGGGCTCAAGCAATGCTCCCACTTGAGCCTCCAAAGAAGCTGGGACTACACGTGCATGCCACTATGCCTGGCTAATTTTTAAATTTTTTGTAGAGATGGCATCTCATCATTTTGTCCATTCTGGTCTCAAACTCCTGGCCTAAAGCAATCCTCCTGCCTTGGCCTCCCAAAGTGCTAGGATTACAGGTGTGGGCTACTGTGCTCTGCCTACTACCACATTTTCATATTAATCATCATAGTGCCATTCACACAGAAGTTCAACAAATACTTTTCAAATAAATCATAACCTTGGTTTAGGTTATTGCTTTCATTTTACCATCCAAACATTTTCCTTAAGCATACAGTGTTGTTGTTGTGGGGTTTTTTGTTTGTTGTTTGTTTGTTTGAGTAAAGGTCACACTCCATCATCCAGATTGGAGTGCAGTGTTATAATTATAGCTCACTACAACCTCGAACTCCCAGGCTTAAGCAATTCTCCTCATGCTTCAGCCTCCTGAGTAGCTGGGATTACGGGCATGCACTACTGTGCCCAGCTAATTTTTTTTTATTTTTTGTAGCGAGGTGGGAGTCTCACTGTCTTGTCCAGGCTAGTCTTGAACTACTGGTCTCAAGTGATCCTCCCACCTTGGCTTTCCAAAGTGTTAGGATTACAGGCATGAGCCCCTGCACCCAGCCTTGTTGCTGCTTTTTAAAAAGAAAGTCTGAATTTCTTTGCCTGGGCACACACACAAAAAAGATATTATTAAAAGAAATATAAACATGTAGAATAATGAAAACCAGAGGTCAAATTGTATATCTGTATTGCTTTCCGGAGAATAGCTTTGTTGACTTACAGGAAAAACATTGAGGCCAAATTAACATAAGTAGAGGGTGTATTTGGGTCAAGTTTGAGGACTGCAACCAAGGAACACAGATTCAAGTTGCCTGAATATATGCTCCAATTAGCAGAAGTTACAAGTGGGTTTTTAAAGGAAAAGAGAAGAGGCAAGTTTGTAAGTTGTTTATCAAGAATTTACACTAAAGTAACCTAAGGTATTGATTGGCTAAACATTGTTCTTTCTTTTCTCATTTCCCCCTTTTGATCAAAATCTTTCTCTTCTGAAAGCATTGATGATCAAAATTTTAGATGTTTGTCTCATGTCATTGGGAAGGCTCATTCCCAGGTAATCTCATTCCATGTCTCAGGGAAAGAGGACGGGTACTATGGCTTAAGAAATTTAGTGATGGCCAGGCACTGTGGCTCACACCTATAATCCCAGCACTTTGGGAGGCCGAGGTGGGATGATCACTTGAGCTCAGGAGTTCAAGACTAGCTTGGGCAACATAGCAAGACCCCCATCTCTACATAAAAATATAAAATAAAAAAATTTGGAACTTTAAACTTAAGAATTTGGAGAGGTCTCAAGGCTGAATTGACTGGCAATGCAAAGGGACAGAGTAACAAGATCTAGGCCATCCACCTTCAGGGGAGCCACAGCATGTTGGATCACTTCTTTCTTGATGTTACACATCTAGGAATACAAAGCATAATCAATTTAAGGACCAAAAATATTGAGATGGGATTTTCCCCCTGACCTTGACCCTCTTCATGAACAGAAACTGGAGTGGCTCATCTCACTCAGCCTGCAGTCCATGGATGGCTAAGTGTAACACCTCAGTGAAGGGTCAGGGTGACATCCTCCTGCACCTGCCCTTTTTGACACCTGAGTTCTCGTTCGGTGTCCAGGAAGAATCAGGTCACATGAACTATTTGAAGGATAGTGTATCTGGAAGGTTTATTGGACAATAAAGTGGCTCTCAGTGGGATGGGGAATTTGAAAGGGGATGGTGTGGGAAGAAGGTGATCTTTCCCTGAAGCTGCACTGTCTGAAGTTAGTGGCATCTATTTGTAGTTTCTGACACTCAGCTGCGTGGGTCCCTGAAGCTCAGTCACATGTATCTCCAACTTTCAGCAGCTTTTATCCCCAACCACTTGTATCAGCCACTTGTGTTGCTCTGCCAGCTGAAGTCTTTTTACGGGCACTGGATAGGGGAATGGCAGGCCAAAAATGCAATCACTCGGGCAGAAAAATGGGGTCAGCTGTTTTACTTAGGGCTGAGGGTTCAGGCTTGAGGGTGGTGGTTAGCTGGGAGCCCAGCTGTTCTGTATCAATATGATGCAAATAAGAACAATTATTAACAAAACAAGTTGAAATCCAGATCTGAAAGGTGTTTTTATTTCTTAAGGTAACCAATCAAGTAAATCATGTAAGGGGTTTGTCTTTCTAATGTCTTGTAGCCATTTAGTCTTTTGGGTAATTCTTTCTAACTGAATTTCTACTTTTCATCCTGGTCTGTAGAACAAGGTGACTAGCTGCAGGTCAGCTCCAGTTGGAGATCTTCTCCAGTGATGGACGATGTCTGCTCAGGTGGGGCTAACTTTTTAAAATGAGAAATGTGAATTCATGAGTAGATGGCCTTGAGTTTGGCTGCACAAGGATTGGTTAACAATACTTGATATAGTCCCTTTATTTAATGTCATTTCCAGTAAACAAAATCTCCAGGTTGTAGGCCAGGATCTTTGATGTCTTCCTGTCCCAGGAGCTCAATGTTAAAAGAATCCTTAACTAATTTAGAAACTTTAACCAGAAGCTTATAAGGCCTTGGCAAAAATGAGGAACATCACATTTAAGGAGAGCTGGTTTATAGGCTCCTTCATCCAGGTGCATGGGTCTTGCAATTATTATTTCAAATGGAGAAAGTTGCTGTTTTCCAAACAGGGTAGAGTGTAAGTTAAGAAAATGGAAGAGGCTGGGCATGATGACTCATGCCTGTAATTCTAGCAGTTTGGGAGGCCTAGGCAGGTAGATTGCTTGAGCTCTGCTGTTCAAGACCAGCCTGGGCAATGTGGTGAAATCCTGTCTCTACAAAAAATTAGCTGGGTGTGATGATGTGTGCCTGTAGTCCTGGCTACTTGGAGGGCTGAGGTGGGAGGATCGCTTGAGCCCAGGAGGTTGAGGCTGCAGTGAGCTGAGATTGCACCTCTGCAATCTAGCCTGGGTGATGGGGGACGAGGTGAGATCCTGTCTCAAAATAAATAAATAAATGAAATAAAATAAAAAAGAAAAGAAAATGCAAGAGCCTTAGGCCAGGGAAGGGTAAATGTTTCTTTAAACTTTTCCAACTGATTTTTTATTATCCCATTTGTGCATTACACCATTCTGGAAGACTGAGGGTGGTTTGCACAATGGAAACGATGATCCATCCAATCTCAATCAACTTTGACCATACAAGATAATTATCAGCAGCAGCAGTGGCAGCAGCAGCAGCGGCAGCAGCAGCAGCAGCAGCAGCACTTTGGTAGGCTGAGGCAGGCAGATCATTTGAGTTCAGGAGTTCCAGACCAGCCTGGCCCACATGGCGAAATGCTGTCTCTACTAAAAATCCAAAAATTAGCCAGGCGTGGTGGCACGTGCCTGTAATCCCAGCTATTTAGGAGGCTGAGGCACAAGAATCACTTGAACCTGGGAGGTAGAGGTTGCAGTGAGCTGAGATAGTGCCACTGCACTCCAGCCTGGGCAATAGAGTGAGATTCCATCTCAAAAAACAAAAAAAGTTTTAGAGCAGGAACAAAAGGAAGTAAAACATACTTGGAAGAGGGCCAAGTGGGAGATGAGAGATCCAAGTGCCCCATCTGGCCCTTGACTTGGGGTTTTATACATTGGCATGGTTGGAGGGTTTTCATTTCTTCTCCCTCAATTCTTCCCTTGGAGCAGGCTGTCCACATGCAGGGTGGCCGGCCAGCACTTGGGAGGGGCTGCTTGTGCAGTGTGTTTGCTGAAGTTGTGTGCATGCTCATTTGAGACATTTTTCCCTTAACTGTCAAGTATTCTAGAAGAAGATCATATACCAGTTAAACTCCACCATTTGCCTCTTAATGCCCATGCTCACCCAACTCCTGAGATCTTATTGGGAAGCCGCTAATCACCAGCTTCAGGTGTTTTCTATCTATTGGGAGGCTGGCCTTCCATGGTGCCAGCTGCAAACAATTATTATTTTTAGCGAAACAGTTTAACAACCCCCTGACCATCACCTGATGGTTGCTTGATGTTCCTGGGCTTGGGGAGAAGCTTTTCTGCCCTGCTCATGTCTGCCTAACTGCCTGCTCTACTACTCTACTCTAACTAGTTTTCAAAAGCTGTTCTCCCTGCTGTAGACTATCAATCTTGTGATTACCCATTCCATTGCCCTAAACAATTGTCAGTTAGGCAACCCTGAGTTTGCATTGGCAAAGACACAACTTAGCTGAAACAAGGTAGAACATTTATGTCTCAAAGGCACAGAATTTAGATATGAACACCATTATTTGCTGAGACAAAGAAGAGAATAGATAGATGCCCAGTTTAAGATTGCTAGGAAAAGTATCTTAAATAGGTAAGGTATGTTACATAAACTTTAAGCCAATGTATTCCCTATGATAAAAATGTCCAATGGTTTAGGTACAGATACCTTTACAAACGTAAATTTCCTTAATAGATATAAATTTCTTTTACAAAGAGTTTCAAAATAGCTAAATATCAGAAAGTTATATTTTGGAGACTGATTTAGTTAGAATGGTGGCCTTATTCATTTAGCATCTTTCTTAATTCCATTACTGACTTCAGGGTGGAGCCCTTTAGTGTAAAGCGTAAAGGAAGTATTTGCAGTTTTCAGGGCCTAATATGTAAATATGTGAACAGCAGGCACAACCAGAAGGCAGAACATCTAGATCTTTCAGAATCAAGGATCCCATTTTTATACCAAATTTCGGGTCACCCAAAAGAGGGAAAAACCATGCAACAGGGCTGCACGATATTCCGCAGTGCTCCTCACTATAAAAACATTCCCCCAAGGCCAGTGGTGACAAACACCAATCAGCCCACTCCGTGATCACCCATTCCCCATGGGATTCTCATCCCTTGGCGGCAAGTGTTTCCACAGCCTCCACGTATTCAAACCACACCTTTATTATCTGATCGTGCAAAGAAACAAGGAGTTCCCTACCAGTGACTTGCCAGCCATCACACCCATCAAAGTTAAGTTCTCTCTCACAGTACAAAGTAATCCCTCGTACCCCAAAAGCCGAAGAGATTAGGAAACTCAATACAATTAAGAGCAGAGCTTTACATATGAGAGGAACCTGCCCATGCCCTCTTGAGACTACATAAAGGAGAGAGAGGACCCCAAGAGGAGGCGTGTGTGTGTGTGTGGGTGGGGCACCTTTTTCTGTATTCCTCAAGGGGTATCCAGGCTGCTAGAAGTCTCCCCTAGATTTATTTTTTATGTTATTTATTTATTTATTTTTTAAGACAGAGTCTCACTCTGTTGCCCCAGGCTGGAGTGCAGTGGCATGAACTTGGCTCACTGCAACCTCCGCCTCCCGGGTTCAAGCAATTCTCCTGCCTCAGCCTCCTGAGTAGCTGGGATTACAGGCACGTGCCACACGCCTAGCTAATTTTTTTTTTTTTTTTTTTTTTTTTTTAGTAGAGAGGGGTTTTACCATGTTGGTCAGGCTGGTCCCCTAGATTTTTTCATGTAGCTTTCAAAGTGGCAAAAGTGAAGAGGAGCAGAAGTAGAAGGAAATAGAAGAGTAAGTCTAGAGTAGCCAGTTTGGGAGGTTTTAAGCTTTCTAAAAGGCTGATGCAGTTTTACATTTTTCTCAGTAGAATCGTGTCAACAGGAAAGCAAGAAACAGAGGGACCAAACTTATTTTACGAAGGGTTTCAGTTGACTGAGAAAAATTCTCAGAAACAGGACCTCAAATAGAAAAAGCAGAGAGACATTTTTTCAAAAAAAAAATTATAGCCGAAATATCAGCTTTTCATTAAATTGACTTCTGACCATATAACTTAAAAAGAAAAAAAAATTTCAAACCTTTTATCAGATTTCAGCCAGCACAAACAGAGAGTAGTTCTCCTTCAATTTGTCTGGTTCTAAAACCAGCCTTTTCCAATTGTGCACATACATGAGTTATTCTAGGCGTTTCAAAGGACCCTCATTTCAGCCATTGCCGCTTATGACCGTCCTGGGTCATGTGGGTCCGTTTTCCTAGATATTACAAGAGGACACCCTGTAAGTGTTGTACATAAAAACCAGCTGGTGTTTCTAAAGGAGGCTGTCCCTTAAAAGAGCACTACGATTTTGAACCTTGAATTCCCATAATTTAGGAACTTTTCAAAAGTGACCAAGGCCAGAAATGCATTTTGCTTTGAGAAATGTGCTTCTTATGAGTGTCACTCCTCAGGGTGTCACCCAAAAGTCAGGAATTTCTCTGTTATGTGTCCCAGACTGCCTCTAACTGCCAGGTGGCAGTAGGGTGCTCAAGGTATTGGGGTAACCAATTCCTTAATTTTTACCTTTCCTGATGAGTTAGATTCCCTAAAATGTTCTTCTGGTGAAAAACGCCCTATGAGGCTGCTTCCCATCCTAGACAATAGTCCTGACACCTCTATAAAATCTCTAGTCACATAGAACACCTGAATGGGTCAGGGGGAGCAGCTGCCTCTTCTCTTGGAGGTGAGAAAACTCATGCTATGCACCTTTCAGATTGACACTAACAGGAATTGGTCACAAGTGAAAATCAAGTCTAAATTACAAGGAATGGATAGCAGCTGCAATTTTATTTTATTTTACTTTATTTATTAATTGATTGAGATGGGCTTCCACTCTGGACCCTAGGCTAGAGTGTAGAAGTACCATCATAGCTCACTGTAGCCTTGAATTCCAGGGCTTAGGCAGTCCTCTTGCCTCAGCATCCCAAGGAGCTGGGACTGCAGCTACACGCTATTGCATCTGGCTAATTTTTAAATTTTTTGCAGAGATGCCACTGCACCCAGCCAATAGCTGCAATTTTTAAAGCATGCTATGTAATTTTAGGCCAAAACAAGTGTAACTATTGGTACCAGACTGCCCATACCATAACCTGAACTTCTTGCCCTGAGGCAGAGGCAGAGAAGGCAGTTCTCTGCAGAGCTCTTTACCCAAATCTCCCATCCAGACACAGAGACCAAAGCCCTCTTAGAGGAAAGAGAGGGTTTGACTTTTTCTTATTTTTTAGACAGTGATGGCAGTGGCAGCCTGTCTGGAGCAGCTGCTGTGAAGATGCTGGCTGTAGTGGGGAAAGTACGGCCAGGGCCGTGTGCTCCATGGAGCCAGCAGGAGCTAGGAACAGGCAGGAGCCCTGCCCGCTTCCAAGTTGGCAGGGCGGGAACCCTGTGCTCCCTGAGTATAGCTGTAGCTGCCCAGCTACAGCTCCAGACCCAGGCATCCCTGAGCTCTTAGGTGCCCAGGAAGTGCCCCCTGACCCCACAGGCTCAGAAGTGCCTGCTGTCACTCCCTGGCCTCTCCCTGTACTCAGTGCCCACTCTGTTGCAGAAGCCAAGTTGTGGCCAAAGCCAGATGCTGTTGTGACCCAGCCAGGTGTGTGTGCACTTGGGGTGGTGCTGACATGCTGCCCTGGCTCCCTTTGGACTTTGGGCACTGACGAGTGCAGGAGGGAGGTGGTGGGGGGTGCTGAGGGCAGCTCAGTGTGGGCCTGAAGATGCCCCTTAGCATGAACAGCCTGGGTGCCATGGATGGAATGTTGATGGTGGGAGGTAGACAGGTTCCTGGGTGGAAAAGAGCAGGTCCCTACCCACCTTCAAGCCAGGGATGGCCTGAAACCTGGGGGCCGGGCTACCGTTTCCAGGTGGAGTCCACACCTGGAAAAAGAACTTGGTGCTTTTTCCGAGCCCATCCATGACCACCCATGGGCCAATTAGCATGCATTTCCTCCCTTCTAAGCCCATAAAAACCCTGGACTCAGACAGATGTAAGGACGACCTGCCTGTGAATAGGAGCTACCCACTCTGGGTCTTCTCTCTCCTGACAGCTGGACACTTATTGGGACAACCTGCCTGCAGAAAGGAGCTACTCACTTTGGATCCCCTGAGAGCTGTTCTGTTGCTCAATGAAGCTCCTCTCTGCTTTGCTTGCCCTGCAGTGGTCTGTGTATCTCATTCTTCCTGTATGTGGGACAAGGATTCAGGAACTGCCGAATGGCAGGACTGAAAGAGCTGCAACACAAACAGGGCTGAAACACGTGCCCCACCTCCCTGCTTGCCACACTGTGGGCAACGAGAAGGGGAAACGAGATGTGGCTCTTCAGGGAGCCCAGACCTAGGGGATCCCCAAGCCAGAGCTGTGACACCCTCTTCGGGGCTCAATGGTTCCTGGCATCTCCAAGCTTCCAGGTACCACCGCATTCCACTCATCCAGATGTGGATGCCTGCAGCAGAAGCTGTGTGTGGTACATCTTGTCCAGTCACAGCCTCACATGGAGCCAGCACCTGTGCCAGAGCCTGGAGCTGCCTGCCCTGTTGCAGCAGCCAGTGTCCCTGGCTGTGCACAGTGATCTCACCTCGTGTTCGCTCACCTACACACCCCTTGCCACTCTGCCTGGCTTGCCTTTGGCAGGTGTGAGATCCAGGCCGGTAGTGCAAGCTGAGCACAGCCTGCCAGGCTGAGTGGGCAGAATGAGCCCAGTGGGTGCAAGCAACACTCAGGCAGAACATACTGCCAGCCAGCCACAGAGGTTTCTGGCTGGTGAAGCAACACCCCAGGGATTCCATGACAACAGGAATCTCACTCACTTGCCCAGGCTAGAGTGTGATGATGTGATCATAGCTCACTGTAACCTCAAATGCCTGGGCTGAAGCAATCCTCCGGCCTCAGCCTCCTGAGTAGCTGGGATTACAGGTACATGCCACCATGCCTGGCTAATTTTTGTATTTTTAGTAGAAACAGAGTTTCACCATGTTGCCCAGGCTGGTCTGGAACTCCTGACCTCCAGTGACCCACCCGCCTTGGCCTCACAAATTCCTTGGATTACAGATCTGAGCCACTGCACCTGGCCACAAGTTGGTTTTTAAAGGAAAAAAAGAAGAGGCAGTTTCTAAGTTGTTTAGCAAGAATTTACATTAAGATAACATAAGCTGTTGATTGGCTTGTTCCTTGCATTACATTGTTCCTTGTATCCCAAATTCTAAAAACATGAAGATAATGAGTGAGGCAGCTAGTGAGGAAACTACAGAGAAGAAAAGAAAGAATAAAATTCAAAGATTTGCCCCTGGGCATGTTGGGCAGCAGGACTATTACTGAAGTTCTATCGTCGTGTCTCTCTGGTCCTGTTAAATGTTGCATTCCACCGATAGCTCAAAGTGTCCTGACCTATTTTTCTTTTCTCAGTCTAAACATAGATGTAGCCGAATTGAATAATTCTATACTTCCGGACTACATCCATTCTTCTTCTTTTCCATTTAGTCTCAGTCTCTCAGAATAAGAAATGAAGAAGGGCTGGTGTGGTGGCTCATGCCTAGAATCCCAGCACTTTGGGGGACCAAGGCAGGAGGATCACTTGAGGCCATGAGTTCAAGGGCAGCCCGGGCAACACAGTGAGACCCAATCTCTACAAAATTAAAAATTAGCTGGCTGTGGTAGTTCACGAGGCTGAAGTGGGACAATTGCTTGAGCCCAGGAGTTCCAAGCTGCAGTGAGCTATGATTGCATCACTGCATGGCAGCCTCTGTGAAAGAGTAAGACCGTGTCTTTAAAAAAAAAAAAAATGGCGGCTGGGGGGGAATACAGGGATGTAGACATCCATAGTAACTTTAGAAATTAAAAAGATATTTTAGCATTAATATATTTCTAAGTAATACATTTCTAAAACTAAACTACCCCTTTTTTAATATAATTTATTGTTTCATTCTCGGGACAAAACCCTCAACTTTACAGATGTGTTGTTTTAGCATATTTATTTATTCACACCCAGATGTGAGAATTTAGCCCCTATACATCAAAAGCCATTTGAATAGCTGGATTGGTGTCTTCCTCTTTCTCTTTCTCTTAATTCTCCAAGACAGTTACATCTCTGAATGCAGATTCTGCAGGCCTCATTCTGGTAGCAGCCCTTCTGGAGCTGAGCTTCTTGAACATTTGAGAGTCAGTCTCCAAGACAGTTTATATTCAGCTTCATATGAATATTGAGGAGTACCAGAATATGCCAACCTAAAATATGCCTATTTGGTATTTGGCTTATTTTGAGCTAAAGGCCACTGAGAACCAGAAGACCAGGAAATTACATTTAGAAAGTCAATTTACATTTAGAAATGGTGGTTCCCTCTGTACCAGGAGGAAGAGGATCCTTAACAATGCCTGTCAATGGAGAAGGCACTTCCATCTGCATAACAAACCAACAACCCCTGTTTACCATACTTTTCCTGGTTACTTACCCCTAACTTGCCTCCCCCATGCAGAAGCCTAAAACTCTTCTTTCCTTGTTTAAGCCTAAGATGATAGAAAGTCAACTTCTAACCACATAATGGAGTCAATCAATTCTGAGTATGCCCATATGTAAGCACCAGTCATATGCTAATAAACGTCTGTTTATTTTTTTCTTATTAATCTGTCTTTGGCCAGCCTAATTTATATGGCACCAGCTGAAGAACTTAAGATGAGTGAAACAGGAGTTTTTTTCCTCCTCTACAGTATCTATTTCTGAATTGGAAATGGACCCACATATACACTTAAACACAGTCTTCTAAACCATCCGATATTCAAAGGTGACATTGTCACCTACCAACCCCCACATCCAATAAACTCATTGCTTTAGATTGACTTCCAGATCATTTCATTGTGAAAGAAAAATAAAAACTAGGGACTCCCAATTCATTATGCCAAAAGGGAAAAGTTAAGCTTGAAAAGTGAGTCACAAAAAACAGCAACAAAAAAACGGCCTTTCCTTTTGCTCCTAAACTGAAAGGTACAGATAAAAGGCCACATTTTTCCACAGGGGACCTCTCATCCCAACCCTGACAATGAAAATTAACAGCTTATCTCCATGGGTGCAGGACAAGAGTAAAGTAGGCAATGTAGAAGAAAAGACACATTTTCTTCCTTTCCTTAAGTATGAGCAGCTTCCCCCTTGAATCCCTCTTCACTCGTGCAATTGTACCCTGCTCTGCAAGTTTTTATGAGTTTACAGGTTCCTGTTTTCTGTAACTAGTGTCTGTAAGTCTCTGTTTTTCATCTGAGTAGCACCATGGAGGTCATGAGACATGCTTGAGCAATCTTAGATTGCAGCCATCTGGGCGCCATAGCTGAGGACATGAGATAAGATTGTGCAGGCAACTTGAGCAAGCCTAGATAACAGCCATCTGGCCCACATAGCAAGTGTCACATGAAAGCCTGAGTTATAAGCCTGTCCCTGTTTGATAAACTGCCTTTGTTCTGCTTCTGTAAACCTGCTTTCGCACCGCTGCATTTCGCACCACAGATGCATGTATAAAAGTCAAGCCCTGTCTTTGTTCAGGGCTCAGCCTTTTGGATGTGAATCTGCTGAGCCAGTGCACCTAAATAAAATCCTCCTATTCCACCTATTGGTTTCTCCAGTTCCTTGGTTCCCGCAACAAGAGGATATTAGAAATCATCTCCCCCTACCTCAGACAAATGCATATTTGACTGTTTTGCGTACTTTATGTTTACTTTTTCTTTTTTTTTTTTTTTTTTTTGAGACAAAGTCTCACTCTGTTGCCAAGGCCAGAGTGATTTTTGTATGTCGATTTTGTGACCTGCAATTTTACTGAATTTATCAGTTTTAATGTTTTTTTTTGGTGAAACCTTTAGGTTTTTCCAAATATAAGCTTATATCATCTGCAAACAAGGATAATTTGACTTCTTCCTTTTCAGTTGGATGTTCTTTTCTTTCTTTTGTCTGATTGCTGTAGCGAGGACTTCCATTACTATGTTGAATAACAGTGGTGACAGTGGGTATCTTTGTTGTGTCCCAGATCTTACAGGAAAGACTTTCAGCTTTTCCCCATTCAGTATGATACTAGCTGTGGACCTATCATATATGGCTTTTTTGTGTTGTGGTGTGTTCCTTCTATACTGAATTTTTTGAGGGTTTTTATCATGAAGAAATGTTGAATTTGATCAAATGCTTTTTCAGCATCAATTGAAATGATTATATGGTTTTTGTCCTTCTTTCTGGAGACATGATTTATCACATTGATTGATTATATACGTTAACATCCTTGCATCCCTGGGATAAATCCCACTTGGTCATGATGAATGATGTTTTTAATATGCTGTTGAATTTGGTTTGCTAGTATTTTGTTGAGGATTTTTGAATCAATATTCATGAGGGATATTGGCTTGTAGTTGTTTTTTTTTTTTAATGTGTCTTTGTCTGGTTTTGGTGTCAGAATAATGCTGGCCTCATAGAATGAGTCTGGAAATGTTTTCTCCTCTTCCTCTATTTTTTGGAGTAGTTTGAGTGGGACTCAATTCTCTAAATTTCTCACAATAATCAGCAGTGAAAACATGGGGTCCTGGACTTTATTATGACTTCATTATCATTACTCATTACTGGTCTGTTCAGGCGTTGAATTTCTTCATGGTTCAATCTTGGTAAGTTGCATGTGTCTATGAGTTTATCCAGTTCTTCTAAAGTTCTATCTAAAGTTTTCCAATTTACTGGCATACAGTTACTCTAAGTAGCCTCCATTGATCCTTTGAATTTCTGCAGTATCAGTTGTAATGTCTCCTTTTTCATTTCTGATTTTATTTATTTCTGTCTTCCCTCTTTTTTTTTTAGTTAATCTGGCTAAAGATTTGTCAAATTTGTTTATCTTTTAAAAAAAAAAACAACTTTTCATTTCACTGATCTTCTGTATTATTTATTGTTTCAATTTCATTTATTTCTGCTCTGCTCTTTATTATTTCTTTCCTTCTACCCATTTTGGGTTTTGTTACTCTTGCATTTTGAGCTCTTTAAGATGCATCATTAGGGTGTTTATTTGAAGTTTTTGTATTGTTTTGATGTTGCCACTTGCTGCTATAAGCTTTGCTCTCAGTACTGCTTTTGCTGTATCCCATAGGTTTTGGTATGTTGTGTTTCCATTATCATTTGCTTCAAGAAATTTTTAAATTTTCTTAATTTCTTCATTGACTCACTGGTCATTCAAGAGTATAGCATTTATTTTTCATGTGCTTGAATATTTGCCATAATTTCTCTTGTTATTGATTTCCAGTTTTATTCCATTGTGGTCAGAGAAGATGCCTGATATTATTTCAATTATTTGAATGTTTTAAGACTTGTTTTGTAGTCTAAGATATGATCTATTCTTGAGAATGATCTATGCACTGAGGAAAAGAGTGTATATTCTGCAGCTACTGGATGAATTATTCTGTAATATCTGTTAGGTCCATTTGCTCTGTAGTGCAGATTAAGTCCAATGTTTCTTTGTTGATCTTCTGTCTGGCAGATTTGTCCAATGCTGAAAGTGGGATGTTGTGGTCTCCAGCTCTTACTGTTTGGGGTCTCCCTCTCTCTCTTTTGCTCTAAAAATATTTGTTTTCTATATCTCGGTACTCCAGTGTTGGGTACATATATACGCACAGTTGTTATATCCTCTTGCAGAATCAATCCCTTTATCATTATATAAAGGCTTTCTTTGCATGTTTTTCTAGTTTCTGTCTTGAAGTCTATTTTGTCTGATACAAGTATAGCTACTCCTGCTCTTTTTTGGTTTCCATTGGCATGGAGTATCTTTTCCATTCCTTTATTTTCCGTCTATACCTGGCTTTGTTGTTGTTGTTGTTGTTTGTTTATTTATTTTTGAGACAAGGTCTTGGTCTGCCAAAGCTAGAGTACAGTGTCATGATCTCAGCTCACTGCAGCCTCCACCTCCTGGGTTCAAACAATCCTTCCACTTCAGCCTCCTGAATAACTGAAACTACAGGCACACATCACTATGCCCGGCTAATTTTTGTATTTTTAGTGGAGATGGGGTTTCACCATGTTGCCCAGGCTGATCATAAACTTACATCCAATGTTATTGGTAGGTAAGAACTTACTCCTGTCATTTTGCTATTTGTTTCTGGTTGTTTTGTGGATTTCTCTTCCTCCTTTCCTACCTTCTCTGGTGATATGTTTTAATTTCTTGGTTTTTATTTTTTGTGTGTCTGTAGTATATTTTTTTTATTTGAGGGTACCATGAAGCTTACAAATAATGTCTAATAACCTGTTATTTAAACTGATGACAACTTAACACTGATTGCATAAACAAATTAACAAACAAGTAAAGAGAAAACTAATTAAAACTCTACACTTTAACTTCATCCCTCTGCTTTTTAAGTTTTGGTTGTTTCTATTTATGTCTTATTATTCTATGTCTAGAAAAGTTATTGTAGTTATTATATCTGCTAATTCCATTTGTTAGTCTTTCTATTCAAAATATGAGTCGTTTACCCCTACAATTATAGTGTTATAATAGTCTGTGTTTTTCTGTGTGCTTACTATTATCAGTGAGTTTTGTATCTTCAGATGATTTCTTATTGCTCATTAACATCCTTTTCTTTCAGATTAAAGAACTCCCTTTAGCATTTTTTGTAGGATAGGTCCGGTGTTGATGAAATCCCTCAGCTTTTGTTTGTCTGAGAATGTCTTTATTGTTGATGATACAAAGAATAGTATATCCTTCAAGCATGATTTTGAGGGATATTTTTGCTGAATATACTATTCTAGGACAAAAACTTTTTCATTCAGCACTTTAAATATGTCATGCCACTCTCTCCTGGCTTGTAAAGTTTCCACTGTGAAGTCTGCTGCCAGATGTATTACAGCTCCTTTGTATGGGTTTTGTTTTGTTTTGTTGTTGTTTTTGAGACAGGGTCTCGCTCTATCACCCAGGCTGTAGTGTAGTAGTGCAATCTCGGCTCATTGCAACCTCCACCTTCTGGGTTCAAGTGAGTTTCCTGCCTCCGCCTCTCAAGTAGCTAGAATTACAGGCATGTGCCACCACGGCTAGCTAACTTTTGTATTTTTAGTAGAGACTGGGTTTTATCATGTTGGCCAGGCTGATCTCAAACTCCTGACCTCAAATGATCCGCCTGCCACAGCCTCCCAAAGTGCTGGGATTACAGGCGTGAGCCACCATGCCCAGCCACCTTTGTAGGTTATTTGTTTGTTTCTTTTCTATAACTACTTTTAGGATCCTTTCTTTATCCTTGACCTTTGGGAGTTTCATTATTAAATGTCTTGAGGTAGCCTCATTTGGGTTAAATCTGCTTGATGTTCTATAATTTTCTTATACTTGAATATTGATATGTTTCTCTAAGTTTGGGAAGGTCTCTGTTATTGTTCCTTTGAATAAACATTCTACCCTGATCTCTCTTTCTCTCACTGCCTCCTCTTTAAGGCCAAATAACTCTTAGGTTTGCCCATTTCAGGCTATTTTCTCTATCTTGTAGGTGTGCTTCGTTCTTTTTTTTATTCCTTTTTCCTTTTTCTCCTCTGACTCTGTATTTTCAAATAGCCTGTCTTCAAGTTCACTAATTCTTTCTTCTGCATGATCAGTTCTGCTGTTAAGAGATTCTGATACTTTCTTTAAAATGTCAGTTATACTTTTCAGCTCCAGAATTTCTGCCCAATTCTTTTAAATTATTTAGATCTCTTTGTAAAATTTATCTGATAGGATTCTGAATTTCTTCTCTGTGTTATCTTGAATTTTGTTGAGCTTCCTCAAAATAGCTATTTTGAATTCTCTGTCTGAAAGGTCACAAATTTCTGTTCCTCTGGGACTGGTCACTGGTGCGTTATTTAGTTTGTTTGGCAAGGTCATGTTTTCCCATATGGTCTTGATGCTTGTGTATGTTTGTCAGTGTCTGGGCATTAAAAAGTTAGGTATTTATTGTAGTCTTTGCAGTCTGGGTTTGTTTGTACCTGTCCTTATTGGGAAGGCTTCCAAGTATTCTAAGGGACCTGTGTATTGTGATCTAACTCTTTGGTCACTGTAGGCATATCTCCATTAGGAAGCACCCCAAGCCCAGTAATATCATGGTTCTTGCAGATCCATAGAGGTACTACCTTGGTGGTCATGGATAAGATCCAGAAGAATTCTCTAAAATCCCAGGCAGAGACTCTTGTTCTCTTCTCTTACTTTCCCCCAAACAGAGTCTCTCTCTGTTTGCTGAGCTGTCTGGAGCCAGGGCAGGGATGACATAAGCACCCCTGGGGCCACCACCACTGGGACTGTGCTGAGTCAGACCTGAAGTCAGCACAACCCTGAGTCTCACCCAAGGCCCTCAGAGACTACTGCCTGACTACCACTGCTGATTAGTCAGGCTCTTTAGTCAGCATGTGATGAATCTTGCCAGGATGGGGTCCTTCCCTTAAAGGCAGCAGGTTCCCTTCTGGCCCATGGTGTGTATAAATGTCGTCTGGAAACTAGGGCCTGGAATAGGGACCTCAGGACTCTTCCTGATGTCCTGTCCTACTGTGGCTGAGCTGGTATCCATGTTGCAAGACAAAGTCCTCTTTACCCTCCCCTTCCTCTCCTCAAGCAGAACAAAAGATGTCTCCCAGAGCTGAGAGCTTTCCTATCTGGGGTTGGTGGAGGGGTGGCACAAACACTCCCTTGGTTGCTCCAGCTGGTGTCTCACCAGGTCACATGCATCCCAAGTCCACTGGCTCTGAATCCAGGACTTTCCTAGGAATTGCAGTCCTCATGCCTAGACTGCCTTTCAAGTTTATTTAGAACCCCAGAGCTCTTTAGCCCACAGTAGCGAGGCTTGCTGTAATCCCAGCACTTTGGGATGCCAAGGCGGGCAGATTACCTGTCAGGAGTTTGAGACTAACCTGGCCAACATGGTAAAGCCCAGACTTTACTAAAAATACAAAATTAGCTGGGCGTGGTGGTGCACACCTGTATCACAGCTACTTGGGAGGCTGAGGCAGGAATATTGCTTGAACTCAGGAGGTGGAGGTTGCAGTGAGTCTAGATCGCGCCATTTTGCAACAATAAGGAATGCTAGCCAAGATCAAAGCTAACATGATTGAGTCCGCACTGAAAGTGGGAAGGAAGCTGTGTTTTTTTACGTCATTGTAGAATATCCCTGCTTCCTTGGTGTCATTATGTAACTACTCTGCCCCTGAGTATCTTGTTATATGAGGTAGTAATTGCCCTTAGTGTTTAAAACAGTGGACTTGAAGGTTTTCTGTTACTTGTGGCCCAGAGAATCCTAATTGATACTCAAGAAGAGAGAATTGGATTGACTCAGCTTGATTTAATTTTCATTCTTGGGTTCGTCATCAGTGGAAGGGAGACATGGTTATATGTTGCAGACAAAGTCCCTTGGGGCCTACTTCTACACGTTGGGAATATTCTTAGAAAAGAAGGAATTTGGAGGAGTCAAGCTACTTCCTAAGAAGTGACTACTTAGGAAGTGTAGAAATTCATCGTAGAAATTCAACCATGAGAACCTGAAAAATAAATAATAAAGGAAGAGTGAGACAGCCTTAAAATTCCTCAGACACAACCAACGTATAGCACTGTTAATACTTTGTGCACATCCCACCATAATTCTTTACTACATACAATATAGACACATGTAAAGTTATTTAGCAAGTTTGAAGAAACTTTTCAGATCATTGAAATCTGACACATATGTCTATGGAACTCCGGTAGTAATGCACTATGGCACAAGGCTTTGTCTTTGGGTCCTCTCAAGTCCTTTGGGTGGTCTCCCAGGCTTTCTTTGCCATTACCTACCTCCCTGATGCTAAGACCTTGCTTGCATTCTG
This sequence comes from Piliocolobus tephrosceles, assembly GCF_002776525.5. NCBI lineage: Eukaryota > Metazoa > Chordata > Mammalia > Primates > Cercopithecidae > Piliocolobus > Piliocolobus tephrosceles. The sequence continues at coordinate 57,554,224 of NC_045444.1, forward strand.
GCATCACGTAGACCACTTCTCCTGGACTTTACTCTGCACTTCAAAGTTGATTCCTTTCTTTTCCATGACCCCAACTACATTTCTATTCCCTCTATGCCCTGCTCATCTCTGGGTTTCAAGAAGGAAAGAATATAACCAACTCATTCTCACCAAGACGTCAGTAGCATATTTTTTCTTACCTTGTTTATCCTTCAATAGATGTTGCTTAGGTTTGCTGGGCTGGGTGCGGTGGCTTATATCTGTAATCCCAGCACTTTGGGAGGCTGAGGCAGGTGGATCACCTGAGGTCGGGAGTTCCAGACCAGCCTGATGGAGAAACCCCGTCTCTACTAAAAATACAAAATTAGCTGGGTGTGGTGGAGCATACCTGTAATCCCAGCTACTCAGGAGGCTGAGGCAGGAGAATCGCTTGAAACCAGGAGGCGGAAGTTGTGGTGAGCCAAGATCGGGCCATTGTGCTCCAACCTGGGCAACAAGAGTGAAACTCTGTCTCAAAAAAAAAAAAAAAAAAAAGGTTTGCTGGATGAGGCAAAGCCTTAAACCGACAAACTAAATATCTAATGGGTTTTGTCTGCCAAGAGGCCTGAGGCAGAACAGATCAGAGAGAGCAGTAGGGTGTGGTGGCAAGGAGCCAGCTGTTATCCACCTGAGGGTTTCCATTTGTGCTGGCTTTTCCTGGGACGAGAGGGTCTGCAGATTGAAAAGTTGCCCTGCATCCTTTTCACTTAAGATTGATGGCCCTTTAAGTTATCTCCTAAAATTTTATGTCAGGCTCAGCTTCTAAGCTAAACTCAGCAGGTCAGCCCATAAAACTTTCTGCCTTCAAAGTAAAAGCACTTCTAGAAAGAAGCATTTGCTTCCTTGGCAGAGGGAAGAGAAGTCATGAAGACCTTCCCTAAGAGAATTTCAGACACCTAATGGGGACTGTGGACATACTTTAAGCTAAGATTTGGGACCATCTCCAACATCCCCAAATCATACCACATGTCAGCCTCTTATAATGGATCATGTAATCCCACCTTAGGTAATATTAGATTTTTTAAGTTTCCTATCACCAGTTTATAACAAAACTTCATGAATGGAAACACACACAAAGTTAATGGAGTTGACATGATGATGATCTGTTCTCCCTTTTCTTTACTTCTTTTTTCAGGCTAGGACTGATCTTGGACAAAACTATCCCTTTGGGGTCAGATTTCTAGGCACCCAAATTTCTGTTTTCTCATCCTTCCTGTGTGTTCTCCAGTCTGGGATTACTGTGCCCAACCTCCTGGGCTCCCTTCTTTCCCTGCCACACCATTCCTCCAGTTTAGCTGGCTCCAACTTTCATCTTCTCTAGGTCCAAGGCTTCAACTAATAAGGTTAACTAACCAGTGTTACAGCGTGACAGTGGAAGAAGACCATGGGTTCTCCCAGGTAACCAGTGTTCTGTATCTAGAGACATTTAGAGGCAAGATACCAGGCAAATGTTTACTCTGCATTAGAGAATATAGACTGGTGATGTTACAAAGTGCATTATTTTTAGCAGAGAAGTTAAGCAGGTGGTAACTGGATTTTAAAAACAACAAAATGTATTCCTAAATTAGCTCTGTCCGCACATCTCTTCTTTCTCTTCTCTGTCTCTCTGTCCATCACTCTACTTCCTCTTTTCTAACTTCCTCTTTCTCCTGGCATTTTGTTCCTTTTTCTCAGGTTATTAAGATTTAACATCAATACTTCCCAGATTTAGATTTATGTGATAAATACAGCCAAAAGCCTCAGTTGCCCCATTTATAAAATCAGAATTATTTTAGTTCTAAGAGTATAGCTAAGATAGTCTTAGTTTCCTCCATCTGAAATATTTTATAAACTACATGTACTATAACATGTACATATTAGTGAATTAAATTTAAAAAATAAAATGAACTCCATGTGCCCATGTTTGCCCCTTGTTTGCCTCTCCCTAGTCCCAACCTTACTCTCAGATAACCATTATCCTGAAATTGCTTATGATTCTCTTGTTTTCATGTTATTGTTTTTATCATATATTATTATAACCCTAAATAATAAATGGTTCATTTGTGCATGTTTTTAGACTTTATATGATATCCTTTGTTTTTAGACTTTATTTAATATACTTTGTAAATACCTCGGCAACTGGCTTTTCTTCTCAATACTATGTTTATAAGATTCAGCTCTTGGCCAAGCATATAATCCAAGCATTTTGGGAGGCCTACGCATGAGGATCACTTGAGGCCAAGAGTTCGAGACCATCCTGGGCAATATAATGAGACCCTATCTCTACAAAAAATAATTTTTAAGTATTAGCCAGGCATACTGGTGCATGCCTGTAGTTCTAGCTACTCTGGAGGCTGAGGTGGGAGGATTCCTTGAGCCTGGGAGGTCAAAGCTTCAGTAAGCCATCATTGCACCACTGTACGGCAGCCTGGGCAACAGAGCAAGCCTCTATCTCAAACCCCAGTCAAAACGGTTTATATCAAAAAGACAGGCAATAACCAATGCTGTCAAGGATTGGAGAAAAGAAAACTCTCTTGCACTGTTGCTGGGAATGTAAATTAGTACAACTATTATGGAGAACAGTTTGGAGGTTCCTTAAAAAATTAAAAATTGAACTACCATATGATCCAGCAGTTCCACTGCTGGGTATATACCCAAAAGAAAGGAAATGAGTATATCAAAGAGATATCTGCACTCCAATGTTTGTTGCAGCACTGTTTACAATAGCTAAGATTTGGAATCAACCTAAGTGTCCATCAACAGATGAATGGATAAAGAAAATGTGGTACATATACACAAAGGAGTAGTAGTCAGTCATTAAAAAAAGAAAAAAAGATCCTGTCATTTGCAACAATGTGGATGGAATTGGAGATCATTATGTTGAATGGAATAAGCCAGGCAGGGAAAGACAAACTTCACATGTTCTTACTTATTTGTGGGATCTAAAAATCAAAACAATTAAACTCATGGACATAGATATTAGAAGAATGGCTACAAAAATAATTAGAAAGAATGAATAAGGTTGGGTACAGTGGCTCATGCCTGTAATCCTAGCACTTTAGGAGGCCAAGGAAGGCAGATCACTTGAAGTCAGGAGTTTGAGACCAGCCTGGCCAGCATGGTGGAACCGCATCTCTACTAAAAATATAAAAATTAGCCAGGCATGTTGGTGAATGCCTATAATCCCAGCTACTTGGGTGGCTGAGGCAGGAGAATCGCTTGAACCTGGGAAGTAGAGATTGCAGCGAGCTGAGATTGTGTCACTGCACTCCAACCTGGGTGACAGAGCAAGACAGGAAAGAAAGAGAGAAAGAGAGAGTGAGAGAGAGAAAGAGAGAGTGAGAGAGAGAAAGAGAGAGGGAGAGAGAGAAGGAAGGAAGGGAAAGGAAGGGAAGGAAGGAAGGAAGGAAAGAAGGAAGGAAGAAAAAATAAAAAGAGTAAGACCTGCTATTTGATAGCACATTAACTTAATAGCATATTTTAAAATAACTGTAAAGAGTGTAATTGGATTGTTTGTAGCTCAAAGGATTAATGCTTGAGGAGATGGACACCGCATTCTCCATGATGTGCTTATTTCACATTGCATGCCTGTGTCAAACATCTCATGTACCCTATAAATATATACACCTACTATGTGCCCACAAGAATTAAAAATTTTAAAAAGATTGCATTTAAAAAAATTCATCTCTATCTGAGTAGCTGTAGTTCATTTATATTGTTCCATGGGAATCTACAGCATAAACACCATTTCGTATCCATCCTTTTGTTGGGGGACATTTGGGTTGGAAACTCAATACATTCATTATATATGTTATGAATATATATGTTTTTGTGAAGATATAAATGGATTTCTATTGGTTATACATACGGGGAGTAGAATCACAGAGTATGCCCACATTTACCTTTATTACATAATGGCAAACTGTTTTCCAAAGTAGCTGTATCCATTTATATTCCCATCAGTGTTATATGAACATTCCAGTTGCTTCACTGTCTTGCTAGCATTTGATATTTTCCAACTTTTAAGTATGTGCCAATATGGTGGATGTAAATGGCATCTCCTCATTATCTTAATTTGTATTTCCTTGATTACTAATAAAGTTAAGCATCTTTTCATGTTTATTGGTCGTTCCTATTTCCTGTCTGTGAAATGTTTGTTCATGCTTTCTGCTCATTTTTCTATCAGGCTGTTTTTTCTTTTTATATTGATTTGTAAAATTTTCATAAATTCTAGATGCCAGTGATTTGTTGGTTATGTGTGTTGCAAATATCTTCTTCCAGATTATGACTTGTCTTTTCATTTTCTCAATGGTGGTCTTTTGATGACCAGGAGTTCTTAATTTTAATGTAGTAAAATTCATCATACTTTCTCAGTTAGAACTTTGTGTATCTTATTTAAGAAAACTAAGGTCATAAAAATATTTTCTCATAACTTATTCTAAAAATTTAGCTTTTCACGTTTGCATCTTTAATTTAAACTGGAATTGAAATTTGGCGTGCAGTAAAAAAGAATGAGATCATGTCTTTTGCAGGAACAAGGATGGAGCTGGAGGCCATTATTCTTAGCAAACTAATGCAGGAACAGAAAACCAAATACCGCATGTTTCCATTTATAAGTGAGAGCTAAATGATGAGAACTCATGAACACAAAGAAGGGAACAATAGACACAGGGGCCTACTTGAGGGTGGAGGGTGGGAGAAGGGTGAGGAGCAGAAAAAAATAACTGTTGGGTACTGGGCTTAATACCTGGGTGATGAAATAATCTGTACAACAAACCCCCATAACACAAGCTTCCCCATAAAACAAACCTTCACATGTGCCCCCAACTTACAATAAAAGTTAAAAAAAAAAAAAGAATTTGGGGTATGGTGTGAGGTAGGAGTCCAATTTCACTTTTTTTTTTTCCTATATGGATATCCACTTTTCCAGTAGTATTGCTTGTTTAGACCCTTCTTTCCTAAATGATCTGCAATACCAGATGTGTGACAGAGCAAGTTTTCACATATGTGTGTCTATTTCTGGGCTCTCCATTCTGTCTACCTCTATGCCAGTGATTACTGTGGCTTTCTATTAAGTTTCGATATTTGGGTAGAGCAGGTCTCCTATTCTTCAAGAGTGTCTTGGCTATTCTTGACCTTTGCTGTTGTATATGTAATTTTAAAGTCAGTTTACCAGTTCTGTGACAAGCTCTGTTAAGATTTTAATTGAAGTTACATGGACTCTTTAGATCAATTTGGAGAATATTCACACTCTTATACTGATTCTCTCTTGCCATGATTATCATACTTCTTTTATTTAGGTCTTAATATCTTTCTATTGAGTTTTATAATTTTGTCTATAATGATCTTACATGCATATTGTTAGGTTAATTCTTAGGTACATTACGTTTTTTGTTCTTCTTACTTTTTTTTTTTTTTTTTTTTGCCTTGTTGCCCAGGCTGGAGTGCAATGGTGCGATCTTGGCTCATTGCAACCTCCGCCTCCCGGGTTAGAGTGATTCTCTTGCCTCAGCCTTCCAAATAGCTGGGATTACAGGTGCGTGCCACCACACCTGGCTAATTTTTGCACTTTTAGAAGAGTTGGGGTTTCACCATGTTGGCCAGGTTGGTCTCTATATCCTGACCTCGTGATCTGCCCATCTTGGCCTCCCAAAGCCCTGGGATTATAGGCATGAGCCACCACGCCTGGCCCTAAATTATATTTTAAAATCTTTGCTACTGGTATTTAGAAATAAAATTTAGTATTTATATATATCTTGTATAAAACAACCTTGATAACCTCTTATTAATTCTGATAATTTGACTGTAACTTACTACTTTTCCTAATCTTATTGTACAACCTAGATCCTCCAATAAAATGTTCAACCAAAATAACACCATTTATTTGTCCTTAGTTTGCAGAAAATGCTAGTATTCCAATATTGAATATATTGTTTGCTATGTATTAAGGAAGTTTCCTCCTATTCCTAGTTTGCTAAGAGGGCTATTTGTTTAAATTATAAACAAATACACTGAATTTTATAGAATATTTTCCCCATCTCTCAATATGATATGATTTTTCCTTTGCTTTGTTAATCTAATTTTTGTAAACATTTTATAAATTTGAATATTCTGACCTATGAACATAATGTATTTCTGCATCTATTTAAGTCATTTTTTAAATTTGTGCCAATTTATGGGGTACATAAGAAATTTTTTATATGTATATAATGCGTAGTGACCAAGTCGGAATATTAGGGTGTCCATCACATGAGTACAATATTTTTTTGTAAGTATAGTCATCCTACTCTGCTATCAAACATTGCATGCATTTATGCCTTCTATTTTACTGTATGTTTGTACCCGTTAGCCCACTTCTCTTCATCCTCCTCACCTACCCCACTCACTCTTCCTAGTCTCTGTTATCTATTTATACACTCTCTGCCTCCATGTGTTCAAATATTTTAGCTTCTACATAAAAGTCAGAACATGTGACACTTGTCTTAAAGAAAATTATTTTAGCATTTTACATTTAATGTTTATATAATTGCTAGCTATCTTTTATAAGGTTAAAAAGTTCCTGTCTGTTCCTGGTTTGCTAAGGTTTAAAATCATGAAACCTTAATGGATACCAAACCCTTTTTCTACATTGATCAAAATAGTCATATGCATTTTCTCCTTTATTTTGTTAATATGATAACCATAAAAAGATTTTCTGATGTTAAACTAACTGCTTTCCTGAAATAAAACTAACCTCATCATGGCTTATTATCTTTTTAATAAATTGCTGGGTTCAGGCTGCCAAATTTTTGTTTGTTTGTTTAGATGGGGTCTCACTCTGTTGCCCAGGCTGTAGTGCAGTGGCATCATTATAGCTCACTGCAGCCTCGAACTCCTAGGCTCAAGAGATCCTCCCACCTCGGTCTCCCACTACAGCCTGCACCACTACACCCGGGTTGGATTGCCTATACTTTATCTGTGATTTGTACACCTAAATTCGTGAGAAAAACTGCTCTGTAAATTTTCCTTCTTATACTGCCCTTGTTCACTTTTGGTATTAAGGCTATGCTAGCTTCATAAAATGAGTTAAGTCATTTTCTTAATCTGTTTATTCTCTAGAAGAGTTTAAGACTGAAAATCTCTGCTCCTTGAATGTTCGTCTGTCTGTGGTTTGCATTCGATTCCCCTCCTCTCCTCTCCCCAGTCTTCCTTTCTCCCATCTCTTCCTCTCCCTGTTGCTCTCTTTGTTACTTCCTGCTATATTCACTTTCTTTTTCCTTTCTTATACCACCAGTAAGACCACCTTTGATTTAAAAGCATTACAAAATTGGCCTGAAGCCCAGGCATCAGAATTTTATTTTAATCAATGTTTTTAACGTTCCCAAATATAACATTTTTGTGTGTGTTTGATGTAACCAATTCGTACTGCCTAGCTGTGAAAAAAGAAATCTTGCAGTCGTCTGAAATAATGGTGATTGCTAAATGAGAATTTCAATTATCTGTTCGTAATTACCTATTTTGAAATATTTTTGAAATGAATTCAGTCCCATTCATGACGTGGTACTTCCAGATTTCTCTGCCTTGTGACACTCAACAACGAAGGGAAACAATTCCAGGATGTAAAGAATATTTCAAAATTTAATGATAACAAGAGCCTTTTCACAAATAAGCTATGCTGATTTTCCAGGTTTTTCTATAAACCTTCAATTCTACGCTTTATGTTTCACAGATATCCTCCCTCCCCTTTCAAATAGCACAAATGCGATTTTCTTGATGGGGCATTATTTCTAGATGGTAAAGATTACTTTAATTCTCTGTAAGAAAAACCTGGGATGCTCCCCCCCTTTACTTAGTTGAAATGTAAATATTTTAAAACCTTTCATATCAATATGGAAGTTTTCTCCCAGTGACTTAGTGGCTAAATACCAAATGCTCTTTACAAAATGCAAATCGCTTATTCAAAATACAATTAAATTATAGCATACATAGTTTTAAGTAATTATAGTCATATAATGTGTGTAATTTGGATTTCTTTGGGTAAAAATCTATAAATGCTGCTACATTCAAACCAAGAAATAGTTCTTTCTGGAAATACACTATAGCAAAAATACCATTTTCAGGTAAGATGTAAAGTAAGTAGGGTAGATCTTTCTGAAAGAATACCAGTTAAGCCTTCCTCTTCAGGAATTCTGTGGGGGTCCTGTCAGTTAATTCGGTCACTTTACAATGAGAACAGATACCAACCTCAGAGTCTAGATTAATTCTATGGGTATGAATAATGATTGTTAAGATTACTAGTGTCCATTTTTTTATCACTTCTTTTGAGCAGTACCCCCTCACCAAAACCAAAAACAAAAACAAAAAAACAAAAAACTTAATTGACTTGAAATATCCTAAAAGAAAGGTTTCTGAGTTTTCATAGGTCTAACCACAAATCCCATTAAACTCAATCTTTCGTGGACACTGTGATAAGTTACCTAGATGTCCATCAGGAAGAAGGACTTTGTGTTAGTTTCCTAGGGCTGTCACAAAAATTACCACAAACTGAATGGCCTGAAACAACATGGTCTTATTTTTTCAAAGCCATGAAGGCCAAAAGTGTGACATCAATGTGTAGGCAGGGCCATGCTCTCTTTGAAGGTTTTAGAGGAGAATCCTCTATGTTTCTTCTAGCTTCTCATGGCTCCAGGCATTTCTTGGCTTGTGGTTGTATAACTCCAGTCTCTGCCTCTGTCTTCACATGGCTTTTTCCTCTGTGTCTCTGGGTTGTCTCCTCCTCTATCTCTTAAACGGACACTTGTCATTGGATTTAGGGACCCCCCCAGGTAATCCAGGATGATCTCATCTCGGGGTCCTTATTTACATCTACAAAGATCCTTTTTCCAAATGAGGTCACATTCACAGGTTTTGGGGCTTATGATGGGGACATATATTTTGGGGGGCCACCATTCAATCCATTGCAGACTTATTCCCTGGACTCCTGGGAGAGCTGCCCGAAGGAAGTCTCAGCTGTTAGCCTTCTTTGGGGATTGCCTCAGCTGAAAGAAGCTGCCTTGTCCATGGTCAGGGTTCCTTCTAGAGGGAGCTCATAGCCAACACTGGTCAAAATGGGTACAAAGGCCAGCTTGGAGCTATACTTCAGAACTACTCCAGTTCCAGAGCTCACACTATGGTGAGCTGAGGCCTTCATTAGGACTGCACCAGGCTCAACTTCTCCTTGGCCTTCGTCCTCCCCTTCCTCCTCTCCCTGGTCCTCCTGGTCAGTGTCTTCTGACTCAGCTTCACAGGGAACCCAGCTTTAAACACTTAGATGAAAATCATTCATTCATTCATTCATTCACTCCTTTATTCATTCACTCATTCACTTTATTTCATTCAATAAACATTTATTGAGTACCTACTGTGTGCCATGTGCTTTCTTTCACAAGTATGGCACAGTGATCATATTTTAATCTTTTGTAAATCAGGATCTTCTAGTGCCTCAAACTAACCATCCTGAGCCTCATTTGTTAGTTGTAGATCTTAAAGGTTTAAGACAGGAACTCACAATTTATCCTAGAAGTTATCTTTTGCTTTGAATAAATCCCAACCTAACATAAGCTTTTTTCTGCAGTGATATGCAGTTTTCCCCCAATAAAGGTACCTACAAAATACATCACTTGAGTGGTCTGATCTGTCAGGATTTGCCTAGGTTCTGGATTTTCTGAGTTGTTTAAGGTCTATCTTTTAACCTTATTAAAATGGGTAAGTGGAGAAGAAATGATAGACTTCTAGTGTTAGAAGCACCACAGGATTTCAGAAGGTTAAAGCACTGCCAGAACCAAGGAATTATCCAGCCAGCCCAAATTCCTTGTATGACAAATGGGAAAACTGGGAGTTCATCCCATAGCTGCCTTCATCCTGTAGAGTATGGGACTTCTATCTGGTTGTTGTATATATGGGGCTGGGGAGTGTCTTTCCATTTCATTTGTAAATTCCTTTTGGGCAAGATCTGAATCTCATATTTTTCTGCCCTGCTCAGTGTGTAGAAAAATAAGAAGTAAGATTTTGAATAAATAATTGATTGATTGAGCTCTCTTCATCTAGTGAAACTGCTCCAATCATGTAGGTAGTCAAGGGTCTTAATTTTTTATATGCAGACCTCCAGAGGAAATAATGTCCCTCATCACTTGAATCCTAGGCTTAACAATAATCACTGTCAAGGAGTTCCTCCTAAAAAATAACCCAGCTTTACAGAATAGCCCCAAAATGTCATAAATATGCACATAATTTGTACTAGCCCTTTTCTTTGTGAGTAGTTCGCAGATAATAAACCAGGTTGGAAATAAAATCAGTACTTTTTTTAATTTGAAATGTTTAAATAGCTACTTAACCATTATTTTTACTCCACCTCATTCCATAAAGGATTCAAGGTCACTTACAATAAGACACACATTTCAATATTTTAAAAAATAAAAATGATGTGAGAAAACTGAAGTAGAAAATAAGATAAAGTATAGCATAATGTTAATATCCAAAGTTCATAAATTGCTAGTGGGAGGCCTGAAATCTGGCTCTGAGCATTCCAATTAATTGATAATAACTACTTTTATAGAAGGCAATAGAGTGGTCCAAGTTCCTAGTCATCAGAGTCTACTTCATCCGAGATAATAAATCTAAGTCAATCACAGTAATCCTACCTCTTGTTAGTAAGTGTTTTAAGAATCTATACATGACTGAATTCTGATAAAACAGACACAGGAGAAAGTCTGTGGGGGAGGAGAGATTTCCAGGAAGTCTCCTCATTCTTAAATGAAAGACAAGAAAGGTTTGGTTCCTTTCTTTCGCTGGATAGTGTTGTGGTTGGATATCATGCTTGGAACTGACAAGTGTTTTGCTATCAGCCTGAGAATGAAGCCAAGACATAGAGGAGGGAAAAGCCAATAGAATCCCTGCCAAGAGAAACTGATGCCCTGACAAGGTGCCCTGGAGTCACATGACCTCCCCATCTCTGGTTTTGTGAGTTATGACATTTTCTTTAAGACAATGTGAGTTGAGATTTGCTGTTACTTGCAGCCAAATGCATCCAAAATGATATAAAAGTAGCGTTTAAGAACAAGGGTTTGAAATAGATCTGCTTCTGCCATCTAACTTGTACCATGTAAACTTGAGAAATAATTGAAATCTTTAAACATGAGTCCTTTTGTCCATAAATCAGGGTAGATAATGGCTACTGTACAGGGTGGATATAAACATGTAATGGAGAAAAAAGCATGTAAAGTGTTTAGAGAAACTAATGCATAGTAAGTGCTTGATAAAGAGATGATTTTAACACTGAGGGGAAATACAGATAATCAATACACAATTGTCTGGCTCTTTGAAATGACAATGGAGCTTTCTGAGGCTGTAATTCAGGCTCTTAACCTGTCTTTAGTGACCATGGAAGACAATTGACCACTTCTTGCTGTAAAATAAGCCATTACACTGGGTGCGGTGGCTGGTGGCTCACGCCTGTAATTCCAGCACTTTGGGAGGCCGAGGAAGGTTGATCACCTGAGGTCAGGAGTTCGAGACTGGCCTGGCCAATATGGTGAAACCCTGTCTCTACTAAAAATACAAAAATTAGCCAGGCATGGTGGTAAGCGCCTGTACTCCCAGCTGCTTGGGAGGCTGAGGCAGGAGAATTGCTTGCATCCGGGAGGCGGAGGTTGCAGTGAGCCAAGATTGCACTATTGCACTCTAGCCTGGGTGACAAAGCAAGACTCCATCTCAAAAAAAAAAAAAAGAAGAATATACTGTATTTAATTCCACTTAGAATAATATACTGTATAACATTTCTGGCACTATGGAACAATTTATTCCTTTTGTACTTGTAATTTTAAAAAAATTATGCAAATCAAAAATACAGAAGCAAAACGAAAATAAAAATCAGATATAAACCACCCCTCAGAGATAACCACTCAGTATTTTGGTGACTACTTTTCCTGAACACACACACACACACACACACGTATATTCATATATATAGGATCATTATCTATAAACAGTTATGTAAACCGGGGTTTTTTTTTTTTTTTTTTACATAGCATAACATTGCAAGTACATTTCCATATCAACAAATACATTTCTGCAATTATATTTTTGCAACATCATTTATAATCTCTACATAGTACTCTATTATATAGAATCTGTATGTTCTATAAGTAATATGCACAACCAAATCATTAGTGTGGGATCCTGAGGCTTTTCTAAGTTTTTGTTGTTATAATTAAAAGCACTATGATAATTGTAGCCAAATTCCTTTTAAACCTTCTTATTAAACTCTTAAATTCCTTAGTGTAATTTCTGAAACATGGACTTGCTGGTTAAAAGTATTTGTACAAAAGGCATATAGCGTGGTATAATAGACACTGGAGACTCAGAAGGAAGGTCCATGGGAGGTGGGTGAGGGATAAAAAAACTACGTATTAGATACAATGCACACTAAAATCTCAGCCTTCACCATTATACAATTCATTCATGTAACCAAAAATCACTTGTAACCCCAAAGCTACTGAAATAAATATATATATATAATTTAAAAAATAAATACTTAAAAAACAAACTATTTGTCCAATGTTCTTTTAAATATATAGTGCAAATTTCAAAAGGTACATTTAAATATTTTTATAAATAATGTTTCTACTTACAGAAAATTATATTGGCATTTTAAATAATTATACCAAAATTTTCCATTTATTTCTCTATACCTAACAGCATCATAACAAGGTTATTACATTATGATGGTGATGAACTTACTATTCTGAAATTGTAGGTTTTATTTTTACTCAAAGTTAAAATTCTTCCATTATTTACTAGCTTCACACTTTCTTGAATTTCTTCCACACTTGGAATACCAATAATTGGGTTTTATAGCCCAATCTTTTGGTCTCTTAATATAGGTAAATCTCTTTTGTAGTGCTATTCATCTTTTGATTAACTTGATCATATTGCATAGAACAGTAAGCTGCCACTATTTAAGTGAATTCAATGAAGGCAATGCTAGGCCTTTCTGATTTGCAAATTTACTTGAAAAGCCATGTCCATATAGCAGTTAAATGCTCAGTCTTTTGATATTAGCACAGCATGAAAAGCAACAGATTTTATATTTTGGTGGCATACATTTACTTTAAAAACACGCATACATATATATATATATATATATATGCATTTCCTACCATGATATGCTTTATTGCTTATAGACATGAAATAAAAAATTTAACTACCAAGCCAAATACTTGAAAATGTGTTTTGTTATTGCTTCTTATCTGTAGTTGCTTCCTTTTCTGCTATCTCAACCTTAGCAAACAAGAGTACAATTTAGCACTTTTCCTTGATGATTAACTGTCTAAAGGCCAAGAAAATGTTGATGGTTAGGCAAGGGAGAGAGTATTTCTACTTTGTATTTTAGCCTATGTTCACAGCATAAACTACTTCATTCACACGAAACTGAGAAAAAGCTAGAAAAATATCACCATTTTAGGGACAACTGTTATGACATGCATGAGTCTCCCTAAGTAAATCTAATGTAAATACACAAGATGCATTAAAAGATAATACACTAATTCAATCTACTTGATGCACTGTGAACATGAGATTTGGAAGTTCATTTTTATGGGAAAATCTGATATTTAGAAATATAACAGATTGCACACTGGTATTATGACTCTAATCATCTGAATGAAACAATGAGCTAATTATCTACAATGACTCACTGTTATACTTTCAACACCTTTAGGGATCAATTTCACCCAAAAGTGAACCAAGCCAGTACCACATGGTCTGCTCTCAAGCAGTGACCTCTCTGATTCAAATGCAAAATGCTATTGCAGATGAAATTCACTGGTACAAAATGTTCAATAGAAAGATTACATTTCCAGTGGGGCAGAAAGATATTTGCCAGCATCTCATTAAGGCTTCGATACAAAGTCTTGGATTTCAATCAGCATTGAGATAGAATGACAATAATCCAGAAGCAAGAATGTAGCTAGCGCTTTGTTTCTGTAAGCATTATGCATTTTTCCCATCTACAATAAAATCTTGAAAAAAATTCCAAGAGAATAGATATGGAAAGAAATAACCTTGTAGTCATTTTAGTGTCAGCCACAGAAAGCGTTCTGTAAAGCCTCTGCGGCCTGATAACTTTGCCTCTCACTCAGGGAGGAGAAGGTGACATCATTTACATTTAGCCCAACACGTAAAAAAGGCTGAAATTCTCTGCACTATAAATGTGGCATCAATTCTTCCACCTCTGCAGCCCCACCTCCCATCATTAATATAGTCCAGCCATTTTATCACCAGCATTTTCTTTTTCCCCTAGAAGTAATTTACTGACTTAATGGAAATGTGAGAGATTTGCTTTAACAGATTTTATGAATTTAAGCAAAAGGTCCTGCTGAAGATTTATCTGTGGAGAGAGGTTATTCTTTGGCCAGGAGACATTTGTAATAGTTCCATAATCAAAAAAGATTTGCCTTGGACTTGCTAATTTGCTCAATCTCTTAAATAACAAAAGGGTCTAAACTCTGCCTCTCAATTTAAAGTGAGCCCATAAAAGCTTCCAGCTTAGCAAGAAATCTAAGAATCCACAATGTGAGCTTTTAACCCCATTTCAATTTGTGCAAGTGTAATATCATTAGGGACCGATTTCTACTACAAGGTAGTTGTGGCTTTTCAGGGAATTTAGTTCTTTATCTGAGAGGTGGCGAGGTAGTGGAACACACAGAAGAGGACAAAGTACTGCAGAAATAAAGTTTGTTTTTCCTGAAGGATCAGAATCCGGAAATATTGCAAATTCATGAGAAAGCCTCATTCCTATGAAACTTTTGGTTAAATACTGCCAAGTAAGAATTGGCAAAATCTGGATTGGACTTTGATTAGGGGCTGAAAAATTCAACTGTACTCTTCTTAATTTTCATGGTTGAATCTGAAAAGGATACAATTAGGCAGAACTGTGTCACTGTCTCCACAGCTGTGTCCCCAGTATCTAGAACAGTGCCAGGCACTAGGATACTCAATAAATATTGTCTGAATGAATAAACTGCAATAGAACAGAGTCGTCCTCATTGTTTAGTCACGGAAAGAAATAGTTGCTTTGCCTTGGGTTGTATCAGTAGCCAGCCATTCTTTGACTGACTTTTTGGGGCTGGTTGCTGCGGCTCCTTCTGCATCCAGACACCTTTTTCTGGAATCAGCTAATCCAACTGTGCATCTTAATGGGAAAATGTGTAATGAGTAATGGGGCCTCTTAACTGGGAAAACAAATAGAAGAAAAATAACCTGTGAATTTATCATCTTGCCCCAAACCTTGGTACATTAAAAGAAATCTACACAATTGAGAGTCATATTTGCTGGAATTCCTGAAACAGTTTTGATTTTAAGTATCTTGTCTCCCTGTCCCTTAAGTCATTGGCTGACCATGTGCTCATCACAGACTGGAAGGTAGGGAGAGCAAAAAACTAAGAGAGCAGGAAGGAGGTAAACGCTCTACCCAAGCTTAATTTGAACTAAATTATCTCCTTTAGATATGTCATTCTGTTAATTATTAAAAACTCCATCACGTATGGAAAGCCTCCTACAGATAAGGTAAAAAGGTAATACCAGGAGCGGCAGGACTAAATATGGTTGCCTCATAAAGTATATATGAAAAATCGGTAGCTAAGAAAATACAACGCATTTTGGAAACTTGAAATAGTTCAGTCTGACAGAAATATAAGCAAGAATGTTTCCTTTTCAATATTATCTTTGCCTCTGGTAATATTCTTCCTAAACACCTTGCCACTTCTAGTACAGTTTTTCCTGATCATTTTGTACAGGCACTGTCTGAGGACTTTACCTGGCCTGTCTCATTGAGGCTAGTCATGTTTATTAATTGGCTAAGTCATACTGAAGTCTTTCAACTTCTGGAACCAAAGAACAACCGCAATAAAATCACTTTGGTTAGAATAAAAGTTTCTAGCCGGGCGCGGTGGCTCAAGCCTGTAATCCCAGCACTTTGGGAGGCCGAGACGGGCGGATCACGAGGTCAGCAGATCGAGACCATCCTGGCTAACACTGTGAAACCCGGTCTCTACTAAAAAATACAAAAAATTAGCCGGGCGAGGTGGCGGGCGCCTGTAGTCCCAGCTACTCCGGAGGCTGAGGCAGGAGAATGGCCTAAACCTGGGAGGCGGAGCTTGCAGTGAGCTGAGATTCGGCCACTGCACTCCAGCCTGGGCGACAGAGCGAGACTCCGTCTCAAAAAAAAAAAAAAAAAAAAAAAAAAAAGAATAAAAGTTTCTGGAAACTAATACTTGCCAGAGGCAGAAAAAAGAAAGAAAGAAAAGAAACAACACTTGCAAAAACAGTTGCAGGGATTTTGCCCTTGTAAATAATCCCTGCTTTTTTATTTTCAAAATAAATACAGGTAAATTTTTGTCTTAATTGTAATTTTTGCCAAAATAACACACATATGTCATTTACACAGTCAAATAGTAATAGAAGGGTCCCATCCTGAACCTCCCTAGTAATAATCCCTGTACTTTTAGTTGTTTCTTCTAATATTTTGATTTTTTTTTCTGACTTCCTACTATGGTAGATGAGAATTTGATTGTTACCCTCATATAGCCTCACCTTCCTCACCCCCGGTATATCTTCTTTCTCTTTTCATCCTCTTATGTAGTTTTGACATAATTTTCATTCAACCAATATTCAATGTTTACATTATTATCATTTTGTTAATATTATTCAGAGCTAAACTACATAGTATACTATAAATACAGTTTCTTGATGGTATAATTTCCTCATATTTTTATTTGATTAATTCATTATGAGTCATCATTAAACTCTCTAAAAGACGTATAAATATCCTTCCAATACATTTGGACATTTCAAGTAATCTAGCAGTTTCATTACAATCATTTTAGCCATGTCTCTACTGCATTCTCAGGCTCATATCTGGCTGTGTCCAGGCCTGCTGTATGCTAAGAACTCCCTTCCCCCCTGGCCTAGATAATTCTTTCCAGGTCCCATGTCTTCTTCCTTGGTATACTCTCTTTTTTTGTTGAGCAGTGTTGTTAAATTTTCTTTATATATATATATATATATATATATATTACAAATTTGTTGTAATATTAAAAAATGTTCTTTTGGGTTTTTTAAGCTACATATTTTTCTGTGTTGAATTTTAATGCAACTTGCATACTACCTGAAAGTCAAATATCACCAGAGCTTTTCAGACTGCCCTTTAAGAACTCTTATTCTATTAGCTTAAGAAATAACCAAAAACACATAGTTAGAACTATTCTTGTTGCTATGAGAAATACAGATAAAAATATGAGACTTACATATATGAAGACTTACATATATGAAGCTTACAGCATGTAAGATGCTGCTGCTGCTGCTGATGATGACTAGTGGGGTCAATGAAATCACCAGGGTCCCTAAATATGGGAGGGGGAGGCAGAAGTCAGAGTGTCAGAGCGATGCAATGTGAAAAAGATGCTGGCAATTGCTGACTTTGAAGACGGAAGGAACGTGGACCTTCTCTAAAATCTGGGAAAGGTAAGAAAACAGACTTTCTCTGGCAGCCTCCTGGAAGAAATACAGCCCCGTCAGTACCTTGATTTTGGCCTAGTAAGGCTCATTTTAGACATCTGAACTACAAAACTGTAAGATAATGTTTGCATTGTTTAAAGCAACCAAGTGTGTGGCGATTTGTTACAGCAACAATAAGAAACTAATACATGGAGATAAGATGAATACATACACAATATTAGCAGTTTCAATGAATAAGATTATGTAATTATTATATGCTTAAACTGTGTTGTTTGGATCAAAAATTTAAAAGGCAATAGCAGAGAAAGGAAAAGGTAGTAGCTAACATTCATTGAACATCTACAACATACCAGGCACTACAAGACACCTTAGATTTGACATTTCATTGGGTCAATTCCAGTGCTCCAGTAATTGAATAGGAAAGATGGAAAATAGAGAAAGATATTTGCCTTTGCATAAGAGGCTTTCATACTCATCAGGTATGAATTTAAATGAAATTTGGGTTGTGATGCTCTATGTTTCTATTGTTTTGTCAGAGATTCCATTTAAAATAGCAATCATTTTAAAGAGTGCAACTTGAGTCCTTCCCTCCCTCCCTCCCTCCCTCCCTCCCCCTCCCTCCCTCCCCCTCCCTCCCTTCCTTCCTTCCTTCCTTCCTTCCTTCCTTCCTTCCTTCCTTCCTTCCTTCCTTCCTTCCTTCCTTCCTTCCTTCTACAGACTGTAGCCTTAATCTCCCAGGCTGATCCTCCTACCTCGAACTCCAGAGTGGCTGGGACTACATGCATGTGCCTCCATGCCCAGCTAATTTTTGTATTTTTTTGTAGAGCCAGGTTGCCCAGGCTGATCTTGAACTTCTCGGTTGAAGCAATCTGCCTGCCTCAGCCTCCCAAAGTGCTGGGAGTGAACCACCATGCCCAACCAGCCTATGTATTTTTTCTTAAGCAATGGACTTCCAACTTTTGAATTGAACACAAATGACTTAACTCTACCCATTGCTAGTAACCATCAAACACACAGAGATGCATAGACACACACACCTGCACTGAATCAGCCAACCTACTGAAGCACTAGGGAGAAGTTTGTGTTCTGAGAGAATCTGGCACAAGGTATATTAACCTGGTTGAGTTTTAAGTGTGTGAAAAAATATTTGTTCAAATTTCTTGATACTGGCTTGTCCTTTAAAGCCACTGATACATGCCACCTAAAACCTATAGCTAAACCAGAACAGAATAATTGTTCAAGCGTCATAAATTAATCTGTTTGTTAACAGTTTTATTTCCTCTCATCAACTGGAGTTTGGTCTTGGAAATCTGGAAATCAGTGATCTATTTGGGCACAAAACCTACAACAAAAGAGCAGGATTGTTCTTTGATTCCTCCCAACTTGACAAAGGGAATCCTTCCTATGAAGACCAAATGCTTTCAAAATCAACTTGGTTAAATCCTCCTAAAACAACCTCAGGGAATACAAAAAGAACACCAATGCTCACCTGCATATCCTTTTCACATGCAACAAATATATCTTGCTATATGTGTGCTTTTCTTGGCAATAAGTGTTTCCATTTGTTTGCCTGAGGTCTTTGCAAGTCTTTTCTCTGATAATCTGAACTGTTATTTTTAGTGATTTAGAATTCCAAGGCAAACAAGCCAAGAATTGATGACAAGGGCCTGATTATTTATTTTTCAGTGGTTAATTATTTGTCGCATTTGTATTTAGAAATAACAAAAGGTTCTTCCCTTCCCTCCGCAGAAAGTTGCAATAATGTTTTCACCTCAGGCTTCAATCGCCAGGGCTATGGGGGTATTCTCAGTGTTGGGAACGTCACTAGTGTCGAGATATTTATTTATTTATTTACTTGTTCATTTGTTTTTGAGACAGCATCTTACTCTGTCATCCAGGATGGAGTGCAGTGGCATGATCACAGCTCATGGTAGCCTTAGCTTCCTGGGCTCAAGCCATCTTCCCACCTCAGCCTCCTGAGTAGCTGGGACTACAGGCATGCACCACCATGCCCAGCTAATTTTTAAATATATTTTGGTAGAGATGGAATTTCACCATCCCAGGTTGGTCTGGAACTCCTGTGCTCAAGCAATCCACCCACCTCTGCCTCCCAAAGTGCTAGGATCATAAGTATGAGCCACTGTGTCCAGCCTGAGACTATGGGAATTTTTAAAGAGAGGGCTATATGTTTTTTAAAATGTCATTAAACAACAACCTTATGTAATCAAGCTTTTCCTTGACTGGTCTCTCACTGGTTGTAAGTTATTGTGGTTTATAGAAAGTAACTAGAGATAAAAAGGTGGACGAATCTTCTGTCCAATCTGCCTTGTCTCATTTGCGATTTGAAGTGAAACACCATGCATTTACAATGCAAACTTTTATTCTTTACCTATTCCCAGATGTGAAAAAAGAAACTGCACCAAAATCCTAGGAGACAGAAGAAAGAAATCAGAAGATGGAGATCAGGAAATGTATGTTAAAGGATCAGGGCAAGGAGGAAAGAAAAGCGTTCTGAAAGACCTCTATTCATTCCATTAGGTAAGTTGCTTAAGCAAGTCAGGAAGCAAGGGGCTTGACAGACTCTAAGATTTTTGTCTTATAATGTTTTAAAATTATATTTGATCAGTTAATGACAATCATATAGAGCATATATGATTTCAAGTTCTTAAAATGGAAAAGAGGGAATATTGCATAAGGGAGTGTTTTTGGTTAAGATAATCAGGACTTGAGTAATATCCTCCTGCATTCTCAAGATAATAAAATCTGCCTTCTGGTTTTGGACCCAGTGTTTTGTTTATACCCTAGATCATGTCTCCAGAGATGTCTGAAGAAAATAAATTGTTGATTTTTAAAAATCACTACACTTTCTGAAGTGAACTGAGTGAATGGCAATAACTTTTTTTTTTTTTTTTTTTTTTTTAAGACAGGGTCTCACTCTATTCCCAGGCTGGAGTGCAGTGATGTGATCCCAGCTCACTGCAACCTCTGCCTCCTGGGTTCAAGAGATTCTCCTGCCTCAGCCTCTTGAGTAGCTGGGACTACAGGCGCCCACGACCATGCCCAGGTAATTTTTGTATTTTTAGTAGAGACAGGGTTTCACCATGTTGGCCAGGCTGGTCTCAAACTCCTGAACTCTGGTGATCTGCCTGCCTTGGCCTCCCAAAGTGCTGGGATTACAGGCGTGAGTCACCACACCCAGCCGATAATGCTTTAAAATAGTTTTTAAGAAAAAGGAAATTTTTAAGAAAAAGAAATTTTTCCTGATCAAATTCTGAACTGAGAAAGCAGTGTAATCTACATTATTTTAAATTAGCATTTCACAATGAGCTAAGCACAAAAAGCAAGGATATTATTTTGTTTTCCTAAATCCAGCAGATTTTATTCTGTTCAATGAAATACTACAAAAGACACAAAGGAACTAACATTTACAGAGTGCCTTTTGTGTGATTTTAGAGTGCCTCCTATGTTGGGGGCATTGTTTGGTGATTTGCAGTAAAAATAACTCTCGATATATTCCTAAAAAGTAGATACTAGTATGCTTATTTTTCAGATAAGAAAACTGAAGTTCAGAAAGGTGAACCAATTTGTTTGCGATCATATAATGTGTAATTGAAAGGTCCAAAAAATTTTTTAATTCCAGATGTATTTTTGCCAAAGCATGTAATCATTCCACCTCCCCACTCTGTTCTCAGGGAGTTAACTGTCTAGTAAGGTATATGACAAATTCTAAAAAACACATAACAAAAGCTGAATGTTATAAATGTCTTTAGAGAGACATAAACAGTATCTTGGTCTTCAAAGGAGAGAGATATCATTGGGTTGAAAGTGGAAAGCCCAAGGCTTAGCCTTCTGTGTAGGATGTGATTTGGAATTTCTTGGCACAGCAGAGTGGATACCACCACACTAGAACGGCCCTGGAGTCCTGCTGACCAATGGAGACCCATCTGATCAGGACACATGAGACAGTTGAGTCTGGCTGAGAAAAGAATAGGCCCAGCACATTTTCTGCTTCTATCATGGGTACCTGCTAGCTTGGACTCTTGCCTAGCTCACCCACTTGCACCCATCTGATCCACTTGCCACCTTTTCACTAACCCCAACCACTTTAGTTTCTTTCTCAGTTCCTCAAGTAATCCAAGCTCTCTCTCCACCTCCACTCCCACTTCAGGGCTTCTGCACATTCCTGTAATCCCAATGTCCTCCAACACTGCCGTGTACTCCAATTCCTCCCCTCACCCCCCATATTCATCAAGATTCTTGATGGAATCACCAGAAACTGACTCGGGCTGATTTAAGCCTAAAAGAAATGTATTGGAGTGCATTGAGGGGCTCACAGAATTTCCAGGAGGGCTGGAATATCAGGTTTGGAGAACAGGAAGAAACAAAGCAAGCCTGGACAAACAGAGCTTCAGGCAAGATCACACCTGAACCCAGTCTAAGAGGCCCCTGTTGCTTTTGCCTCTGTCGGTAAAGCTGTCATAGATTAAGGAACCCTGGAGTGGTTGCTCCAGAAACTGGAGGTTGCTACCACAGTCACTGCCACCAAAACCATTTCTCTGCTGTGCTTCTGAGTAGCACTAGTTCTTGATTCACTGACTTGGGCAGGTGACTCTGATCCAAGCCTGGCTCAAGTGCTCATACCCTACCTGCTAGGAAGGCTAAGAAAGTGAGTAAATGGGCTTTGGAGAAGCCCACCTCCTACCAAGACCCACATAGTGGAAAGTCCTCACACACAAGAAAAGAATTCAGATGCTAGGCAGCCAAAAAATTTCACTCCTCTATTATTTCCTTGCTTGCCTTTTCAAGACTGACCTCTTTACAGAGGTCTTTGTTGAACTAACACCTCAAAGAGGCCTTCCCTCGACCACCTTATCTTAAAAGATCTTCAGAATGTTGAATATTGGCCCCCACTCTCTTCTGGCTTGTAGAGTTTCTGCCGAGAGGTCTGCTGTTAGTCTGATGGGCTTCCCTTTGTGGGTAACCCGACCTTTCTCTCTGGCTGCCCTTAAGATTTTTTCCTTCATTTCAACTTTGGTAAATCTGGCAATTATGTGTCTTGAAGTTGCTCTTCTATAGCAAAGTCTTGGAATCAACCCAAATGTCCATCTGTGACAGACTGGATTAAGAAAATGTGGCACATATACACCATGGAATATTATGCAGCCATAAAAAAGGATGAGTTTGCGTCCTTTGTAGGGACATGGATACAACTGGAAACCATCATTCTTAGCAAACTATCACAAGAACAGAAAACCAAACACTGCATGTTCTCACTCATAGGTGGGAACTGAACAATGACATCACTTGGACTCGGGAAGGGGAACATCACACATCGGGGCCTATCATGGGGAGGGGGGAGGGGGGAGGGATTGCACTGGGAGTTATACCTGATATAAATGACCAATTGATGGGTGCTGACGAGTTGATGGGTGCAGCACACCAACATGGCACAAGTATACATATGTAACAAACCTGCACGTTATGCACATGTACCCTAGAACTTAAAGTATAAAAAAAAAAAAAAAAAAATCTTCAGTCTGTTATTATCTGCACTTGGTTTGTTCCTTTGCAGCACTTATCACAGTCGATAATTATAGTTCCCAGGGCAAATGAACCCTCCTTGGATTATCCTAATTTGCGTGTATTATCTATTTTAGCCTACTGGCTCTGCTTTAGTTAGTGAAAGTAAACTAGTATATGAATTTCTATGTTCAATTGTTTCTATCTTCAAATTGTATTCATAGAAAATTTCTTTGTTTCTAAACCCATTTAATAAATGGTGAACTAAATTATTTTGCTGCTCAGAACTCTTATGTGTCCCATACCCTAAATTAGTCATGGAACCCTACTGCTTCTCCTTATAAATATTCCTCAGATCTATTCCCAACTCTCTCATTGTCTTCTTTCATCTCATCGTTTCTCACTTAAATTATTAATTGGTCTCCCTACCCCTGCTCCAGATTCCCCACTCATCCATCTTCTATACAACTACCAAAAATATGTATTTTTAATTTTTAACTTTTACTTTTTAATTTTGTAGATACATAGTAGGTATATACATTTATGGGGTACACAAGATATTTTGATACAGGCATGCAAGGTATAATCATTACATCAGGGTAAAGGGTAACCTCAACCATTTATCCGTTGTGTTATAAACAATCCAATTATACTCTTTTGGTCATTTTTAAATGTACAATTAAATTATTTTTCACTATAGTCATGCTGCTGTGCTATCAAATGCTAGTTCTTTTCATTCTTTTTAACTATTTTTTTAATATCCATTAACCGTTCCCACGTCTCCCCTACCCTCCCACCACCCTTCCTAGCCTCCAGTAATAATCCTATTCTCTATCTCCATTAGTTCAATTGTTTTGATTTTTAGATCCCACAAATAAGCAAGAACATGTGATGTTTGTCTTTCTGTGCCTGGGTTATTTCACTTAACATAATGATCTCCAGTTCCATCCATGTTGTTGCAAATGATGGGATCTCATTCTTTTTTATGGCTGAATTGTACCTCATGGAGTATAAGTGCCACATTTTTATCCATTCATCTGTTGATGGACCCTTAGGTTGATTCCAAATCTTAGCTTTTGTGAATAGTGCTACAGTAAATGTGAGAGTACACATACACAAACATTCCTATACATGAATAACAGACAAGCAGAGAGCCAAATCATGAATGAAATCCCATCACAATTGCCACAAAGAGAATAAAATACGTAGGAATACAGATAACAAGGGAAGTGAAGGACCTCTTCAAGGAGAACTACAAACCACTGCTCAAGGAAATCAGAGAGAACACAAACAGATGGAAAAACAATCCATGTAGATGCTAATATCCAGATTCTAATATCCAGAATCTACAAGGAGCAAACATGCACATCCTGCACATATAACCCGGAACTTTAAAATAAAATAAAATAATTAAATTTTGGTCTTTATGCCCAAATTGTGTCATTGATCATTAGTGCTCAACACTATAGTTGAATACAACAGTTCAACTGTTAACATTTGTTATTTTATATTATCGTATGTATTATACTTGGGATGCCCTATAACATGTCAACAGAACAAAGAAATAAATCCAAATGAATCAAATTTTTTAAAATATCACTTTCTCTTGGCTTTTATGTTTTGTTTTGTTTCGGAGAAAGGTTTTGCTCTGTGGCCCAGGCTAGAGTGCAGTGGCACAATCTTGGCTCATTTCAACCTCCGCCTCCCGGGTTCAAATGATTCTCCTGCCTCAGCCTCCCAAGTAGCTGGGACTACAGGCACACGCCACCACATTCAGCTAATTTATTGTACTTTTTAGTGGAGACAGGGTTTCGCCATGTTGGCCAGGTTGGTCTCAAACTCCTGACCTCAAGTGATCCACCCAACTCAGCCTCCCAAAGTGCTGGGATTACAGACATGAATCACTGTGCCTAGCCACTCTTGGATTTTCTTCTACCTACTTTTCTCCATTACCTTTTTATATTTACTTCTTCTCACCTATTCCTTGAGTGCTGGTGTTCTCCAGGATTCCAAAGAGTTATCTTCTCCTCTTTTTATATACATAAATCCAAATCATTGTTATTCATATCTATCTCCAACTATTATTTATCCATATGTACATGACTCTCAAATCTACATTTCCAGCCCAACATCTCTCTTGAACTCCAGATCCATAGATGCACCTTCCTACTGTATATTCCCAACTTAATGTTCACTAGCAACTAAAGTCAAACATTTCTCAAACCAAGTCACTATTTTTCCTTTCCTTGTATATTCTCTAATGGCATCCAGTAAGCCAAGATATTGTCTTCTATTGGAGAAGCACTTCCTCTCTTCTCATTTTAGTTTTTTTTGTAGTGGGATCTCTCCAGAGTACCACCCTTGCCCTCTCTCCATCCCCTCCCTTACTCCTACCTGCAGGAGGAGGAGATAATTATCTGATTGGTGAATTTGGGAGAAAAAATCCTTGGTACATGCAGCTTCCTACTTTCTCTCTACTTTATTCTTTCCTTTGGCATCTGTGCACCTAAAGAAAGCACATATACATTGCTGTCTGTTCTCTGCTATGAGTTTCATACAAGCAGACCCTCCAAGGGGACCTGCCTGAGTTATTTGTCCCTGCCTCTGTCTCTCTGTCTCTGTCTCTTTCTCTCTCTCAAATAGTTCTAAATTTGGCTAGAGAAAAAGCAGTGTTACATATCTACCCCATCAAATACATTGTCTTTAAATAATTCTTAAGTCCTTCATCTCCCTCTACTTCCTTATGTCTAATCAGTTCACAATAAAGGGCAGTGTTGGGTCATTGCTCAGGGAGCCCAATTAAAGGATTCTAATTATTATTAGAATTAATTAGAAACATGGTACCAATTACCTCAGGGTTTCACATGCAACTTCTTATATGAGTGGCAAAATGTACATTGGTCTTATTCCTGGAAAATATTTCCTTGAATAGTAACAAACAACACACACACACACACACACTCCTTACAGGCATTGTTCCAATCCCCATTGAGTGTTTTGTGACATGTAGCTACCTTGAGATGAGCTATTATTTGCCTGAAGCCAGTAGCTCCAGTCAGCTTAAATTGAAAACTTAAGAATGCATGGTTGTCTACCAGGAACAAGTGCTTATCATTACCACCTGTAACATGTCATCTGATACCTTCCCTTTGCCCCTCCAGATGCACTTTCACCCTTCTCCACCCTGATTTCGGCCTCAGGAGGCTGACCTGGGTGAATGGTCTCCTGTGCCTACTGGCTTCCAGTAGGGTTTGGCCAATGGGAAGCCCCAGGAGGAGATCAGAGTGACGTCAGGGTCACTTATTCCCTTGGTTTCCTCCCTGTGAGGTCACCTGAGCTGCCTGGGTTCAAGACACCTCACCCTGTACAATGTTCTTGGGTCAGGTTTCTGTTACTCTCTCTCCCTTTCTTCAGGTCTTGGGGGTGTTGATGCCCCCGCAGCTGTGGGCTCTGTGCTGGTTCCCACAGTATCACTTGTGGTTATCTCACACCCTCTCATACCTGAGAGTACTAGTATTTTTCTATGATTTCTATGAGTGTTTGGAATGTCAATATTTATTTATTTATTTATTTGATATGAAGTCTCACTATGTTGCCCAGGCTGGTCTTGAACTTGTGAGTTCAAGTGATACTCTCGCCTTGGCCTCCCAAAGTGCTAGGATTACAGGTATAAACCACCACACCCGGCCCCTCAAAAATAATTTATAAGTAGCATCTTTATTAATTCAAATGTTTTGCTATAGAACTGCTTGAAAACAATATATTGAACATCACTCCTAGTTTTCCTTGTTTACTTTGTTACAATGAGAAAAGCAAGATTACAGTTTGTGATGTCTTAACTATTAGAATCTAAATCTGTAAGGTCCAAAGTAACAAATACCATTATAATTACATAGTTATTCAACCAAAATTAATGACTGTTTCTTCTATACCCCCCATGGGCTAGATACTATTCTTAAGGCTGGGGAAACAGTGGTGGCCAAGCAAGATGAGGCATTTGCCCTCCTGCAATTTACTGTCCTAATCCAGATACCTTGGTAATCTAGTATATACCCGAGAACAGCCAAATATTAACACATGGCACAAACACTGTTCTTTTGAAACTGTGAAATTATTCAGAGAAAAATATCTTAAGCAATAAATTAAGATAAGGGAGCTGTTAATGACACACAGATAGCATCCAGAGATAGCTATGTGATGACCTTTCTGGCCGCAAAGTCCCAGAAGCTGGAAGCTGGGACCACCCAACTCCCATCTGCTCCTGCATTCCTATTCCAGCCTCTGAGCTTAATTTGGCTCCCAGGCCAGGGAAATGTAAGGACTACGGGATCCAGAGCTTTGTGGCTCTGCATTAATAGAAGTGTTTACTGCTGGCCCAGTTGTGACCTTTTATCTTACTTGTGGAAAGTGACCATTTAGGCCATATTTCACCACGTCCTGCTTGCCATCCCAGTTCCAGGAATATATTCCCCATCTTATGTTTCTAACCCTGGCATTCACTCATTACTGCTTTGTTTCCCCACTAATCTATTAGTTATCTGAGCTTGGGACTATCTTGCCTGAATTTCCGCACTGCCAGTCCCATGGCTGGATTCTCACTTCCTGTGTTCACACTTCTCTCAGGAAGACCATCTGCCTAGATCTGATGCTAGATTCATGCTTGCTACAGCCTGCCCACTCACACCACAAATGTCTTCCTGTTGCCTCCAGAAAATATGTAGGAGATGGAATCAACAAATGTGGGGGATATGAAATCTGAAATAGGATGATTTTGAAGATTGTGGCTTGGTTGACTGATGGTTTCATCAGTGAGGTTGGAAACAGGGGAGGAGGAACAGGCTTGTTAGGAAAGGTGACAACTCAGTTTTAGACATGTAGAATTTGAGGAGCCTGCAGGATCTCCAGGAGATATCCAGTGGAGAGTTGGATGCACGGCTTGGGAACTCAGGAAATGGTGTTACATTTGTGCGAATATTTCTCTGTGTGCGTGTGCACACACACACACATTCAAGCATATCCACAAACAACATTTTAAAAACTAAAATTCTGGCTGGGTGCGGTGGCTCATGCCTGTAATCCCAGCACTTTGGGAGGCCGAGGTGGGCGGATCACGAGGTCAGGAGATCAAGATCATCCTGGCTAACATGGTGAAACCCCATCTCGACTAAAAATACGAAAAAAAAAAAAAAAAATTAGCCAGGTGTGGTGGCAGGCGCCAGTAGTCCCAGCTACTCAGGAGGCTGACGCAGGAGAACGGCTTGAACCCGGGAGGCGGAGCTTACAATGAGCAGAGATCTCGCCACTGCACTCCAGCCTGGGTGACAGAGCGAGACTCCATCTCAAAAACAAAGCAACCCTAAAATTCTGCCAGTGATCAAGATTTCTATATTTCTATCCTTACGTATAGCTGGAAAGATCACCGAGCAAACCACAGCTCGTTTCTCATTATGCAAATCTGTGCATGTTGTTAATCAACAGCTCTCCATAATTAGAAGCTCATTTCAACATTAATGTTGAAAGTCTTAACCACTCTTAAATTTATCTAAAGTCAGTAAGGTCAAATGTTGAATAAATATTTATTCAATGAGGAGTATTACGGGTCAATGCTTCTAGCCTGAAAATTAATCAATCTGGGTCTGGTTTGGGCTTTACATAGGGTTTGTGGTTGTTTAAATACATTCTACCTGCCAATTAGCAATTTTTATTTTATATTCCCACATTCAAAAGATGATATATTGAATAGTCAAGAGGAATTAAAAATATAATACACTATTTTATTCTACCATAAGAAACTAAATCAATACAAGAAACTCTGGTGAAGAAAGAGTATCCCCCTACCACATTTTGGGGGTATATGCTCCTTTAACGGGGCACTCATAATTCCCATTATAGTTAATGGGAACTGCGTGTGTGTGTGTTATCAAGAGCACAGGCTCACCATCTCTATCAGAAAATGATTCCTTTTGTGTTGATCTCCTAGCTGTGTTTTCATTCTGCCTTTTAAAACCATTACACCTAACGGAGTTTTTTTTAGTGCATTATCAGTAACTTTAAGAAGCCATCATTATCTCCTCTCTCTTAACCACATAATAGGGGGTAGGAAAGTGAGAGTGCAGTATATACACCATGCTGAGTAGAAGGAACTTGCCTTGAATTTGTGAGCCCCTCAGCCTATTTTCTGTAATGCTCAGTGGTGAATCACTCTTAAGTGCTCCATCATTCACTAGGATATGTGCTTCATGCCAAAGGTTACCAGATTACAAAAGTATTCTAGGCTCAGAAGGGACTCATAATTCACCATCACCTTATTTTGACACTAAGAGAGAAAATATGTGCATCAAGACAAGTAGAGGTAATAATGAAAAAAAACCTATATTAAGTTAACAATGCAGCAAACACTGCAAAGGGAAAAATACAGACTAGAACAATAATAAGGATAATAGAAAAGTAATGCTGTTAAATTATCAGAGACTTGCTGGTCAGCTCGTGAACACTCCCCTGAGTGAAGATAGTTTCTTAAAGAGCTTCTCTTAGACATGAGAGGAAATGGGAAAGTCAAGGTAGTTTCCAAAGTTGGAAGAAAATATTTTCTTATGCCAATGTTTCTAAAAGCGTCAAATACATTTCCCGAAGGTGAAGTGGAAATATTTAGAAAAAAATTAAAAACACAAGTGACTCAGAAAGAGCTGTTAACATGCGAAGAACGAACAATCTTAAGATTCCACAGGCAATCTGGTAGAAACCTTGTGAAGTTAACCAAAGTGAAATCTTAGAGGGCCTCTGATCAAAATGTGGAAAAAATAATAACGATCCAATATTTATGAAAAGGTCCTGGAAATATGTTCTTTGCACGGTAAGAAGGTCACAAGAATGTGTGCATTAAATTTTACATGTCATTTTAGCAAAATTATAAACCAATCAAGTGACATTTACACAAGAACACTGAAAGTATAATTACTAGAAAGTTTCATGCATTGCTGTGGAGCCACAACTTTCTTTTCACAACATGATTTCATTAAAAACTTGTATGATGAGGATGTATATAACAAGGTTGTCAACAAATGGCTATAGATGCTCTAGCTGATTACTTGGGACATACTAGAGTTCCTGGAATATTTTGAGATGCCTGAACTGCTGGGTAGCAGAATACATTTTTAACTCCTTCAAATTCCTTCCTCTTCCAATTTGGTGTTTGCTACATCTTTTTGATGTTTTATACATTTGTTTAAGTCCCATGGTTTAATAGCTACTTTTTTCTTAACTATTTTTTGAATGTAACATACCTACAATAAAAAGGACCCATGTTGAGGGTAGAGGTCAATGAATGTTTTACAGATATGTAAACTTGTGTAACCCCCACCAGATGAAGAAATGAAACATTCCCAGCACCACAGAAGCCTCCCCATGTCCCTTGCCATCAATACCCCTATACCTCAATAGCCACTATTCTGACATTTCATTAGTTTTACCTGCTTTTGCATTCTATATAAATGAAATCCTGCATTATGTCAATATATTAATTGTATTAAAATTTTGCAAACATTGGCATATTGAACTCAAATGTAAATCCAGATATGAATTTGTTCAACAAATTCATCTGTATATATTTCTACCCTCTCCTACAAATCATTATAAGAATTTTTAAAATGCAAATTCTCCCTTTCAAAAACACCCTGCAGCACATATGCTTATTAGGATTCCTCCCCAGCCCTTCCAACTTAAAAAATAGGAAGACATAGTGGTTTGAACTATGTAATGTCCAGGGTACAGTCTTTCTAATCAGTGCTGATAATGGGTTTCTTCAAAAAAGTGTTAAAAATAAAACAACAAAAACATGGGGGGTTTTTAGTTACATATTTTATATCTTAAAACATTTTTTAAAATTTTATTTATTTATTTAAGCAACAGGATGTCACTCTGTCACCCAGGCTGGAGTGCAATGGTGTGATTATAGCTCACTGCAGCCTCAAATGCCTGGATTCAAGCAATCCTCCTGCCCTCAGCCTCCCAAGTCACTGGGCCTACAGGTGAGTGCCATCATACCTAATTTTTAAATTTTTTATAGAAATGGGGTTTTGCCATCTTGCCCAGTCTGGTCTCAAACTCCTGCGCTCAAGTGATCCTTCCACCTTGGCCTCCCAAAGTGCTGTCATTACAGGCAAGAGCCACTGTACCCACCTAAAAGCTATATTATCCAGTCAGCATATTTAGTGGTTTTCAGTGGGAAGGGGTATCTAGTCTGTTTTACTGCTGTAGAAGTCTCACATAATCTTAACATCTCTCCAATCCATCTGCTTTTCTTAATTCTCACTGACGATGCAATAGTTCATGCATTTATAAATGCTGGCTCTACCCAAAAGTCTTCCAGTTGCATTCCCTGCTTCCAGTCTCTACCTTACCTCTTTTCTCCACCTGTCATCCCTCTAGGCAAGCTGTATCAATAAGGGTCTCAACAAGAAACAGAACTCACAAGATAGTTCATATGAAAATACTTTAATGAAAGGACGAGTTACAGAGGGGTGAGCAGGTAGTAAGGGAACAAACAAGAGATGATGAGGCATTCAGAGACTAGCTACAGAGGAGGTGTTCAAGAGATAAAAGGAGAACATAAAATCACCAGAGAGCCCGGGGAAAACTAGAGCCATGGAGAAAGAGCCATCTGGCAGGTACTACAGTCATGAAGGAATGAAGCTGTTGCCAGACATGTGACACTCAAAGAAGGAAGGAGCAAGGAAGAGACGCCCCAATTTCCCTTTCTACCCACCTTCTGATATCCTTGCCTTGGCCTCTTTATGTCCAGTTACAAGGCAGTCCTTAAAGAAACTGAGGTCAACCCTCAGAGGCATAGAGCTCAGCAGAGAAGGGCAGGAAATGAATCTGGGGGGCAAAGAAAATAACCAGCATGTTAGTCTTTCTCCAGACTACTTTGAAAGATCAGCTACCTAAAATGCAAACCTTTTCATACCATGCACCTGCTTAAAATCTATCAGTGGATTACATAATCTGTAGGACTAAATCTAAACTGGGATGTGCGACTTTGCCGCTGCTTATGGCTTCATTCCCAAGTTCCTGTCTTAGCCTATGGCCATTGTGAATTATTTCCAGATTCAACAGCATTCTATGCTCTCACACCTCTGTCCTTTGTCCATATTCTTTTCTCTTCCCAAGGCACCTTTCTGAATCTTCTCCGCTTGGCTAACTTCTTCTACTCAGCCTCTGAGAATCAAAGACTTAGCTCTAGAATCACCTCCTTCCAGAATTTTCCTGAAAAGTTTTTCCAGGTGTTTCTATGACTTCCTTACCTAATCCCATCATTATAGAGATGCTCCTTGAGTTATGTCCTGATAAACCCATTTTAAGTCGAAAATATATGTTGAAAATGCATTTTACTCTAATAAGCCCATCGGAATGAGAAAAAAAAATCATAAGTTAAACTATCAGTCAGGAACCATCCATAATTAGTTGAGTAAGTGTCCTTTCTCCCTTGAAAAGAAGGATGTGCAGTTTTTTTCTTTTTTCTTTTTTGAGGCGGGGTTTTGCTCTGTTTCCCAAGCTGGAATGCAATTGTGCGATCTCAGCTCACTGTAACTTCCGCCTCCTAGGCGCAAACCATCCTCCTGCCTCAGCCTCGTGAGTAGCTGGGACTACAGGCACACGCCACACACTCTGCTAATTTTTCTATTTTTTGTACAGACGGGGTTTCACCATGTTGCCCAGGCTGGTCTCTAACTCCTGAGCTCAGGTGATCTGCCTGCCTCAGCCTCCCAAAGTGTGGGATTACATGTGTAAGCCACCGCGCCTGGTCCATTTTAGTTCTTAATACAGCACCCATCACCATTCCTGGCACATGGTAGGCAATCAATAATATATTTTTTCAAATTAATAAATGAAAACTAAATATTAGGAAAGAAGTAAGAAAATAACATAGCTATAAAGCTCTTTGAATGTTAGGTTATTGGGAAAAGCTGTGGAAAGCCAAGGATTTTCTTTCTCAAATTCATTTTTAGAATTTTTTTCCTATACAAAAGACCACAGATAATACAGAGAAAGGTAAGAAAAAGACCACAAACCCAAGGACTTGGAATTTGAATCATAAAGGTTCATTCTAGACTTGGGCAATATCTAGAACTTCTAGAACAATCAGTTTTCTATAACATAGGAAAGATATTGCCTTGATGTTAAAGGAGTTAGCTTTAACTAACTTTATGTTAGTTAAAGCTAACTCCTGCCAAATAATGCTTTAAATTATTTAAACTTTAAAAAGGTGTATCAACGCATACATTGCTGGTATATTCATGTTCCAGTAACTTTTGTTTTCTTTGTATGTTAAAAATCTAACTGTGGAAAACATTCTAGCTTGGTTGGAGAGTCTAATAGTACAAAATGCTTTATTTCCTAAAATTCTTTGAGAGAAAACCAAAATGCTACCACACTGTAACAAAATACTGAAGAATTATTTGCTATGTCGGTTGACATATTTTTATTTAGATTTTGCCTAAGATGCCACATGAAGCCTCTATAAGACATTTTTCCCTAAAACTTACATACGTATGTACATATATATATGTTTTACATCCTAAAAAGTCTACTTCGTGTCTTCACCAAATGTGCAGCAGTGTGATTCACAGGTTCACCATTGGAAAATAGCCCTTCTTAAAATTCCGCCAATGTTGGGTCAAAGATCTTACACTACAGCACATACTACACTGTGAGCACGGATCAACAGAAGAGAATATAGAGAAGCTTCTCGACGGAAGAAGGCCTTGGAGTTGGAAACCTAAAGGAGGGGACACACTACATGTCCCAGCACACCTTGCAACGCCCAGCGACCGCAATTCCCAGAATGCACTGCTCGTCGCACGCAGATTTTCCTTGTTGCCGGGGCTTGTAGTTCTTCCCGGTCGTGTCAGTTTTTTAAGGCAAGGGCGGTAGTTGGATTCCTGGCCCGAGGATATTAGGCGTAGTTTTCCAGTTTTTGGCAAAGCGGAAATACTTAAGGCCCCTGGGTTTGCTGGGTTCTTTGTTTTATCTACCGGCTTCTGCTTTACGACAGGTAAGTCACGGAGTAGCTATAATTCCTCGTAGCAGGGCCCCACCTTTTATTTCTGGGAGCGACCTCGTTCTGGTGAGTGTATTTGACCCTAATCTCTCGCCGTAGCAGCCGCCGCCCATCCCTCTTTGTGTGCTTTGGAAAGCTACGGAGCTGGTGGTGGCTACAGTTGGTGTTGGGGGCTTAGGCGAGAGACGATACCGGGAAGTTGCAGGCGGGAGGATTCTTCGTCATCCAGTCACCTGGCAGGTGGGTTGACTGTTGTTCCCTCAAGGCCTCCCCGCCTGTGTTCCACGTCGCAATTCGAAGGGCGGCTTGGCAGTTCCTGCTGACAGCCCCGCCCGGCCCGGCTTTGGGGAGGAAAGGCGGGGAGACCCGGGTGCGGTGACTCAGGGCGGCGCGGCGAGAGGAGTCCACTCTTTTCCCTTCTCGACCCTCCAGAGGCGGCCTAGGGAGCCTTGAGGCTTGTCCGGCGCCCACTGGCTTCTCCTGGACTCCCTGCCCTGGACCGCGCCCTCCTGGCGGTGACCCCAGGGGAGAAAGTGATTCCTTTTCGCCTTGCCCCATTTTACAAATTAAGGCCATCTCTATTTGCCTTGATAGTGTCTCCCCTCACCTTAA
The DNA here is from genome assembly GCF_002776525.5 of Piliocolobus tephrosceles. Lineage (NCBI taxonomy): Eukaryota > Metazoa > Chordata > Mammalia > Primates > Cercopithecidae > Piliocolobus > Piliocolobus tephrosceles. Next base: position 57,588,944 of record NC_045444.1, read on the forward strand.
GTGTGATGGAAAGTCCCCGAACACGGAGGTTCTAGCACAAAACTCTAGAGCCTCTCTTCTCTTGAGTTTTAAGAACGTGAACATGTCAGTCATGGAGGAAGGCTCTGGCTTCTGTAAGGATGAGAGGATTGGTGAGCTATAGTTCAGCTGGTCAAGACTTTGTTGTTGGGCTTTAACTAAAAATGCACTTGTTTTAATATCAGTTAGTGTTGGTATATCTATTTTACAGTTGACGTTGAACAAAGCATAATATGCCTAGCGTAGCATACAGTTAGGTATGGAAGTTCTCTTCACCAGCCGTTTGGATGGAGCTGTTTAGAGGTGTAGAAAGGGTGGAATAAGAAACACGGTCTCTTGCTTTTAGTTTGTTCAAACAAATATTGTGTATATATTTCAGGGTCTGCCATGTCAACTTTTCATCCTTTTCGTATGCTTGAAAATGGTCAGTTCGCTTGCCAGTCTTAATGGAGTTTAGTAGCTGAAATTTACTTTATCATTTGTTAGTAGGTGAATTTCTCCTTTTGACTGACTTACCTTTATTCAGATTTAACAATTGTGCTTTTTAAGAGATTTCCCCTAACCTCTGGGAATACAAAACTGTCAGAGGTTATTCTCCTAGTTTTCCTGATCTAAAGCATTTAATACTTCACTTGTACAGAGACATTGAAAGAGATTGATCATTAGGCAATAAGTCAATCCTGTGGAAAAGGTAACGAGTTCCTGGCTCCTGTCTTATGCTCAGCTGCTAGGCTACTTTAAAAAAAAAAAAATCCTAATTCATTGCTTCTTCCTAAAACTCAAGCTGAAGTAGTGTTTAGGCAATTGGTTTTTGAAGCTCAGTTTGTAATTCTGTCTACTGTATCTATTATTGATTAGCCAGTGTCAATTGTAATGTTAAGATCCTTCTGCTGGATGTTGTGAAGACGACAAAAATAACTACAAAACAGTCCCTGATTTCAAGTATGTTACAATCTAATAGGGAACATTTCAGGTATGTCCACAACTAATTGTATTAAAAGTGCCATCACAAGATACAGGTAAGGTGTTGTTGTGGAGAAATACAAAGTCATTTGATTTGATAGCTAATGATGATAATTCCGGCGTTTTGCTTGTCTTTAGTATTACTACAGCACTTTTAGAACTTACAGAAATTTTCAGTTTGACTTCCTATTGTTTTTTATCAAGTTTCTATGAATGCAGTAGAATTGGTAATAGTTTTGATCCCTGTCATATAGCTTAAGAGCTTCTAAATGCCAAACGTTGTCCTCTGTTTTAAGAGCCAGTTTTGACCTTTATCTTGGGTATCTACTATATTGTCATCAAAAAGTTTGAGACATTGTGTATGCAAACATTAAAGTGCTTACTATAGGCTAGCTACTATGCTCTGCTCTAGGTAATGTTATATATATTTGTTTATACATTTTTTAAGTCTTAGTAATAATATATATGCTTCCTATATTTTATTTTTTAAAAGTTTATTTTTTAGAGACACTCTGCTGCCTAAGCTGGACTGCTTTGGCATGATCATGGCTCACTGCAGTCTTGACTTCCTGGGCTCCAGCAAACCTTCCAAGTAGTTGGGACTACAGGCACATGCCACCATGCCCCCCTAATTTTTCATTTTTCCTGCCTTTTTTTTTTTTTTTTGTAGAGATGGGGTCTTGCTGTGTTGCCCAGGCTGGTCTCAAACTCATGGCCTGAAAGCAGTCCTCCCACTTTAGCTTCCCAAAGTAAGCTACTGCCCAGCCCCATTATTTTAAAAGTAAGATTTTTGTGCTCTTTTGAGATAGCATTGAACTATATGGCCTTTTGGGACAGTTCTCTTCTTGGAACACTAGTTTTTTCAACTTACTGCTTTTACTGATGTAACGATTACATGTTTCTAAGGTCACAAACATGTCAGACAAAAGTGAATTAAAGGCTGAGTTGGAACGTAAGAAGCAGCGACTGGCCCAAATCAGAGAGGAAAAGAAGAGAAAAGAAGAAGAAAGGAAAAAAAAAGAAGTATGTTTCATTTTTTTCTTAAATAAACAACATAAAGTAATTGTGTTTTATTTCACATATTTATATATTTACATATAGATTGGTGCAAAAGTAATTGTGGTTAAAAGTATGGCAAAAACTGCAGTTACTTTTCCACAAACCTAATAATTTCAGGATACTTAAAAATCTAGCAGTTCTGACTACAGACACAGCACTATAAGTGAATCTGGAAAGAAGCAAGATATGTGAAAATTTTATCAAATATGATTTTTAAAAACAATTTCATATAGATTGATGCATTTCTAAAATTTGATTTATAAAAGTTCAGTTTACATATTTAGTCTTCTGGGAATATATTTATTATACAGTAAGGTGCATCTGTATTTTTTTTTGTTTTGGGTTTTTTTTTTTTTTTTTTGAGACTGCATCTCACTGTGTCACTCAGACTGGAGTGCAGTGGTGTGATCACAACTCACTGCAGCCTCAATCTCCCCTGACTCAGGTAATCCTTCCACTTCAGCCTCTGGAGTAGCTGGGACTACAGGCACATGTCACTATGCTAGGCTAATTTTTGTATTTTTTTGTAGAGACAGGGTTTTGCCATGTTACCCAGGCTGGTCTCCAACCGCTGAGCTCAAACAGTCCTCCTGCCTCAGGCTCCCAAAGTGTTAGGATTACAGGCGTGAGCCACCACACTCAGCCAAGAGGTCTATATTATAATAGCTCATAAATATGGTATATATGTATATCATAACTTAGTTTGGACTTTGAATTTATCTGAATATTTTGCTAGTCTGAACTGCTAATTTGTAAGAATGGATAATATTAATGGCAAATAAAATATACATAATAGATGATTTAATTGACTAAGGGATTTGTTCTTATATCTTATGAGTTAGTCATTGAAATATTTTTACCGAGTAGTAGGTATGATGGTACCATAAAGGTGGACCAGGTACTTCTTTTGATTTTTTGTATCAGAAATATGCATCACGTTATATACAGCAAATGTACATTGACCCTGAGCTGGAGACATTTTACTTGTTCCTGCATTGAAATATACTTTTATCCCTATGGAAACTCTTTAGACATATTGGTGGACTTTTACTGCAGATATGTTTTAAATAGCTAGTGTAAGGTACTTTTTCCTGTGAGTCTTTAGGACCAAGTTTTTATATATGGTAGCATAAATAATAGCCAAGAATGCCAGAACTATCTCTTGGGGACTAAGAGAAAGATAAGTAGTAGAAAAGTTGAAGGTACAATTTATGTGCAGCTTTACTAGGCCTGCACATAAATGTACCTGTAAAGGCCTGTAATTGTAGAATTTGCTAGTTTATTCTGCACCTTTCTGTGATACATTATAAGAGGGTTGGATCTTTACATTAGCTATTAGATTAAAAGCTGACTGGTAGAAGCATGATTCAGGTTGGCAGAGCTATTCCAAAAAAATGTTTATAGCCCTAAACATTTCTGTGCTGAGAGCAGATTTCATTTTTGTTTTCTAATGATGGCCATAACTGGCAAAAGTGGCTTCTAAGGCATATCTATTGCATGATTTATACCTAATTTAAAGTTTATAAAACTATTGAGTCACACAGACCAATGGGAAAAAACAAAGTTTATAAAAATGTTATAAGAGATAACACAATGGTATTAAACTGTGAGTCTATTAATATATTTTTATCAACAGTGAAGCATCAGCTTGATACTACAACCTGTTTCGTTATTTTGATTAATTTTTCTGATGACTTTTAAGTCAAAATGGTATAGAATGTTATGGCTAACAAAATTCACTCCAGACAATAGCTGAGTAATAGTTGTCTAGTTGGCATAGGGATTTGAGATTTACATAAAAAAACTTTTCCTTGGAAAGCTTACATTTTACTTGAGATGTCTTGGATGATCTGAGAGTATTGAGGTTTATTTAGTTTAACCAGAAGATTGTGCTAAAACTATAAATGGCTAAGATAAAAGCTGACAAAAATTTTCATAACAAAGTGTTTTGTGCTATGCAAAAGTGAGTTTAATTTTACAAAACCCAATCCCAAATAAAATGAAGACATTATACAGAAGTCTGTGATACTGTTTTTCAACAAATATTGTCATTTACTTAAAATTTGTTATCTCTTAAATAATTACACTTTAATTTTTTCATTGTATGTGATATTGTATCTAACCTTTTGTGCCACTTGGGGAAAATTGTCTATTATTCCTGACCATAGACAGCAATTTCATACTGTAGATAATTTGAAGTTGACTGTACTTCTTGAGTGTATCTGTTAGGAGAATTTTTGTGGAAACTCCTTGATTACATATAAAATAGAGCAGTTTAGTACATATCATTTGGAGGTTATTTACTAGAACTCTGTTGAGAATGATTTTCATTTAATGACTATAAAAAAAACTTAACCTGTACTCAAAACTAAGTTCATGCCTTAAAAGTATAGTGTTAGCATATTATTTAAAACATTTTTGCAAATAAATGTTTCATACTGTATGTAAACATAAGTTTTTAACCTAAAATTTTTAGACTGATCAGAAGAAGGAAGCTGTTGCTCCTGTGCAAGAAGAATCGGATCTTGAAAAAAAAAGAAGAGAAGCTGAAGCATTGCTTCAAAGCATGGGGCTAACTCCAGAATCCCCCATTGGTAAGGTTAAGAATATATCCATTTATAAGAGATAGGCATAGATTCTGTTCAGCTCCGACATAGCTGAGTGGGTTGACTTGATATATTTTACATATTTTCCTTGTGTCTCTAAAATTATTAATCTTATAATTTATTTGGAATTGTCTTTTTTCCAGATATGCTAGTACATGGTTTTTTTATTTGTTCAAAAGAGCTGCAAGAGTAATTATTAACATATACTGAACTACCAATTGACTTCTCTTATTAAATCAGTAATTTATTTCAACAAACATTTGTTAAGCAAGTTTTGTGTGCCATACTGTGTTAAGCTCAAAGATAACTGGGATTCCTGATCTGAACTCTATATTCCTTTCTGGAGATTAGAGAGAGATACAATCAAAATTACATTGTTAGTATGCAAAATATATTAATATTCAAAGGTACAGTATTGGAAGAATAAGCTTATAGCCTTCTGCTGTCAATGCTAATAAGGAAGATAATTTTGGTAGCTTATTTTGGCAGTGATTTGACTTAATCTTACTATTTTTCTGGGTTATTAATTTTGATAACTGTACTAGACTAAAAAAGCTGAAATAGTAGAGGTACACAGGACAATCTAGTTACATATCAGGAACAAATGCTTACTTAAAATGATTCTGTGCTGGGTGCTGTTAATAGTATTTTAGTTTAACATGGCCTTTATCCTTTAGAGACCTAACATTTTAGGGCTAGTTTGTGGGCTAATTTTATCTAGTCCAGGGGACAAATACTGGAGATTGTAAATGCTCTATGCTTGTTGTGAAACTACAACATAACTGTCCTTAGAGCTGATATTTCTAAAAGGTTTCAAGGTGAAAAGGCTGGCTACTCTTATAGTCAGCTTAATTATTTCTTTCAGCTCCTTTCCTTTTCTTGTAGAATTTGAAGACTGAAGTATATTAATTTTATGTATTTATTCAATAAGCTTATGTTGAATATGGAATTTTAAAAGTAAATGAATCAGAACACTTTTTTCTTGTAACTAAACCAAGTTGCTTGTTAGCCTTTGTTTGAGTTACCTTTTTTTTTTCTTTTTTCTTTTTCTTTTTTTTTTTCTTTGAGACGGAGTCTCGGTCTGTCGCCGGGGCTGGAGTGCAGTGGCCGGATCTCAGCTCACTGCAAGCTCGGCCTCCCGGGTTTACGCCATTCTCCTGCCTCAGCCTCCCTAGTAGCTGGGACTACAGGCGCCCGCCACTTCATCCGGCTAGTTTTTTGTATTTTTTTAGCAGAGACGGGGTTTCACCGTGTTAGCCAGGATGGTCTCGATCTCCTGACCTCGTGATCCACCCGTCTCGGCCTCCCAAAGTGCTGGGATTACAGGCTTGAGCCACCGCGCCCGACCGAGTTACCTTTTTTTTCTGTGCATTGGCTTTAGTTTTTCTCCTATAGGATTTTTTTTTTCTTTTATGTTTTTCTTAAGACTTTAGTTTCACTGAACTCACTGGTTCATATTTCTTTTTTTTTTTTTTTTTTTTTTTTTTTTTTTTTTTTTTTGT
>NC_045444.1:57595191-57616981 GCF_002776525.5 Piliocolobus tephrosceles
CACTGCAAGCTCCGTCTCCCGGGTTTACGCCATTCTCCTGCCTCAGCCTCCCAAGTAGCTGGGACTACAGGCGCCTGCCACCTCGCCCGGCTAGTTTTTTGTATTTTTTTTTAGTAGAGACAGGGTTTCACCATGTTAGCCAGGATGGTCTCGATCTCCTGACCTGGTGATCCGCCCGTCTCGGCCTCCCAAAGTGCTGGGATTACAGGCTTGAGCCACCGCGCCCGGCCATATTTCTTTTTTTCTTTCTTTCTTTCTTTTTTTTTTTTTTTTTTTGAGACTGAGTCTCACTCTCTCTCCCAGGCTGGAGTGCAGTGGCACAATCTCAGCTTACTGTAACCGCTTCCTCCTGAGTTCAAGCAATTCTTCTGCCTCAGCCTCCTGAGTAGCTGGGACTACAGGCTTAGGCCACCATGCCTGGCTAATTTTTGTACTTTTAGTAGAGACAGGGTTTCACCATATTGGCCAGGCTGGTCTCAAACTCCTGGCCTCATGATCTGCCCACCCCCAAAGTGTTCATATTTCCTAATTTATGGCTGGGTTAGTTCTTTGTGTTGCTATGAAGGAATACTGAGGTTGGTTAACTTATAAAGAAAAGAGGTGGCCGGGTGGGGTGGCTCAGGCCTGTAATCCCAGCACTTTGGGAGGCTGACGTGGGCAGATCACCTGAGGTCGGGAGTTTGAGACTAGCCTGAGCAACACGGAGAAACCCCATCTCTACTAAAAATACAAAATTAGCCGGGCTTGGTGGCGCATGCCTATAATCCTAGCTACTCAGGAGGCTGAGGCAGGAGAATTGCTTGAACCCGGGAGGCAGAGGTTGTGGTAAGCGGAGATCTGGCCATTGCACTCCAGCCTGGGCTACGGGAGTGAAACACCGTCTCAAAACAAAAGAAAAGAGGGTTAATTGGCTCATGGTTCTGCAAGCTTTACAGGAAGCATGGTGCTGACTTCTTCTGGTGAGGCCTCAGAAAGCTTCCAATCATGGCAGAAGGCAAAGGGGTGTCAGCATGTCTCATGCAGTGAGCAAGAGCAAGAAGTGGGGGAAGGTGCCACACAGTTTTAAAGGAAACCATGAGGGATCCGCCCCCATGACCCAAACAACTCCCAGTAGACCCTGCTTCCAACACTGGGGATTATATCTCAACAAGAGATTTGGAGGGGATGTCCAAACTGTATCAGTGGTCCAGCTCCATCATTAATTCTTGAAAGACCATTCTTTAGGGTTTGTGTATGTGTCCCTCATTTCTCATATCTAATTCCATTCTCATTCCCGCTAATGCATTAAGTGCCCGCTTTTGCAGTTTTTTTTTTGTTTGTTTTTCGTTTTTTGTTTTGTTTTTTGAGATGGAGTCTTGCCCTGTCGCCCAGACTGCAGTACAATGGCGTGATCTCAGTTCACTGCAACCTCCACCTCCTGGGTTCAAGCGATTCTCCTGCCTCAGCCTCCCAAGTAGCTGGGATGACAGGCACATGCCACCACACCTGGCTGATTTTTTGTGTCTTTAGTATAGATGGGCTTTCACCATGTTGGCCAGGCTGGTCTCGAATTCCTGACTTCGTGATCTGCCCTCTTCGGCCTCCCAATGTGCTTGAATTACAGGCGTTAGTCACCATGCCCGGCCCACTTTTGAATTTTTAACATACATCCTTCAGATTATCCTCTGTTTTTCGAGATTTCGCATATCTGTGTATACACACTTTATATACATAAATGGCATAGTGCTGTATGTCTTTTGTTTATTCCATGTTGCTATATACAAATTCAGTTATTTATTTCTAATATACTATATCCTATTATGTACCACATTTTACTTATCCATTCCCCCAGTGCTATGCACTCAGTTTCCTTTTGTCTCTTTACTTTACCATCATAAACAACACTGCAAAAAATATGTATTTTTTCCCTTGAGGACTGTGGAATACTTTCTCTGGGGTGTATGCCCAAGAATTGACTTGCTGTGTTATTGTATATAAGACTTAGCTTAATTAGGTTCTGCGTATCACTCTCCAGAATGGCTACAAAGTTTACCCTCCCACTACCAGTGTCTGAAAAAGTAACTGCTTTACCGTATTCACGTCGTGACCGGATGTTATCCAGCTTTCTAATTTTTGCTAACTTGATGAATATAAAGTGGTACATCGAAATGTTTTAATATACATTTATCTGATTACAGTGAGGTTGACCACCTGTTTATATATCTTTTAACCATTCAAGTTTTCCCTTCTGCGAATTGCATATTCATATCCTTCTCCCTATTTACTACGATTGAGGTTCTTTATCTTCTGATTTGTAGGCATTCTTTGTGTATTTTGTATATTTTAGGGAGGACTTTTGTCTGTTTTAGTCTTTTAAAAAACCCTTCTCCTAATCTGTTACCTGTTAACTGTTTATAGTATTCTTCATTGAACAGAATCCTTTATTTTGATATGGTCAAATCCTTCATTTTGATATGGTCAAATCTAGCAATTATAGGCTAAGTATTCCTAATTCAAAAATTCAGCATTCAGAATGCCCCAAAATCTGAAACATTTTAAGCACCAACATGACACTCAAAAGAAATACTGATTAGAGAATTTCAGATTTCAGATTTTTAAGTTAGGATACTGAACTGCTAGGTATAATGCAAATATTGCAAAATCCAAAATAATCTATCACCTTTGGTCCCAAGCGTTTTGGATAAGGGATACTCAACCTGTATGACCCTTTTTTGTGTGCTTTTGGTCTTTTTAAAAAGAAATCCTTTCCTATGTTGTGGATGCAAATATATTTTTCTGTGTTTTTCATATTAATTTTATAGTTGTACCCTTCACATGTAGATATTTGGGTTATATTTTTTAAAATATGAGGTAGGGATCCAACCTAATTTTTCTCTGTAGTTAGCTAATTTTCTCAGTGCCATTTATTAGTCTATCTTTCCCGCCCCACTGAAGTCTGATGCCAACTTTGTCATACAGTAAATTCCCATATATTTATGGGCATTTCTGGGCTCTATTTTCACTATGAATCTATTTGTTTGATTCTACACAACCCAGTTTTAATTACTGTACCTTTGTGTTATATTCTAATATCTGGTATAGAAAATCACCCCCTGTGTTCCTTTTACAAAACAGTCCTAGGTTCAGAAACATTTTTCTTCCCCTCAAGAAAAGTGTTGCTGTACCATACATACATTGCATTGCTATATGTTTTTATTTTTTGAATTTTTATTACTATTTTTTGAGACAAGGTCTTGCTCTGTCACCTAGGCTGGAATGCAATGGTGCAACCATGTCTTGCTATAGCCTCAACCTCCCAGGCTCAAGCGATCCTCTCACCTCAGCCTCCTAAGTAGCTGGGACCATAGGTGCACACCACCATGCCCAACTAATTTTTTTTTTTTTTTTTTTTGTAGAGATGGGGTCTCACTGTGCTGCCAGGGCTGGCCTTGAACTCCTGGGGTCAAGCGATCCTTCTGGCTTGGCCTCCCAAGGTGCTGGGATTACAGGCATGAGCCACTATACCCTTCCTAATTTTAAAAAATCCAGAATATTCTCCACACACATACTACTTTTTGCCTCATGATATCTACTTGTTGAAGAGGGTGGGCAAATTGGTTTGTAGACTATCTCCCCTCCTGGGTTTGTCTGATGGCATTCTCACATTTAGCTTTTATCTCTTATATTTCCTTTGAACTGGAAGTTAGATTAAAAAGCTTGATTTTGATCTAATTCGAACTGTGCGTGGTGGTTCACACCTGTCATCCCATTGCTTTGGGAGGCGGAGGTGGGTGGATCGCTTAAGCCCAGGAGTTCAAGACCAGCGTGGGCAATATGGCAAGACCCTGTCTCTACAAAAAAAAAAAAAATTAGCCAGGCATGATAGCAGATACCTATAGTCCCAGCTACTGTGGAGGTTGAGGTGGGAGGATCAATTGAGTTTGCAAGGTTGAGGTGCTGGCCGTGATCGCACTACTCAACTCCAGCCTGGGAGACACAGCAAGACCCTATCTCAAAAAAAAGAAAAGAAAATAAGCTTGATTCACTTTAGGCTGAACTTTTTTGGCAAGAAAATCTCATAAGTGATGTTGTGTCCTTCATATTGTATCACATCAGTAGCACATCTCTCTGGCTATTGAGCGATGCTAAGCTTGATTATTGGGTTACAATTGTGATAATCTGATCTCTCCATCATAATTACCCCCTTGTGACCAATAGGTAATATCTGAGAGTGATACTTGGGCACTATGTGACTATTCATTTCTTTATCAGCCTTTTATCTGATGGTATTAATACTCATTGACGATCCTCATCTAAGTTATTTAATTAGGAGTTGCAACATTGTTTTTGTAATTCTGCCATTCATTCTGCATTTATTGGCTAAAGCTCTTCTGTAAAGGGGAGCGTTTCCTCAATAACTAGGGCTTTTTGGTTACCCCAAATGGTAGAAAAGCAGGAGACATGTTTACTTTTTTGCTTTAGTTACTAATAGTCACCTCCAGGCATGGCAGATGAGTTTCGCATGTATTTTATCTTTTTTATTTATTTTTTTGAGACAGAGTTTCACTTTGTCACCCATGCTGGAGTGCAGTGGTGTGGTTTTGGCTTCCTGCAACCTCCGCCTCCCAGGCTTAAGCAATTCTCCCACCTCAACCACCCGAGTAGCTGGGACTACAGGAATGTGCTGCCACCACATCCAGCTAATTTTTGTATTTTTAGTAGAAACAGGGTCTCACAGGCTAGGCGCGGTGGTTCATGCCTGTAATCCGAGCACTTTGGGAGGCCGAGGCAGGCGGATCACGAGGTCAAGAGATTGAGACCATCCTGGCTAATGGTGAAACCCTGTCTCTACTAAAACTATAAAAAATTAGCCGGGCGTGGTGGCGGGCACCTGTAGTCCCAGCTACTCAGGAGGCTGAGGCAGAAGAATGGTGTGAACCCGGGAGGCAGAGCTTGCAGTGAGCAGAGATGGCACCACTGCACTCCAGCCTGGGCCACAGAGCGAGACTCCGTCTCGAGAAAAAAAAGAAAAAAGATTAGCTAATACTTTATTGAGGGTTTTTTGTATATGTACTAATGAATGAAATTTGCCTTTGATTTTCTTGTACTGTCCATGTTCATTTTTCATCATGGTTATGGTTTTAAAATGGTCAGTTTTTGCTTTTGCTATTTTGTAGAATAATTTATAAAAGATGGCTGTTTCTTAAAAACTCAATAGATTTCCATTGTAGAACTGCCTTGGATTATGACTTTTTTCTACAGAGAGTAGAGAGCAGGGGTTATTCATTTGGAGTATGTGTGTGTGTGTGTGTGTGTGTGCGGCGGCGGGTGGGGGTGCAGTTTAGAGAAAGGGTCTCAGTCTGTGGCCCAGACTGGAGTGCAGTGGTGTGATCTCAACTCACTCTAGCTTCAAACTCGTGAGCTCAAGTCCTTCTCCTGCCTAACCTCCTAAGTAGCTGGGACTACAGGCAGGTATCACCATGCCTGGCTAGTTTTAAAAAAATTTTTTGTAGAGATGGGGTCTCGCTATGTTACCCAGGCTGGTTTCAAACTCCTGGCCTCAAGTGATCCTCCTGCCTTGGCCTCCCTAACTGCTCAAGTTTTTTAAATAGTTTATAGTCTCTTCAGATTTTCTATTTCTTCTTATATCTGTGTTTTCTCCCCAAAATAACAATAAACATTTATTATCTCTCATAGTTTCTGCTGGTCAAGAATTTGGTAGCAGCTTAGCTAGGTAGTTCTGGCTCAGGTTTTCTCATTGGGTCAAAGTCAATATTTCAGTTAGAGCTTTAGTGATCTCAAGTCTTGACGGAGGCTCGAGAACTTGCTTTCATGGTGGTTCATTCACATGGCTGGCAAGTTGGTGTTGGTTGCTAGTGGGACAGCTGAGTTCCCATCCTTGTGGGCCACTCCACAGATCTACTGGAGTATCCTTGTAGCATGTTAGCTGGGTTCTCCCAGAGTGAACAGTCCAAGAGAAAAAGAGAGTCAGAAGAAAACTGTCCTTTTTATGACTCAGATTTGGAAGTCACAAAGCATCACCTTTGCCACATTCTGTCCATTAGAAGAGAAACACTAAGTCCAGCCCACATTCACAGAGAATTTACCCATAAATCAGAGTCACAAATTTTTGAGGGATTTTCTGAGAGATTTCAACATTTTAAAAAATTGTAGCCTTATAGGTGATGAAAGGCATTTTCATAGAGTTTTAAGCAGGGTAGTGTCTTAGATGGGTCATTAAACCAAACTACTGTAGAGACTAAAGACTGACTTGTTTAATCGTAGCTATAACCAGCTTTCAATTATCCTACTTTGTTTGTTTGTTTTTTTGAGACGGAGTCTTGCTCTGTCACCCAGGCTGAAGTGCAGTGGTGCGATCTCGGCTCACTGCAAGCTCCGCCTCCCGGGTTCACGCCATTCTCCTGCCTTAGCCTCCTAAGTAGCTGGGACTACAGGCGCCCGCCACCACGCCTGGCTAATTTTTTGTATTTTTAGTAGAGATGGGGTTTCACTGTGTTAGCTAGGATGGTCTCGATCCCCTGACTGCATACCTCGACCTCTCAAAGTGCTGGGATTATAGGCGTGAGCCACCGTGCCTAGCCAATTATCCTAGTTTTATAGCCTCTCTTAGGTGACTCTGATTTTTGAGAGTTGACTCTGAGAAAAGTTGGTTAAGATAAAAAATATGTCTTGATAAACTATTTGTAGCCAATAACAAACTGATTTTATCTTAATCGATTAGAACTCAAAAAAAAAAGCTTTTTGCTGGGAGTAAATATTGTAGTATTAGTATTTTATTTTTATATTTATCTTGAATGGGCATGTTTAGACTATAAACTTTAGAAGAGATCATTCCCTTGCTATTTTTCTTTTTTTTTGGAGACAGAGTCTTGCTCTCTCTCCCAGGCTGGAGTGCAATGGTGCGATCTCCGTCTCCCAGGTTCAAGTGATTCCCCTGCCTCAGCCACCTGAGTAGCTGGGATTACAGGCATCTTCCACCAAGCCCAGCTAATTTTTGTATTTTGGGTAGAGACGGGGTTTCACCATGTTGGCCACGCTAGTCTCGAACTCCTGACCTCAAGTGATCTGCCCACCTGGTCCTCCCAAAGTGCTGGGATTACAGGCGTGAACCACTTCGCCCAGCCCCTTGTTTCTTTATGCCAACTTTTTTTTGTTGTTTATGAGTGTAGATATGAGAGAGAAAGGGAGAAGGAAGAAAGATATCACTAAACCTCATACTGTTAGTTTAATGTTATTACTAAATTAAGCCATGGAGAGAGAATTTAGTAAGTAGCTACTTTTTAAAATAAAAATGTCCTTAGTGAACATGATTGGCTATAGAAAGGTTTTGAAGAACATTTTATATGTGATTTAAACTTAGTTGAATATTTGGATTAGTTGCAGGACAGTGGGGAAGGTAGCATATTTTATTTCCAGTCATTTTATAAATAGATTATTAATAAAATTTATTTTTTTGCAGAATGTATTTTCTGGCATAATTTTCAACCAAGGTTTTTCTCAGTGGGGCAGAATAGTATCTTCCTGTTGATTAAATATTAGCTTATCTATTGTGAACTATTTAACTTCAGAGTTTTTAGCTGTCAGTAATTAAGAGTGGAGACTCAATTCTGGTGAGGATACAACATTGTAGGGAGCAGTAAATAAATATGCTTTGAAAAACAATCCAAATGTCATTGCTTTAATTTATTTAGCTTATGATATCGATTTGAACTTTTCAATAATGTGAAGGCATGTGAGATTGTGTTTATCAAAGCAGCTTGAGCTGATTAACAATTGAATTACCAGTTTCCTCAAATAGCTATAAACAGAGTGTTGACTGTTCCTTCCCAGAAAAGGTTAACACTGTGTTTAGATTTAAGAGTTTAAGTTTCCAAGTTAGATCTACAGACATCTTTCCCTTTCTTTGAGGGTCTTATTTCTAAACAATTTTTCCCTTTCTTGTTGGCAGATTTACCATTCTAATGGAATCTGTGAAGGGTTAAAGGCTTTCTGAAGATCTCATTACCTTTAGAAAATTAGGCTAAGTGCATGTCATAGTCCTTAAAACATATGCCTACATGTCCAGTACTTATTTATAATTTGGCGTGAAAAATACAGGATACGGATGAAGGCAATGGCTTTCAAACCTTTTTTGACAGTAAACTACAGTAAAAAATCTATTTTGTATCATGACTCAGGATGGATACTTGTTGTTCTTTTCAATGTAGAATGTACTCCTTGAGTATTTATTAAATATTTTTAAATCGTAGTATAAAAACACTGGGTTAATTTTTAAAAAAATCAATCTATTGTTTTCCTAAAGTGGATATTTTTTTCCTACTAAAAAGAATTTGTTTAAAGAAAAAAGAGATACAGCTAATCAAACCTCTCATAACTTTTCTTTGCTGGTAGTTTTTTTTTTTTTTTTTTAACAGAGTCTCACTCTGTTGTTCAGGCTGGAGTACAGTAGCACAAACTACAGCTTCTGCCTCCAGGCTCAAGCAATCCTTTCACCTCAGCCTCCTGAGTAGCTTCGACTACCATAGCCACCTAATTTTTTTATTTTTGTAGAGATGGGGACTCACCATGTTGTGCAGGCTGGTATTAAACTCCTGGCTTTAAGCGATCCTCCTGCCCTGACCTTCCAAGATGCTGGGATTACAGGCATCAGTCACCATCCCTTCCTACTGGTAGATTGTTAATTACTTGGTGACTTGACTACTTTTTGTTAGAGATTCTTGAGAGCGAGCGGAATATATTACTTATATTTTTACCTCTGGTACCAGCACAGGCTAGACACCTAAATTTTTGTTCCATTATTTCTAGGTCATATATGTCTTACCACCTGGTAAGGGCAAATTAAAGCCATTCTGCTTTAGGACAATAACTAAATTGTATTTTAATTTAGTTTAATTATTTTTTGAGACAGGGCCTCACTCTGTTACCCAGGCTAGAATACAGTGGTGCAGTCATGGTTCACTGCAGCCTTGACCTCCTGGGCTCAAGCAGTCCTCCCGCCTCAGCCTACTGAGTAGCTGGGACTACAGCCATGTGCCACCATGCCCAGCTAATTTTTTGTAGAGACAGAGTCTTGTTATGCTGGCCAGGCTTGTTTCGAATTTCTGGGATCAAGGAATCCTTTTGCCTCAGTCCCCCAAAGTGCTGAGATTATAGGCATGACACACCACACCCGGGCTAAAATTTTATTTTCACTTATTAATTTCTTTTTTTTTTTTTAATGTAATGCTCTGAATCACATTGAAAAGGAAAATAAAGGAAATGAAACACTTAAGAGAGATTAGTAGAGGATATTTAAACCTCATTATGAAGAGAAGGAGCAAGGGGAAGGGATAAATTAATATTTCAGAGAGTGAAGATTTAAAGTAACATCTTTCAGAAGGTCAAAAAAAAAAAAAGAGTAAGGTATGAAAAATAGATAGTTATTTAAATTTTAATAATCCACGCTAAGAACACTTGTGTCCAGAAGGGGGCATTATTGTAACGTGGGCTATGTTTGAGTACTGAGTATCATTGATGAGCTTAGAAGAGACTTCACAACTTTGGGTTTCATGCATCCCAAAAGCTCACTCCTTGCATTTCACTGTCTTCTACCAACACTCTCAATCCCTACATTCACCTTCCTTGGCTGTCTAGCTTTTCCAGGTCTTTCTTCCTGATAAAAACCCCTTCTTGCCAGAGGCTTTCTTCTACTTGAAAAATAATTCAGCTATATGCCATCCTTTGCCCTTGAGACTTCTGTGTAGTTCTGAGTGGTTGACCCAGACTTAATGCTAATTCTAAATCTAGGTGCATTCCCAGGTCCTTTGTGGTCTAAAAATATTCTAGTTGTTTCTTCACAGGTCAAAAGCCAGCAGTGTTAATTTTATATCCTTGGAAGGCCAAGGTCTAAGCTGACAGGAAAGGCTTTCTTGATTGGCTTTTTGTCCTGGAGAGTTAAAGAGGTACAGAGGTACAGTCTTTTTCACATTACTTGCATGGTCAGTGACTGCCATGGTTTAGCTGTTTTTTATTCTTCTGCAATGGTTGTCAAAGAAAACAGGTGTCTATGCTCGAAACTTCTAAGAAGCTGAAATTCATTAACATACTCACCTATGTTTATATTAATTCCTTTATTTTATACCATTTAAAGCCTGTTTTAGGATGTTTTATATACAGAACTGTGGAGTAAAGGTAATCTGATTGAATCACTGTTCTTACTAAGCAGATTATATCTCAGATACTTGTCAAAAATTATTAATGGTTTATGTTATTTTCAAGGCTGATTAGACTTAAAAACTGTCCTTAAAAATGAGTTCCAGAAGCGAGTCTTTTCTTACGTTTGTGAACCTATGAGTTTTTAGTGTTTCTCTTTTGTTTTTGCCTCCTGAATGCATGCATTCATTTGTTCTCAGGGGTTTATTGAAGTCTGAGAATATAGTGGTATTTGCCTTATTGTGTAATTATAGTATTCTTTGATTTTTCTAGACTAATTGGGTTAAAATGTAGCAGTCACCAAATAACACTATCATTCCCCTTTTTAAAAATTAATTTTCCTCCTTTTGTAATGATAGTAATTTTTTTCTAGGATTGTCCCTTCTGTGGTATACATTATTTATTATTGCAAGATGTAGCTGTGGCTCAGATAATAGCTAAGAGTCCTTTATAGAGTCTTTTCCATCATTTGGCTTGAAACTATCTTTTGGTAGAAAGAAGATAGTTCTGGGATGGAGATATTTATATAATTACAAATTTGAAGTCACTGATTTATTTTGCCTTTGTTTGGCTAAGAAACTGTGATAATATGGTAGCATCACCCTTTGGATTTATTTTTTATTTCTGAAACTTTTATTTCGGAACTGGCTATGTTAATGTATCTATTTATGTCTGTCTAATTAGTATTTAACCTGTTTCTGTGAAGAATTTTGATTAACATTTTTAAAAAATGTAGTCTTGAACCAAGTGAAATACTGTTGAACTTGTTCAGTGGAGTCATTGATACTTGAAATCATCAGAAAGAGGGAAAAGCATGTTAAACTGAAAAAGAATTCTCTAGTTTATCACAAATAGATTGATGGGAATTTTACTAATTTTCCTTCAACCCCTCTGATACGTACACTTGGAAAAATTGTTTTTCTGAGTATGAAATTATGTATGTAATTTAAAGCGTACAAAATTTCTTCTTTAAAAATCTTGAAAACATTGTGGTGCCTCACTATAATTTAATAAACATTTATTTGTGTTTACAGCACAGTAGGCAAACAACTGTTAAGTATTACTCTATTCCTATATCAGTTGGGACTTAGACTAGGGGAAGCCTCACAGTGAAAGATGGACAAAAAGATGAGGAGATGTAACCTAAGATAAATTAAGGCACATTAATATTCTTCTACTTTAGATAAAAATCATTTTTAGCTACTTTGAATTATACATATAGCACCTAGCACAGTATCATCTACATGTAAGCTATAGGAAGCTATCTGGTCTTATAGTTTTTCTGACAGATGTAATCACAATATTAGAAACATTATGTTTTGGCTGGGCGCGGTGGCTCAAGCCTGTAATCCCAGCACTTTGGGAGGCCGAGACGGGCGGATCACGAGGTCAGGAGATCGAGACCATCCTGGCTAACACAGTGAAACCTCGTCTCTACTAAAAATACAAAAACTAGCTGGGCGAGGTGGCGGGTGCCTGTAGTCCCAGCTACTTGGGAGGCTGAGGCAGGAGAATGGCGTAAATCCGGAAGGCGGAGCTTGCAGTGAGCTGAGATCCGGCCACTGCACTCCAGCCCTGGCGACAGAGCGAGACTCCGCCTCAAAAAAAAAAAAAAAAAGAAACATTATGTTTTTATAGTCCTTTGAAATTTAAGCAGTTAGTCACTGTATCTTAGGAAAGAAATATTCTAGTTGTGATTTTTTTCTTCTAATCTTATTGGTGTCAATTAGAATTTGCCATTGAAAAAATAAGGATGATCAGTTTTATACCTATGTTTAAGATGCAAATCATCTTAATATATTATACATTTCGTTACATTACCAAACCCACTGTTTTTACTGCAGCGTGTATAAACATTTAGACCTAATTTTAAGGTTCAGTGGATGTGACTATCCTAAAAAACACAGACTTTTAATTAAATACTTATTTCTTTAGTTCCTCTGTAACTAGGAACTTGCCTTCTTTTCAGTAGACTATTGAAAGAAGGGCTTTCAGCTCAACATAAACTGTATTAGTCACTTAATATCATACACTGAAAAATTATTTTGAAAAGATACTTGGGATTGGGGACATTTAT
Source organism: Piliocolobus tephrosceles (assembly GCF_002776525.5). Taxonomy (NCBI): domain Eukaryota; kingdom Metazoa; phylum Chordata; class Mammalia; order Primates; family Cercopithecidae; genus Piliocolobus; species Piliocolobus tephrosceles. The sequence continues at coordinate 57,607,460 of NC_045444.1, forward strand.
GGTAATATTTAACCAGAAGATGGCAGTGATGATCCTCCTATACTCCCTGCAACGGTAATCAAAAAGTTTTACAAATGTCATAGCATGAAATGTGCACGTTCAGCTGTTGTTATAAAATGTTAAAAGTTGAGGATGTAGGGGAAAGCACTTGCTGTTTATTTTATATACTATGAAAAATGTGTATTTTTCTATAAGAAGGGATTAAGAATATTTTGGGTGTCTGTATCTTTGTCTGTACACTTCAGTTTTTTCTGAATACTGGGGTAAGGAAGTTCCCATAAGTCTTGCCTTGTTTATTTGCATGCGTCACTTTATGTTATGCATAATGTCTAGAAGGCATGCTGTTTTATGGCCTGTTTGCATTTTTCACCCAAATTGCTGGAAACTAATGAATGTTTTAAAGGAGCCATTCCTTTAGCTGCAGTCATTTCTCTAAACTGACATCTTTTTGGTGGGGTTGGGAGGACTGAAATCATTTTAAACATTACTTTTTGAAGAAAAAAATTATTAGGCAAAAGTTAATATTTTAAAATAAATCTTGAGAAACCAGAGATTAAATAACTTAATGAAACATATTTCAGAGTTAAATTTTGGCAGCAATTGTAAATAGTATTTATAATCTGGTGATATTAAAAGTGAAAAGTTACAAAGGGGAGAAGGAATGCTCTCCTTTGAAAATTAGTGGCCACATTTGGTGGTGGATGAGATGAAGATGCATCCTTCCATAATCTTGCCTTTTTAAAAAAATTATAAAGCTCAAATGCATTTTGCCAGAAAAATTGCATGAATCTTCAGCATGCGTTGTTAACTTTTTGTCTTTTCCCCTTTCTTTTCTGCTGTTCATTTTCATTCATATATTTTTGATTTTTGGTTTGCCATTGTTTTTTTCTTTTTTGTTAATTACTTCATGTTAAATTATTTTTGAAACGTCATAAGCTGAGCAACCTCTCCGTGTAGTAACAGCGGATACCTGTCTATTTCACTATTTAGTCCCTCCTCCTATGTCTCCATCCTCCAAATCTGTGAGCACTCCAAGTGAAGCTGGAAGCCAAGACTCTGGAGATGGCGCCGTGGGATCTAGGTACAGTAATTCTCCTTTTAATATTTTAATGATAGAATGCATTCAGTGCCCAAATACTGTTGATACTTTAAAGGGCCTCTAAATAATTGTGTCAAGTTAGTCCTAACATTTTAAAATCTAAAATGGTATAGAAATTCTCTGTTGGACATTGGGAGAAAAAAACTTTTTTTTTGTTAATAATATTTTGACCATCACATTTAATTAGTACTAGTCAACTGGTTTTATGCTGATTCTTTTATATTAAAAATAGTGATATTAATGGATTTAGATTTTTCTGTTTAAACAAACTTTTTGTTGGTTATCATGTGAATGTTTTGGGTGTAAATAGTGTAAAACCTCTCTCTTGTGCTTGATTCCCCATTCAGTAATTGAAAATGTAAACAATTCTGTTAAACAGCTCAATTCTGTTCTATTAAGTCATTAGTTCTGCTAATTAAGATAGTGAATAATAATGCATAAAATGTCAAGAGTAAGGAGTAACTGCTAAGGACAACATAAAGAATGTTTACTGTCAAGTATTCCTGAACTTGCATCTTCCTTGTAAAATTGCATTTCGTGTTTGTTTTAGGATCCCGCATACATGTTGGGTCTTGCTTTTCAAAAGTTCAGTAAGATTTCAGCTTTCGGCCGGGCGCGGTGGCTCCAGCCTGTAATCCCAGCACTTTGGGAGGCCGAGACGGGCGGATCACGAGGTCAGGAGATCGAGACCATCCTGGCTAACATGGTGAAACCCCGTCTCTACTAAAAAATACAAAAAACTAGTCGGGCGAGGTGGCGGGCGCCTGTAGTCCCAGCTACTCGGGAGGCTGAGGCAGGAGAATGGCGTAAACCTGGGAGGCGGAGCTTGCAGTGAGCTGAGATCCAGTCACTGCACTCCAGCCCGGGCGACAGAGCGAGACTCTGTCTCAAAAAAAAAAAAAAAAAAAAAGATTTCAGCTTTCTTTCAAAGATCATATTGGGAAAAGTATCACTACTTATTCTTCTTTGTCACACGCATACACACACACACACACAAAATAGTATTTAATGGTATTGTACTTTTTGACTTCTGAAATGAAATTAAACATAGGTAGTCAAAATCCACAGCTGATTAAGAATGCTTATTTTGGGCCAGGAAGTTGCATGTCCTCACCAAGAAAATCTCTAACACACCTTTTAATAAGACATAAACTGTTAGAAGTTTTATCCTTTTTTTGTCTAGTCCCTCTAGTTGAAGTTGCAAACCAGCAATAAATATCTAAAAGACAGGGCAAGAAAAAAGAAGCAAGGTGACCAGATGATCTGTAAACTCAATACTGCAGTCAGCTCTTGAATAATCAGGTTATCATTAATGATTAAAAGGCACATAAAGCTTGCCAGCTTGAATTTGAGAAGTGCTTTCCAAATAGAACCAAAATTGCAAATCTAAGCTATACTCTCTTTGGAGGTAAATGACATAACTCTTTCATTGAAGAAAAATCAAAATTTTCTTTTTAGAAATAATGTCATTAGCTTATCATATAGTATGTGTTACAGAAAAAGGACAATTTGTCTAATGTAAATTCACTTTTATAGGTTAGATTTTTTTTTCGTATTTTGTACTTCTGTATTTTTATACAAATATGTCATTATTCCTTTATTTTTTATTTTTTTTTGCAGACAGGGTCTCTGTCACCCAGGCTGGAGTGCAGTGGCGCAGTCTTGGCTCACTGCAACCTGTGCCTCCTGGGCTCAAACGATCCTCCCACATCAGCCTCCCGAGTAGCTGGGACTACAGGCACGCGCCACCATGCTTGGCTAATTTTTGTGTTTTTTGCAGAGACAGGATTTTGCCATGTTGCCCAGGCTGGACTCGAATTCCCAGACTCAAGTGATCCACCCACCTTGGCCTCCCAAAGTGCTGGGGTTATCGGCATGAGCCACTGCACCCAGCCACTGTTCCTTTAGATAATTAATTATCAACTGGCATTTTTAAGTGAAGGGCTTTTTTTTCCCTTCTACAACATTACCATAGTAAAAATATTTCCCAATATAAAAATTGTTATATTTATTAAATGTCTTTATTTGATATTATACATTATTTTATGTAGATACTATACTGTGTACATTATGACACGTTGTTCCTGATTTTGAATAGTAGATTATTTTAATTCGGTGTCGGCAAGGTTGCTTTCAAAAGTACTTTGACACCTACTTAAGTTTTTTAAATTAATGTGAATTAAAACATGTCCCTATGAGTTTTATGGACAAGCCAGAGATTATTAGAGACCTTTTAGAATATTGTAAATTAATAGAGGGAGTAATGCTGGTAAGAAAAATATTTATTCGTCTATAGAACAAATATTAAGTTACCAACTTTATTAAATACTATGGCTTACCACAGAAGATAAAACATTCATGGTCCTTGCTTTCATAGAATTTACACTGTAGTGATTACATCATGAATTTAAAGATACTGTTGGCTTTATTGAAAAGCCGTAAGGGTAATGTGCTAACCTATGTTTAATGTGAAGCGTAGTTTTTTTTTAAATGATAAATTGTAAAACACAAAAATAGTTAATATTTTGTAAAGTATTTGTTCTTGTTAGATAATGAATACAAAATTCATTTCTTGTGAGTTTAACAGGGAGAAAAATCCTCTTTTTGAATGAGGTGACCTTACATTTCTTTTTTTTTCTTTGAGATGGCATTTCCTTCTTATTGCCCAGGCTGGAGTGCAGTGGCAAGATCTTGGCTCACTGCAACCTCCACTTCCTGGGTTCAAGCGATTCTCCTGCCTCAGCCTCCCAAGTAACTGGGATTACAGGCATGCACCACCGTGCCCAACTAATTTTGTATTTTTAGTAAAGACAGGGTTTTGCTATGTTGGCTAGGCTGGTCTTGAACTCCTGACCTCAGGTGATCCACCCATCTCAGCCTCTCAAAGTACTGGGGTTGCAGGCTTGAGCCACCGTACCCAGCCATATCTTTTTAACCTTAATATGTACATTGTCTCCTTTGAGAGCACAGACTCACTTGGAAACATTAATTTTCAAGAGGGCTGAGTATATTCTTTTTTATGTATACATACACGCACACAGAATAATAGAAAATGATGAATTCTACTAAATCATATCCATAGAGGCAGTTATAATTGTGATGGTGATATTGGCAGTGAAATAATGCATTTCTCAATATGTGACATTTAAAAAGAGTGCCCAGGTCTGAGAATGAAACCTAAGGAACTCATATTGAGCAAACACAATGTTAATGTAAGAATAAAGACAGTTAGAAGAAATATAATAGGAAAATGCATGAAGAAATGTGAGATATGTGTATGCACCTGTACATGTAGTTTCAGTTGGCCAAGATGGTCTAAGATTAGTACACTCAGGGAGTAGGAATAGATAAGACATTATAAAATACGCTATTTAAACATGTTTGAATCACTCTGAGTGCCAAGAATTTCTGTTGGGACTGGTGGTAATTTATGAATAAATATAAAAGGCCATGAGAAATTATCTCTCTCTAACTTTGCAGATTAGGAAGCTGCATTACATTTGTTATCTCAAAAATTTAGGAACAATTATTCAATGGGGTAATCCAGGCCTCTTGTTCCTTTTTTCCTTTGTTTTTTTTTTTTTTTTTTTTGAGTTGGAGTCTTGCTCTGTTGTCCAGGCTAGGGTGCAATGGCGTGATCTCACCTCACTTCAATCTCTGCCTTCTGGGTTCAAGCAATTCTCCTGCCTCAGTCTCCCCAGTAGCTGGAATTACAGGTGTGTGTCACCATACCACACCAGCTACTTTCTGATTTTTAGTAGAGATCGGGTTTCACCACATTGGCCAGGCTGGTCTCGAACTCCTGACCTCAAGTCATCTGCCCACCTCAGCCTCCCAAAGTGCCAGGATTACCAGTGTGAGCCACCACGCCTGGCCCATTTTTCCGTTTTTGATCAGTTTACTTCTCAAGCTTTGTACTTGCAATTGTACTCTATATGCCTGAAGATGCCCCTAATAAATGTAATCATGTACATGTATGTCCAGTGCGTTTTCAGTACTGGCTGTATTTTGAGGTACAATCTTACTTGATTTTAGACTAAAATGACATCCTCAACAAGGAATTTTATGTCATTGGTAACAGAGCTCTTACTTACATAATGTAAAGGCTGTTGACAGAACATTCCTTGGAGACCATCTCTTAGAACTTTCGATTTAACAAAGCCTAAGCTTGTTGCTATTCATGGCTTAGTACAAAGTAGATCTTCACTGTGGCTGCTTCTTACATTGCATACACATAACCTTGTTTAAATTCCAAGATATTTCTTTATATGTTTTAAAATGAAGGATTTCTCTAGATTGATTATTATTTTTCTTGATAAATTATATAGGCAGGTAGAGAAACTATTTGTTGTATTAAAACATTGCAGCAACTAAAACTAGTTGTACATTATAACATCTTACGTAAGTGAAAAATATATTTGACAAAAATGGTAATACTAAATGTATTGTGCTTAACTTTTTTTAGTGGGGACTGTGAACGTTATACAGTACCATACATAATTATCTTATATATTGCTGACCTATATAAATGTCAGTATGATAAAGTACCTTTTGTTCTATTAGTAACTAAGTTTGGCTTAAGTGGAAAAGATGCTCTGTAAGTTACTTAGCCAGCAGGCGATGCTAAAACTTATCACTGAATATTTAGGATTGATATTTGAACATAAAATATTTTTCCAGGGAAAAATGTATTTTTTCCTAGAGACAGAAATCTTTAGTTGTTTTCTTTAAGCAGATGATATGTAAGCCCAAGGCAGTGCTTAACCCATAGATTATAGAAGGGTCACATTTTGGAAACTTTAGCTATTTTGTATCCCAGTGGGATAGTCTTTGGTTTTATTACCAAAAGGCTTATGTGTTGACTCATTTCCTTTACCAGTATGACAATTTCCTGCACACATTTAATGCTTTGGGGAAGATTAAAATGTTAACTAAGAGGTTTAAATGTGTTTGCTTTCATTGGGAATCTTAAAATTTCAACCATTTTATAGCCTAGCTTGTTATCCATAAATAATTACTTGGGTTGTGTGACTTTAGTTGTTCTAAAGCAGATCTATTATTATACAATATTAGTTTCGCATAATCTGCACATAATGTCTTTTAACTATTCTGGGTTGTGTGCTTGTATCTTTAACAATAGGAAGCCTATTGCATGCACTAGATGGTTGAGTGACCTGGTGGATTTTTTGTTTTGTTTTTTGATTTTTTTTTCAATACTAACCAGAACATGTGTTTTTAAATTGTGAATAGTACTTTAGCTTTAGCTATTCATAGAATGTATTTGCTTGACTAACTTATGGCCTTCTTTGCTAATGCTTCATGGTTGTCCTACAACCATTTAGGACGCTGCATTGGGATACAGATCCATCAGTTCTTCAGCTTCACTCAGATTCCGATTTGGGGTATTGAATAGATTTTTTACCTTCCCTGTTATAATGAATTTGATTCTTTGTGAAACTGTCCTAATTTTATTTTGCTTAAGTTTATAATATTGTATCATGTAGTAAGGACAAGAGTTACATTTTACTGTGACACCTCATTTATCCAGTATCTTTAGTGAAAGGGTATTCTATATGATGTTCTAGGTACCCTAAGTCCATTTAAGTGTCCAAACTTTTAAAATTATTTCTGTATTTTTAATACAAGTTTTCCAGGATGTATTGAAAAACTTCTCAGACTTTTTGTAATATTCTACTTGTAATTGAACCTTTTCAGGGTTACTTGATATGAATATTAATTTATTTTTCTTATTAAAATTCACTGATGATTTCTAAGGTTTTGAGAGTAACGGAGATACTGGTCCTTACACTGTTCATTCGTTACTATTTATTCATGAATCTAGAATTAAACTATTCATGAATCTAGAATAAATAAATGAGTGAATGAATGGATGAATAGATTATTCATAGAATGTATGGATGAATATTCTTGATATAATTGTCATTGAGCCCCTATGTTAAATAGATTCTTTTCTTTCTTCCGTTTATATTTGTTTTTTTTTTGCATATTTTCTTAACGAAACATTAGAAAACTGATGCTTTATAGTTTCTGTATTTATGTCTTTGTTTTTTAGAGTTTTAAAACTTGTTCTTTAGAAGTTAATGCTGTAAGCTGTATGTATGGTTTTTTCCAATTTTGTTGACATAGAGATAAGATTATTCATCCATTCATTTATTCAATTATTCTAGATTCTAATGCAAATTATAAATGTTTGCTGCTGCCATTTTGCCTGACTCAGCCCTTTTCCCCTGATAATTTACAGCTTCTAAAACATATGAATATACCTTTTGAAATTGTGTCTAAAGTAAGGTAAATAAGCCTTGATTTGAGGCATATAAGAAAAATATGAGTTTCTTGTACATGAACTGGAAGCCCTCTGTATTGGCCACGCTGAGGCTTTCCTCCCTGCCTCCCATTGCTTCCTTATTTTCAGTAAAAGTAGCTTTTGGATAAGTGAGGTATTACTTCCCTACCCACCTCCTCCTATAAAATCTTGGAATATTTTGTTTGTTTAATGTTACGGTTTTTGTCTGTTAGACTCTGTATGCATTCAAGTTGGTAATTCGTTCCTAATATTGTAGGCTTGACGATATTTTTCCAGCTATGTGAGTGATTTACTTTTTATATAATTTGCATCTTAAAAATCAGAATATAAAGTTTCTTACTTCAAATTTTATTCTTAGACTTCTAGATTACTTCAGGTTACTTAAATCGTCTACTTAGTTCTTTGACTATACTTTTTTCCCTTTTGTTTTTATTTCTAAACTAGAAAAGACATTAAAAAATTGTTACGGCCCACATTTTGGAACATTAATTTTTTAAATGTACTAATTTTATTTATACTTTATAATACTTTATTATGCTTTATTAGATTGTATAGGACTTGGATTTAGTTACTAAACAGAACTGAAGAGAATATTTACATAAGAAAAAAGTTAGATTACCAGTGATAGCCTGCCTTATATTCTGAAAGTTGCAGCAGTGTCTTTATTGTGTATCCTTTTAAGGCAGCTTCATCACTGAGAACTTTTTTGGGAGTTTGGAAGCATACTTTATTTGGTTTCCAATTTAAACATCTAATAAAACCAATAAAAGATCTTCCAGATAGGTAATAAAATATATTTTTCTTTTGGTTCATTTTCCTCAGCCACAGCTCTCTTTCATTGTCAAAAAAGAATGTATTCCCTGTATTTAACTTAAACAGAAGTGACTTTAGTAGATTTATGGTATTCAAAAGATCTGTTGCTTTAGTCTAAGTAGAATATCTGGACCTTAGTTTGTCCATATATGAATCAAGGACAGTATTGATCATGCAGAGATTAGAGATTTAAAAGTTTTAAATATTTCATTTTAAAGTCCAAATTGACAGTGTAATTCTCAATTTCTGCCAAATATAAGTAGAAAAAAAGCTTTCAGTAGAAACCTGTTTTTCAGTCGTAAAGCTGAATTCTCCTAGCGGCGAGATCAACTAAATGTAGTCTGAGTGATATCCGTGTCTGATTCTGTAAAAAAAATCCAGAAAGAACCATATCCCAGCTGAAACCAGTTCTTACAACAACCTTATTCAGTGGTCCACTCTGAAGTTCCTATTCTCTTACTTCATTATTGCCCACACATTTGTTCTAAATAATGAAATTACTTGCCTTTTTAAAATGAAAAATAAAGACACTGAATGATTCAGAAATATCTTTTGCTTTTGCTACCTTCTCATTCTTTTGCTAAAATAAAGCCAATTGTTAATCTAAAATTTCTTGAATAAAATGGATTGAAATTACAATGTTGGGTGCAAATGACTGTTTAATTCTTAATTTTTGAAAATAACATGGTTTGACGTAGTTAAAATGTATTATTTGTATTTACTCAATTTAGACGAGGACCTATTAAACTTGGAATGGCTAAAATCACTCAAGTCGACTTTCCTCCTCGAGAAATTGTCACATATACAAAGGAAACTCAGACTCCAGTTATGGCTCAACCCAAAGAAGGTGAGTATCTATCCTTAGTATAATTGTCATTGAGCACCTATGTTAAATACATAGATTCTTTTTTTCTTCCTTTGATTTTTGTTTTATTTGTTTTTTGCTTTTGTATTTTGGCATATTTTCTTAGGGAAATATGAGAAAACTAATGCTTTACAGTTTCTGTATTTATGTCTTCATTTTTTGGAGTTTTAAAACTTACTAGAAGTTAACGTTGTAAGCTGTATGTATGGTTTCTTAATTTTGTTGACATAAATTTAGGTCTTTCAGCCCTTATTTTGTCATTAATATGTACTGCTTTTAGAAGCCAAAAAGCTTAAGAATGTTCTATTTCTGTCATTGAGCATAATTCTTCCCCAAAAGGGAGTGGGTCCCATAGTAAACAAAGTCATGTAAATTATTTCTGAATAGCACACTGTACCCTGATGTTATTCATACTAATGA
>NC_045444.1:57616991-57726811 GCF_002776525.5 Piliocolobus tephrosceles
AGTAAGGCTAATGAATTTATATCATACAAAAAAAAAAAAAAAAAAAAGATTTATGTGAGATCCCTAATACACTTCACAGTGTCTTATCTGAAGCTTTTGGGGCCACATATGTATTAGAATTCCGAATTTTTCAGATTATATAAAAGTAATAAAACATATATATCATATGTTAACACTCCAGTAGTATTTTGGGCATTAATATTTTGGCAGCAAAGCATGTGAACATACTGAGTGAGAGAAGTAATGATTATAAATAGCTTTACCTCTGGTCATGTCAGAGTTTACCATCAAATGAGTTATGGATTTTAGAGCTGTTAACAATTTTGGAATAGAAATTTTATCAAATGTTTGAATTAATGTATTTTTAAATTTTTAATTAAATTACCATGTTTTTCCATTAAGGAAAAACAAAAATTATATTCATTGCAGAAAGTCAGAAAACACAGGTAAACAGAAGCGAGGAGAAATCCTTGAAATCCCTGTCTACTGCCAAAGAAAATCTTTAAAATTTCATATTTGCCTATACCTAAAAAAAAATTAGGATTGTGGTCGGGCACGGTGGCTCACACCTGTACTAGCACTTTGGGAGGCCAAGGCAGGTGGATTGCTTGAGATCAGGAGTTCAAGACCAGCCTGACCAACATGGTGAAACCTTGTCTCTACTAAAAATACAAAAATTAGCCGGGTGTGGTAGTGGGCGCCTGTAATCCCAACTACTCGGGAGGCTGAGGCAGGAGAATTGCTTGAACCCAGGAGGCAGAGGTTACAGTGAGCCAAGATTGTGCCACTGCACTGCATCCAGCCTGGGCGACAGAGCGAGACTCCGTTTCAAAAAAAAAAAAAAAGAAAATTAGGGTTGTAGCTATTTACAACCTTTTGACTTAATAGCAGGTCATCACAGACGCTTTTAACTATTCTCCTTTTGCTGTCCTCTGAGGATGGAAATGAAATAAATACATTAAACTTTTCCTTTCACTCTTCTCAAAAGGGGACGACAACATTACGATACATATAATTACACTTCCAAAATTTTGAGGAAATCGGTATAACATTTTTGTTCAAGTTTTTTGTTTGTTTGTTTTTTTGAGACGGAGTCTTGCTCTGACACCCAGGCTGGAGTGCAGTGGCGCCATCTTGGCTCAGTTCTCCCACCTCCGCTTCCTGAGTAGCTGGGATTACAGGTGCCTGCCACCATGCCTGGTTAATTTTTTGTATTTTTAGTAGAGATGGGGTTTCACCATGTTGGCCAGGCTGGTCTCGAACTCTTGACCTCAGGGGATCCACCCACCTTGGCCTCCCAAAGTGCTGGGATTACAGGCGTGAGCTACCGTGCCCGGCCATGTCCAAGTACTTTTTACTTGGCCATGTAAATTTTCTGTGTATTCATTTTTTTTCATTCCTGCTGCTCCATTGGTTGGTAAGATAGCTTTTGTAGATGCAGGGTCCTCATCCTAACCGAAGAAAAACACTGATGATAAACTTGCTTGAGACATAAGCAACTTTTTTAAAAAAGAAAGGAAAGAAAGTGTGGAGCTGTCAGTATGAGAATACTAATACTGCAGGATTCTGTAATTTCTAGAAAATACTATTTTGTTAACTAGTATATTAATTTGGTGAATATTATGTCTGCTATTTAGGAGCTACTTTAGTAGATATGTTAACTCAGAAAGTGAGCAGAATAGCCAAAACGAAGGCACCGTGACTCATTTAAAAAAATAAATTTAGGCCTTTTTCTTCATCTGGTACTTTGGAGATTGTATTTTTAGTTACACTATTACACTTACGGTACAGTGCATTTTGGATTGTTTCAAATATAAAGTATTCTGAAACTATTTTGAGTAACGCCTAATATATCTATAGTTATATCCAGTTTAAGTGAAGCCTTTTTTTTTTTTTTTTTTTTTTTTGGACAGAGTCTCACTTTGTTGCACAGGCTTGAGTGCAGTGGTGCCATCTCAGCTCACTGCAACCTCCACCTCCTGGGTTCAAGTGATTCTCCCTCCTCAGCCTCCTGAGTAGCAGTGACTACAGGCGTGCGCCACCACTCCCAGCTAATTTTTGTATTTTTGGTAGAGATGGGGGTTTCACCGTGTTGGCCAGGCTGGTCTCAAACTCCTAGCCTTAAGTGATCCTCCCAAAGTGCTGGGATTACAGGCATGAGCTGCCGCATCCAGCCAAGACTTTCATTTTTTTAAAAATATTTTTTTCTAATTACTATAGTGGTATATCATAGAGAATTTAGAAGTACAGAAAGGATATAGAGAGGAAATGTCTTTGATACTGCTGTGTACCACCCATTGTTAATGTTTTGGTTCCAATGAATATGTCTCCAAACTTCTTATTTAACTTGGTGACTAAAAATTATAACACCAAGAAGTGCCTACCACATATCAGGCATAGTATGAGACACTTTACATCATCAGTAATGCTGTCACCAAAGCCCTGAAAGTTAGGTATTGGTTTTGTTTACACACCAAGAAGCTGAAACTGAAAGAGTTAGTTTATCGAGCATCACATAGCTAGTAGCTGTGATTGTAAACCAAATATGACTGATTCTAAGGTGTACTTTCTCTCGCAACTGAAGTAACAACTCCTGTTTTTCTATAGTAACCTGTAGTAAGGAGTTTAGTTTATATTATCTAGCGCTGATTCTACACGTTTATAGATTATTTGCTCTATATAGAGGCACTAGCTTATCCTTTCTTTGGATTTGTCATCCTTTTAGTTACAGGTTGAGGTATATAAGTGAAGGGGAAGAAAAAAATGCGTCCTGATACGATGGAGCTATCCTTACCCTTTGGAAATATTTATAAAAATGAGATATTTGGACAGTATCCTTTGGGGAAAAAAATGAGATAATTTCTTTTTTCTATCATTATAGTTATTTTCATGTCTGGACCTCTTACATTAAGTTTCTTTTCCCAAATTTTATAAGTTTTAGAAAGAAGGAAAGAGAAAAACCTTGAAATTAAGGTTTTATAATGGAAACACTGTGTGCTTAACTGTTCTTTTGCTTACCCATCACTTTAATATAGTGGTTCTCAAACTTTGCCTGGTTGGTTCCCATTTAAGAATGATGTAATGAATTCCAAAACTCACCGTAAAACAAAATTGGTGAAATCACAATTGGAGTGTAACAGACAGCAAACTGAACTTTGGTAGGCAGTAAAATCCATGCAGAAGTAATGTGACTTACCAAATTGAAGGTAAAAATTGGTCATAGACTTAACTCTTACCTTTCTTTTGTATTCTTTTTTTAAATAAAAATGGCCAAGCCTATTCCTTTAAAAAAGCAGTTTTTATTCTGCCTTGTTTTTCTTTTTCCCCCTTCTGGCCACCTTCTTGCTTTCAAGTTTACTCTGTAAGTTGGTAGTACTGTTTCTGAACTGCGGTGCTTTGCTGTCTTAAAGCACCTACTGTGAATGAAATTGACTAGTACCACGTGACTTCGGTCAGTTTTCTTCTCGGCAGGTGAAAGCTTCTCTTGGCAAGAACGTGGTGCCCACAGATACACTCCTGAAAAAGTTACTTTCTTTACCTTTTAAAAGTTTTACCTCTTTTGAAAAATGGCATTATTTTTTCTTATTCACTTCTTCTGTATGGATTTTTTTTTTTATTTTGCTATTGTTTGAAAGATTATTAAAGGAAAAAGAAATCCTGATGGTTACCTAATCTAATCAGATTGTTTATCTCTGAGGAAACTGAGGTTTAAGGGGATTAATTGGTGAGCCTGAGTCCACCGTCTGAGAGAATATCAGGCATACATCCAGAAACTGGCACTTGATTTCTAGTGAAGTGCCATTTCTCTTGTTCCATTTCACTTTCTTATCTGTGAAGGAGTTTATAATTACTGTTGGTATTGGCTTAGTAGCCAGATATGTTTTCTTCAATACCCGTTGATTAGCCTCATATTGTGTAGAAAATTATTATATGTGAATATCTTGTAATCACTTATTGCATGATCTTAACATTTGGAATTCACTCCCAGAAGACCAAATTTGTATGCCTTCTGTTTAATAATACATCGTCCTTATCTAAAATGGATTTTCCTGTAATCCCAGCACTTTGGGAGGTCGAGGTGGGGCAGATCACCAGAGGTCAGAAGTTTGAGACCAGGTTGGCCAACATGGTGAAACCCCATCTCTACTGAAAATACAAAAATTAGCCAAGTGTAGTGGCACACACGTGTAATCCCAGCTACTTGGGAGGCTGAGGCAGGAGAATCGCTTGAACCCTGGAGGCAGAGGTTGCATTGAGCCAAGATTGTGCCATTGCACTCAAGCCTGGGCGACAGAGTGAGACTCTATCTCAAATATATAAATAATTAAAATGGATTTTTAAAAGATTCTGGAATGAATAACACACTTAATAAATTAGTTTTAACCCTCAGAGGACCTATGAGAATATAAATATAATTGAAAATTGAAGCATTTGTTCTTAATCTTGATTGAAAGACTTTAACCAGCATATCTGAAACCCTGGCCTCAGAAAAATGTAATATTTGATGAGATCACAGATAACATGACCTGTGTAAGGATGCTAATACTGCCAAAATGAAACCCAAATTTTATATAAAAAGGACTGTGATTGGTCAAGGTGGTGTGCACCTGTAGTTCCAGGCACTCAGGAGGCTGAGACAGGAGGATCACTAGAGCCCAGGAGTTTGAGGCCAGCCAAGGCACATAGCAAGACCCCATCTCTTAAACAAACAAACAAAAAAAGGCTACGGAGAGACAAATTTTGTGTTAAAGGAAGTGGTATAATTAAACTATTAGTCCTTTCTTATTTCCCCCCTCAAGCTAGCGTTATATCTATATTGAAATCATTTCTGATTAAAAAGTCAGCTGTGTATTTTTCCCTTGTTGAAAAGCCAAAGAAAGCCAAGTGACCTTGCATCTTATTCTAGATGGTGTAAAAAAAGAAAAGGAATGGATTCCATTGATACATTCATGAAGCTTTGTCCCAGTGAAGATTTTCTTTAATACACATTTGATTTTAAAGAGTAAGGTATAAGAAGATGAAATGATGGACAAATGGATTGAAATAGAGTGATTCAAAATGAAATTCACCCAGAAAAGAAGGAATTTTTTGAAAATATTAAAGGAAAATTATTCCTATGTAATCTGTATTTTTAAACTAATGATTAAAGCATTTTCCTCTAATATTTTCATAGATGTTTGTGAAGTTATTCATAAGTTGAATTTTTATAAGGCAACTCATATTTTTATATGCAGCAAATGTCCTGACTTTTAGAATTCAGTGTCAGCTTCCTTTATACCAGGAATAATCAGACTACCTTGTAAGTTAGGAATTTTTCATAGGATATTAAATTATCTTAAAATGGGTTGCACCAGTATAATAAAACTACATTAGTAAATTGATGGACAACAAACATATTTCCTAAAGAACAGTGCACTAATGATGGGATTTGTTTTTCACTTCCTATTGAGATTTAATCATTAAAAGTAATAGATTCATAAGTAGCAATGTTTGTTCAGTAAGGATTTTCTAAGATACTGTATTACCTTTTAAATGTCTTGTAATATTTTAAAATAATTCAAAGTATGCTTTGTGGCATACTCTTAGCTTATCTTAAAGGTATCTTGAATGTAAAATATATCTTAAATGTACCATGAGGTACAGATGAGAAAACTTGCTCTGAAGGCTCCTTCCTTCAGTTTAACAAAAGCCACCCATTTCACAGATGATTTAACTTGGATTAACCTACTCCATTGTAACAGGTTATTCCAACAACTGGAATTTCATTCTTTGGTGCTATTTCTAGGTGCAGCTTAATTTACAAAACAGCTTTTCTTTCTGTCTCACCAAAATACATCACAATTTTGATGTTAACTCAGTAAAAATTCAATGGTTCATTAAACCTAGTTTTAGCATTCATTGACAAGAGATTTGTCATTTTAAAAGTAACTCCTACTTTTATGCAGTCTTTACTGCTCAGTTTATAACCTTAGATTCCTTGTCAGAGAAAGCATGGAGTTAACCACTTAGCATATTGTAATGAATATTCATCAATAAATTGATGTGACATGGCAGCCCCATTTTTCAGTTCTTCCTGCTCTGTTACAGTCTTTTCCAGTTTTAAATATAGCTCATCATGTAATAAGGACTAGCTTAGAAAATCTTTAGAACTGTAATTTTATATTTTTGGCCATGTTAATAGTCCTTTGGTAGCTATCATATTAGCTTATAACAAGAAAAGCGTATTTGTCTCAGAAGAACATTCTTTAATCTGATGTTATTGACGTTAAGCATTTTTGCCAAATATTTAGTAAATTTGATAATTAAGATCAACCTTACAGCAAAAAGATTACATTTTACAGTTTTTAAGAACAGCGTTATTTGTTTTTATGTTCCTTGAAATTTAATCATTTTTATGAAGCTTAAGTACCAATGATAGTTTTAAAATCTGGTTTTAATCCATGTAGAAAGGGAGGGTATGTACTTTAATTCTAAAATAAAACCCTGAGAGCATGTGTTTAAATAGTTGATGCTCATCATTCAGCTACAACTGAAATAATTTATATGGACAAACAGGCATGGCACATGCTGTATAGTACACAGATATAGATCACTGTCTGACATATTTCATCTACATTTTAAATTTTAAAAGGAAAAGAGTGTCTATAAACAAGATCTTTTCTGTTAAATATGTAAATTATGAGGTCACTTAGCACTAAAGTACTGACCATATGCATTATGACAGGAATTTGACACCTGTCATTGGAAATGGTACTTAGAGGCCGTATAATACAACAAAGTTGAAGGAGGAGAATAAGATGTGGGTAGGAGGCTGTAATTTATAATTCACAGTGCTCAAGAATGACCCGTCCTGGGTGATTCAAAATTCCTATCTTTGATTTTAGGATTTACATACAGTGAACCCTACTAGTAAACAAACTTGATTAGGGTAATAGTAGCGTTAGCAGAAAGTGGAGAATATATGTATATTCTTACAGTGAATTTTTAGTTGAAGTAGATGTCCTGTTATTCTAAAAAGACAACTTATAAGTTAAATGTAATAAAATTATTTTATTACATTACACCTGCAGGTGACTTTATGGAAGAATTTCATTCTAATGCTTGAGTAATATAGTATGGAATTGCTACCAGTTATACTATTTCAGATTAATAATTCATTGCATATGAGAATTCATCTAAAAAGGAGTAGTGTCTTTCTGTTTCTCTATGTGATTATTTTGCCCCAAAAAGCTTTTCATTTTTTTAAGTAGCACAAAAGCTGTAATTGGCATGCTTTGTAAGGAAGTGTCAGTGTGCAAGAGAGTGGCGATCACTAAGAATTCTTTTACGTGTTCTTTCCCCTTTGCACCACCGCCTCCTCAGCAGGGTCACTGAGATCACTAGCTTTTCTTGAAATGGCCATTTTCACTGGCAGGTGCATTATACCCTGTATTTTCAGATTGTTTTTCCATTCTGAATGTTTGGCAGGTTGATTGCTCTGGCTGCATTGACGGAGAAAGGGCTGACAAATGTGGTTGGGCTGGCTGAAAAGACAGTGATTACTGTTTTCCTTTGTGGCTGATTGAGGCCCTTGAAAGGAAAAATTTTAACCTTCACCATTTGGTTCAAAAGTATGAGCATATATTGAAATCACTCGTGCCATTTATCCTAGTTCTGTAAACTTGTCAGAACGTAAAAATCGCTCAATTTCAAGTAATGTAGGATTGGCATACGTCATTATCATTTTGATTAAGTTGGAGGTTGTATCATTGTGTGCATTATACAGTGTCATTTAAAGCTTTCTTTCCACAGGTACAGTTATATTTTTATTGCCTTAGAAAGATTTTCATAGCTCTCTCAACCTAACACTATGTGTGTGGTTTGGCAGCTGGTGTGGCCTACAAGCTGCATTTTGTTTGCAGGGTAAAGGCTTGTCTTTAGGCCTCCTGGAGTGCTGGTAATTGCACAGGCCCGCCATTGGGGAGAGACACAGGATTGGAAGCAGTGAAGCGGAAGAATGTTATGCCATCCCATTGCCACCTTGTAGCAAAAAGACACAATCCCAGCAGTGCCATCTGGTTGTTGCTATCTAGTCAGCTGGCCTGGCTGCTGGGACCATGACTTGGCAGCTGGTTCCCATTCTTGACCATTCTTTTGTGTACGTCATACGTATGTGTGTTTTAGATAATTTTGAACATGAGTCAGGGAAATGACTATAACAAGTGAAGTCCCCTTATTGAATAGGCTCTCATTACTTGAGCTGCACTCTGCTGCAGATGCCTGCTGCCTTTCCCTTATAGACAAATAACTCATGTGTTGAGGCAATAAAAATAAACATTTTCTTCATAAAAACCCATCTCAGTGTGTAGCAAAAGAAAAGGTAGACAGGGTTATGTGTTCTATAACATTTTAAAATAAATGATTTTAAATTACTTCCTGGTTTGGGATGTAAGAGATTTAGTAATTTTTTAGAAGTCTTATAAACATTGTATATTATCCCAATGTATACTTTTATTCAAATTAAGAAAACATTATATTAAGTGCTTATTGCCACTTCATGTAACAATAGATGATGAGACTTGCATTTAAAATGACAGAATAGAAAATGTGGTCTTATAGCTATTATCTTCAAAATCTGCCTCTCAAATAGCAACCTGAGAGTTAATGTAAGCCGTCTTTATGCCATATGAAGACCCATTAGACACTGATGGTTTCAGATCACAAGTAAGCAGCCAGCTCTGTAGGCTATTTTAGACATTTGATTTTCCTCATTCTACAGCATTAATGTGTCAGCATGCTATATAAAACTATGCAGGAGTTGCATGTTGTTCTGTCTAGAATGATAAATGCTTGCAAGCTTTTAGAGACTTCATGAGGAATTCATCCTAGTTGCTTATATATCTTATTTCAGTTTATGTAGCTACAGAATTTAGGGTGGCTGTTGCTGAGGTACCACATAGGTATGTATAAAAACCAAGAGGTTCCACTTAATTATTTGATTATGTTGATAAAAATCCCTATTATTTGTACTTGTTCTGTCCTGTCCATGGTTTAGTTTTACTTTTATCTTGGGAGTTGTGATACCTTCTGAAATACTGTCTCAAAAGTTACCAGCTATTTTCATTAAAATAATTTATTATATCCTTCTTTTTTTTTTTTTTTTTCAGATGAAGAGGAAGATGATGATGTAGTGGCTCCTAAACCACCTATTGAACCTGAAGAAGAAAAAACTTTAAAGAAAGATGAGGAAAGTGATAGTAAAGGTATCTTAAAGAATTAAACTTTAAAAAATTTTGTTGATTTCTGTTAAGATTCCTTTTATTACTTATGTGTTAAAGTAGTATGAAATGCTGTAAATCAAATAAGTGAATCTGATTGAAAAAGAATGTGTAACATTCATTGATCCATACTGTGATAGTGAGTTGATGTGATTTGCCTGACCTAAATCATACTTCAAAAAATTATTTATTTTCCAGCTCCCCCTCATGAGCTGACTGAAGAAGAAAAGCAACAAATCTTGCACTCTGAGGAATTTTTAAGTTTCTTTGACCATTCTACAAGAATTGTAGAAAGAGCTCTTTCTGAGCAGATTAACATCTTCTTTGACTACAGTGGGAGAGATTTAGAAGACAAAGAAGGGTAATGTTGAATTGCTAAGATCTTTAGCTTCAATAATGTTAAATTACTTTAAGATTAAGAGTGATAAAAATTTTAACACCATCTTTTATGGGGGTTGGTCTTTTTTTGTAGAGAGATTCAAGCAGGTGCTAAACTGTCATTAAATCGACAATTTTTTGACGAACGTTGGTCGAAGCATCGGGTTGTTAGTTGTTTGGATTGGTCATCTCAGGTAAAATACAACAAAATGGCTGCTCTTAACTCATTTTTAAAATTATAATTAGCAGGTCATTTTATTTTAATTATGGGAATTTTGTGTAATAAATCAATATGATTTAAAATTAATTGGATGATGGCTCTAATGTTAACATACTCATCTTATGTACTTTGGAAGAAAGATTAGAAGCATTGTTTATATTTAAAATTCAGGACTTGATGCTATAGGCGAGTTTTACTAATTTCAGTTGCTCACCAAATCCTTTGTGTAAAATTTGGACACATATTTTAATTAAATGTTTTAACATTAAAACATTTAAAATAATTAACTGTTCTAATTTAAAATTGTACTAACGTCCTAGTGAGCATAACGCTAGAGATGTCTCTCTTGATGAAATGTTAGGTTTTTATATTTTCAGAATAATAATCTGATAAAGACAAATAACTAGGAATATAAAACAGTTCTTATTATAATGCATAGCATTTCTTTTCCTCTTGATTCTTCTGAGCAGTATCCGGAGTTACTTGTAGCTTCCTATAATAACAATGAAGATGCCCCTCATGAGCCTGATGGTGTGGCCCTTGTATGGAATATGAAATACAAAAAAACTACCCCAGAGTATGTGTTTCACTGCCAGGTATGGTGGTCTTTTAACAGTCTTCCTCAAGTTTAAGAATTCATTGATGAATTAAGACAAGTGCCTTTTTTCTTTTCTTGTCAACATAATGATTTCATTGGATTGGCATTTTACTAAACCACTCCATATTTGCAAACAGATGTTAACAGAAAACTGAAGACTTCTCATTTCAACATGATCTGCCTTTTGTAGCTTTTCTGACATCTCTTATAATGTTTAATCACACCTAAAGTCCTTTGCAGTTGTGATTTTCTTTTATGGTGATTGACTGTATAAAAGGAATCTTTTATAAAATGTCTTTCCTACAGGGAGTTTCCCAGGAACTTATTTGTGAATATACAATTAGATGCTTGGCCCACTGAATTACTTATACATGGCCTGAGGAATTGGAACTAAATGGTTTTAAGTAGAAACATATGGTTGAAGTAGAAAACAGATGCAGATTTTTAAAGTAGATTTAGTAGAAGGTTAGAATTTGCAAGCCTTTTCTGGTTGCATAAGTTAAAATATTTTAATAATGTCATAATCTTGAGTAAACACTTACTTGAATCAAACTAGCATGTACTCTACTGTTAGATTACTGTCTCAGAGGCTAATGCAGGGCTAGTTATCTTTTTAATACTATAGTTAAATAACTTTTTGCTTTCTTTGATAAATTGGTTAAATCTACTTATGTAAATAGCCATTACATTGGACTTTTAAGCAAAAAATATCTTAAAGATACATTTTTATATTTCTGAAACAGTGAAAACTTTTGATTAATTTAGTTAGTTGTTTTTTATAACCTCTAATACCATACAATGAAGAAAGAAATATTTCGGAAATAGATTGGTTTTTAGAACTTGTCAGGCTTTTTTTATTTGAATCTCAAGTATGAAAATCTTACTTATTTGCAGTCAGCTGTGATGTCTGCCACATTTGCAAAATTTCATCCAAATCTTGTTGTTGGTGGTACATATTCAGGCCAAATTGTGCTTTGGGATAACCGTAGCAATAAAAGAACTCCAGTGCAAAGAACTCCACTGTCAGCAGCTGCACACACAGTAAGTAAATAAGGTTATTTCCATTAGGCTTCTGTGCTCCTTCACCCTTAGCTATAATACTTAGTGTAGTGGCCATCAGAGTCATCTCAGAATGTGCTTCCTTTGGTGTATGAATTCCTTACCATTTAGCAACCAAGAATGAAGGCCATTTTTCTTTCTTTTTTTTTTTTTTTTTGGAGATTTATTGGAAACTCATCTCTCGTCTATGACAACCTTCTGTTAATAGCAAACTTCACATTAAGAATACCCACAAGTTATGAGACTTGATAATAAACAGAATGCTTATAATTAGACTAAAAATTTTGTTTTGCTTTTTGGTAAAATAATCCCTGAAAACTTTTTTTTTTTTTTAAATATCTCTAGCACCCTGTATATTGTGTGAATGTTGTTGGAACACAAAATGCTCACAATCTGATTAGCATCTCTACTGATGGAAAAATTTGTTCATGGAGTCTGGACATGCTTTCCCATCCACAGGTGGGTTATACTTGGGAAACTGAAATTTTGAGGTAAATGTTATGTTTTACGTGTATGTATACCTCAACTTATGTTTCTCATAAACTGTTTTATAGTAGTGTTACAACAGTTTATAAGCTGAAGCATGTTTAATATAGTTTTTTATGTATATATTTTACTTGGAAACCTGCTTCATTTAATTGAGGTAGATTTATGTAAATAATACAGTAAAAGAATTGTTTACAATCAAAGACTAGAAGTTTTTCTACAGAAATTTAAAATTGCAAGTTTACAAACTAATTTCCTCAGGTTTTTCTGTGTAGGATAGCATGGAGTTGGTTCATAAACAGTCAAAAGCAGTAGCTGTGACATCTATGTCCTTCCCTGTTGGAGATGTCAACAACTTTGTTGTTGGGAGTGAAGAAGGTTCTGTGTACACAGCATGCCGCCATGGCAGGTAAACCTAAACTGGAATTTGCAGTAATTTAAAATTCTTCCTTTAATCCTGTTGAAACAAATTGCCTTATTTAAGTAGAAATCTGTCATAGATCCACTTGTTATTTGTGACAGATTTTTTGTGTTCAGGCACATAAAATTTAAACTTAATACCTTTTTGTATAAAAGATAATTTGGGATTCATGATGTGTTCTCGATTTTGTGGGTTGTGGTTTTGTGTGTGTGCATGTACTCACATAAGTTAGTGATAGGCAGGAACATTCAGTAGTTACAAATACAATATACACATGCCAATATTGACCTATAGACTTATAAATGAGATTTTCAGCTGTTTCCCATTTTGGTGTATTTGGACTTTCAGCATTAGTTCAGTCTCCTGATAATTG
Source organism: Piliocolobus tephrosceles (assembly GCF_002776525.5). NCBI lineage: Eukaryota > Metazoa > Chordata > Mammalia > Primates > Cercopithecidae > Piliocolobus > Piliocolobus tephrosceles. The sequence goes on from NC_045444.1 coordinate 57,629,784, forward strand.
TACAGCAATGTCATACATATTTTAAACTGAGTAATATTTCTCCTTCCATTCTGTCTGTTTTGAAATTGTCTAGCTGTACCTTATTGCTTCCTTAAAAAAAAAAATTGCCCAGATTTCATCTCAAATATAGATCACCTTCACTTCAAAGCTTTTGATTTAAAAGTAGCCCCGATTGTCTCTCTTAAATGTAGTGTATCTTTGTTTCTATTACACCATTTCAGATACTGGACTTTTGAGGTCTGTTGTCAACAGCATGATGTTTACAGTTCCAAAGGCACTTATTGCTTTAGTAGTGTTACTAAATGTGGATGGAATAACACTCAACAAAGTTAATTGTGATAAGTTATGAGCACAGAGTTAAGTCTGTCAAAATTAAGTCAAGGCCTGATATATAAACCTATAATAAAAAGTGTGTGTAGTTGGTCTACTTATAGGAGACTTCGCTAACATTTTCACTTTTATGAAATTAGCAAAGCTGGAATCAGTGAGATGTTTGAAGGGCATCAAGGACCAATCACTGGCATCCATTGTCATGCAGCTGTTGGAGCAGTAGACTTCTCACATCTTTTTGTCACTTCATCATTTGACTGGACAGTAAAGCTTTGGACAACTAAGGTATCTAAAATATAGATGTCTGCTATTTGCTCAGGTTTCTGACACGATCTGTTGTGTTACTTGTTGGTGAGCTGTTACTACACAGGAATGATGAAAACCTTTTAAATCACAATTGTTTACTAATAGATGAAACCTGCTAAGAAGTTACACAGAGCATGAGTGAACTACTAGATGTTGTAGTTTTTAAAAAAGTGTGCTAACAAGTATGGTGACCCTACACAGAATCAAAGACCAGTCTTCCCACCACTTCAGTCTTTTTGAATACAGAACTGTTTACCCTGAACTGCATTGGGGAAAAAGCCCTGAGTATCTTGCATAGCACCTCATATAGTTGTCATTCAGCTCAGCACAAAAGCTATGCATTTGCCCTTTGGAGAGTTTTTAACAGCTTATTCATAACTACAGTGGTTCACAGAGTTGATGGGAAATAGGGAAAAGAGAGAGAAACCGATTTATAATTAAGTCGTGTATAATATGGCTGTATGTAGTAAACTGGAATCCTTAGGAAAGCATTGTGTAACAGCATGGATGCATATATTTTTTGTTATCCTATGATAAGCCATTTAAATCATTTATTTTGGTTTTAATAAACTTTAGTATTTAAAAAACCCATTTATGTGATAAAATGATTCCTGATCCTCCAGCAATTCCAGATAAATGTGACATTGTCTTACCTGTTAAAAAGTCTCAAGACAAATCCAAGTAGGCAATATTACCTCCTGTGATAGACTTGTAGTTTCATTTAATCTCAAACTTTGCTGTCTAGTTTTTCTGTGGTATTACATTATTGTTGGGAAAATGCATACTCAGCATCAGATTCTATTTAAATTAAATTCTAAGGGTTTTTTTTTCTGTTTCCGTCTGCCTTATCCTAAATATTGACTTTTTAAATAATCCATCATGAGACAAAGTTTAGAGGTCTTTGGTTCTTCAGTTTCTGTGAGAAAACCTAATGTAAGAGATGTTCTTCACTATTTTAGTGAACTCCTAATTATTTATCAAGTGTTGGCCTTAGAAGTCTGGGATGAACTCATTATTCATTCTTGTCCTTTCTTGATGCCTCCTTTCTGTCTAATAATGAAATGGGTTAGAAAACTTTGCCTCTAAAAGCTTGCCTTTTAAAATTGAGCATTTTCGGGTTTGTCATTAGCAGATATAAAAATAGTGTTTACCTTAACTCTAATAAAGGAGACAGAGAGATGCTTAACACAGTGTCCAGCAAATAATAGGCACTTAACAATGTTTAGTTTCTCTTTTACCTCTTAATGGGGATCAGACAGAGCCTGAATACATTTAATAAGTTGTCTCTTTCCTTTCTTGGGTTGTTCTTAAATTTTTGTTCTTTTAATGAAATTTACACAGTGGGAAAAGGTAGAAGAAGATTCTCAAAGCTCACAAGCAAAGAAACGCATAATCTAGCTAGCACAGGTTGAGCATTCCTAATCTGTAATGCTCCAGAATTCAAAACTCTTTGAACGCAGACATGACACTCAAAGGAAACATTGATTGGAGCATTTTGGATTTTGGATTTTTGGATTAGAGGTGTATAACCATAAGTATAACACAAAAACAGCAGGTCATCAAATAGTGTATTTTGTCATAAAATTGACAAGAAAAAACACTGGCCGGGCTCAGTGGCTCACTGCTGTAATCCCGGCACTTTGGGAGGCCGAGGCAGAAGGATTACTTGAGCCCAGGAGTTCAAGACCAGTCTCGGTAACACAAGGAGACCCCACGTTTACAAAATATTTAAAAATTAGCCATGCATGGTGGTGCGCACCTGTGGTCCTAGTTACTTAGGAGACTGAGGTGGGAGGATTGCTCAATTGGTGTGTCTAAATTGTCCCAGTCTGAATGAGTGTGGGTGTGTCTGAGTGTGCCCTGTGATAGAATAGCATCCTGTCCCTGGTGGGTTCCTGTCTTGTGCTCTGACCAGCTGTGACCTTGAACTGCAAAAAGCAGGTTGGAAAATGAATGAATGAATGAATGAATACAAATTGTCGTAAAATAAAAATTTGTGAGATACATAATAATCATACAAAAGCACGACAGTTAAAGGATGCAGTGTGAAACCGCTCAGCGAACCTGCTGTCTTTGTCTTTGTTGTAGAACTGCCTGGTGATAGGGTGTGCTCCTTACAATTTTTAATTTGCAAAACATTTATTCCTTGATTTAACCTACTACCTCTACTACCACCATCATTCACTGGTTCACCAAAAATTGGGTTAATAATTATCTTGTTTTTATTAATCTTTCTGAAATGTGACCATGTAATCCCAGCACTTTGTGGCGGCCGAGGCGGGTGGATCACCTGAGGTCGGGAGTTTGAAAACTAGCCTGGCCAACATGGTGAAACCACATCTCTACTGAAAATACAAAAATGAGCAGGGCGTGGTAGCGGGCACCTGTAATCCCAGCTACTCAGGAGGCTGAGGCAGGAGAATCACTTGAACCCAGGAGGAGGAAATTGCAGTGAGCCGAGATCGCACCATTGCACTCCAGCCTGGGTGACGAGCAAAACTCCACCTGAAAAAGTAATGATAATCTTTCTGGATTGTATGTATAGCTCACATTTTATTTCAGTGTTTAATATTTGAAGTGTTTAGGGTCACTATTTAGAAATTTGGTGATTTTTTGTGACCAGATAAATGCCATAAGGACTTAACTCTTGTTTATATCAATTAGCCTGTGGTAAAACTGGTTTTGTTTTATGTTGTTTTGCTTAACATCACAGTTTCCAAGAACCTATAAATGATGTTAAGTGAGGACTTCCTGTATTCTAAAATCTGAAAAAGTCCAAAATCTCAAATGCTTCTGGTTCCAAGTATTTCAGATAAACCTATAAAACCAAAGCAAGATGCAGAATTGGTGAGATGAAGCCAACTATTTCTCCAAAGGCTTCATACAGCCATGTAAGTTGCTAGATTTTTAGATGCACTTTCATCTTAGTAGTCCCATGTATAGTCACAGGAGACACATTTTTGTTAGATTGTTGGCCAACTTCCTTTTCAGTAATTGAAAGTAATCTTTTTTTTTTAAACTTTCATTTTACATTCAAGGGTACATGTAAAGGATGTGTGGATTTGTCATACAGATTATTGTGTCACCCAGGTATTCAGCCTGGTATCCAGTAGTTATTTTCCTTCAGCCTCTCCCTCCTCCCACCCTCACCCTCCGATAGGCCGCAGTGTGAGTTGTTCTCCTCTGTGTGTCTGTGTGTATGTTCGTTGTTTAGCTCCCATTTATAAGTGAGAACATGTGGTATTTGGTTTTCTGTTCCTGCATTGGTTTGCTAAGGATAATGGCCTTGAGCTTCATCAGTGTCCCCACATAGGACATGATCTCATTCCTTTTTATGACTGCATAGTATTCTGTTTGTTTTTGTTTTTGTTTTTGTTTGTTTTTTGTTTTTTGTTTTTTTTGAGACGGAGTCTCGCTCTGTCGCCCAGGCTGGAGTGCAGTGGCTGGATCTCAGCTCACTGCAAGCTCCAGGCCTCCCGGGTTCCCGCCATTCTCCTGCCTCAGCCTCCCGAGTAGCTGGGACTACAGGCGCCCGCCACCTCGCCCAGCTAGTTTTTTTTGTATTTTTTGGTAGAGACGGGGTTTCACCGTGTTAGCCAGGATGGTCTCGATCTCCTGACCTCGTGATCCGCCCGTCTCGGCCTCCCAAAGTGCTGGGATTACAGGCTTGAGCCACCGCGCCCGGCCAACTGCATAGTATTCTGTGGTGTATATGTACCACATTTTCTTTATCCCATCTACCATTAATTGGCATTTAGGTTGATTCCATGTCTTTGCTAGTGTCTCTATGATAGAGTGATTGATATTCTTGTTCTTTTCTTTTTTTTTTTTTTTTTTTGAGACGGAGTCTTGCTCTGTCGCCCAGGCTGGAGTGCACTGGCCGGATCTCAGCTCACTGCAAGCTCCGCCTCCCGGGTTCCCACCATTCTCCTGCCTCAGCCTCCGAGTAGCTGGGACTACAGGCGCCCGCCACCTCGCCCGGCTAGTTTTTTGTATTTTTTAGTAGAGACGAGGTTTCACTGTGTTAGCCAGGATGGTCTCGATCTCCTGACCTCGTGATCCGCCCGTCTCGGCCTCCCAAAGTGCTGGGATTACAGGCTTGAGCCACCGCGCCCGGCAGATAGAGTGATTGATATTCTTTTGGGTATATACTCATTAATGGGATTGCTAGGTCAAAAGGTATTTCTGTCTCTAGATCTTTGAGGAATCACCACACTGTCTTCCATAATGGTTGAACTAATTTATACTCCCACCAACAGTATAAAAACATTCCTTTTTCTCCACAACCCTGCCAGCTTTTTTTTTTTTTTTTACTTTTTAATAATAGCCATTCTGACTGGTATGAGATGGTATCTCATTGTGGTTTTGATTTGTATTTTTTTGTTTGTTTGTTTGTTTTTTGAGACGGAGTCTCGCTCTGTGGCCCGGGCTGGAGTGCAGTGGCCAGATCTCAGCTCACTGCAAGCTCTGCCTCCCAGGTTTACGCCATTCTCCTGCCTCAGCCTCCCGAGTAGCTGGGACTACAGGCGCCCGCCACCTCGCCCGACTAGTTTTTTGTATTTTTTAGTAGAGACGGGGTTTCACCATGTTAGCCAGGATGGTCTCGATCTCCTGACCTCATGATCCACCCGCCTCCGAAAGTGCTGGGATTACAGGCTTGAGCCACCGCGCCCGGCCTTTGATTTGCATTTCTCTAATGATCAGTGATGTTGAGCTTTTTTTGATATGATTGTTGGCCACTTGTATGTCTTCTTTTGAGAAATGTCTGTTCATGTCCTTTGCCTTCTTTCTAATGGGGTTGTTTTCTTGTAAATTTGTTTAAGTTCCTTATAGATGCTGGATATTAGACCTTGGTCAGATGCATAGGTTGCAGAATTTTTCTCCCATTCTGTAAATTGTCTGTTTACTTGATAGTTTTTTTGTTTTTCAGGGTTTTTTTTGTTTTTGTTTTTTGCTGTGTAGAAGCTCTTTAATTAGATCCCATTTGTCAATTTTTGCTTTTGTTGAAATTGCTTTGGCCATCTTCATCATGAAATTTTTGCCCATGGCTATGTACTGAATGGTATTGTCTAGGTTTTCTTCCAGGTTTTTTGTAGTTTGGGGCTTTACATTTAAGCCTTTAGTCCATCTTGAGTTAATTTTTGTATAAGATGTAAGGAAGTGGTCCAGTTTCAGTTTTCTGCTATGGCTAGCCAGTTCTCTCAGCGCCATTATTAAACAGGGAATCTGTTCCCCATTGCTTGTTTTTTGTCAGGTTTGTCAACGATGATGATTGTAGGTGTGCGGTCTTACTTCTGGGTTCCCTATTCTGTTCTTAGTCTGTGTGTGAAAGAATCTTTTATCTATTTCTTACTATCTCAGGGTGTCAGTTTGCCAGCATCCTTTGGCTTTAAATTTGAGGCTTCCATCCTTATATACATTAACAATAGGATTTGAAAATAAAGAGTTCATCTTGACTAATCAAGAACAATTTATCTTGTGATAGCAGACTGATTGATACTTGCTTTTGTGGTACTACACAGCTAGTTGAGGGGCGGTTGATATTTTTAGTCTTGTATTTTAATGTGTTTCAACATAGAAGTGCCTTCTGAATAAGAATGATAAGTGGGCATATCTCTTTCTTTGCTAATTAGGCTAGGCAGCCCATTGCTTCCTTCCTTGAGCCTTATATAGAAGACTCATTTATTCATTCAATTGTGATACATGCCTCTCACCCTGCCCCCAATGTCCCTCCGATGTTAGTGTACAAAGGATGGGCCACTGTAGAACACGGTGTTTTTACAAATGCCCAAGGACCCTCTGAAACTTTATCATAAGAATCACCCTTTATTCTAACTTTCTGCACACAAGTAGTTCTACTCTGTGAAGGGTAGAGAAGGAACAGTCTGTTGATGAATTCTTTTATATTTAGCCATACCGTGGCTCTAGTGTCAATTTACACTTCCTGGTTAATTGTGTTGCTGGTATTTATTTCTGCCCTGCTGAAAAACTGATAGAGCCTCTATGCTGTAATAATGACTGATGGGCAATGTTAATTAATAATGAATGATAAAGAGTAATAGGCAGTGTTTTTAAATAATCTCTCTTTAAAAACATTGTTCCAATTTCATTTTAAACCAAAGTCTTCACACTCATGAATTTAACAGACTTTAAATGTTTTGCTTCTCTGCCTCTACTTTTTAAGTGCTGCCTGACTCTAGGAGTTGAGTCCTCATAAACTGGAAGGCTGAATCATGGGATATTGCTGTACCTTTGTGTCCTTAAGATCTGGCTCTGCCCTGATAGCAAAACAAGATTTCTTCCTTTTCTCTCTTTCTATGAGTCCTCTAAAAATCCCTGGGAATCTCAATTTGGCACAGCCTCAAATTTAGTTTCAAGTCATCTACAGCTAGCCACTAATCTTTGCCTAGCCAGAGATTTATAATTCAGTCACAGAGTTCTGGTTCATCAACTTGTTTTCATTACTTTATTGAACTCAACTATTTTTAATACAGGCTGAGCCCCCTAATCTGAAAATTCAAAGTCTGAAATGCTCCAAAATTCAAAACTTTTTGACCACTAATGTGACACTCAAAGGAAATGTTCATTGAAGCATTTCACATTTCAGATTAGGAATGCTCAACCATAAGTTTAATGCACGTATTCAAAAATCCAAAAACATTTGAAATCTGAAACACTTCTGGTTCCAAGCATTTCTGGTAATGGATATTCAACCTGTATAGAAGACAAACAGAAATAGACTATTTTCCATATATGGAAGTTTAAACCAATAAGACAGTGCTTCTAATATATTTAAAAGACTCTGTTACCATCTCAAAATACCAAATTTTAAATTCACAACAGAAGCACTTTGGCAGGTCTGAAAAATGGTTGGGAGAATAAGGAGTGAAAGCTTCTGCAGGGTAACAAGGATTCTGGAAGAGTTTGATTATGGGTAAACCTGGTAGATTTGCTTAATGTTCTACCACATTTAACTATACTTGTTACAGACTACTGCTAAAACATAAGAATTATTTACTTGGGGACAAGACGGATTTTGAGCTGTGTGCACAAATGCTTATCAGAACCGTATTTACCATAAAGTGATGAAGTTAAGATTGTTAATGTGGTAATTTCCTGGAAGGGGGAGTTTTCACACTTTTATAGTCCATACACATTTTGAAATTATTCACACTTTCTGATAAGTCTTAGAACCCCTCCTTATTTTAATAGCTTACTTAGTTAACTCTCAGAGGGCACCAGCATTTAAACAGGGTTAAAAGTTCCTACTAGTCCTTAGAATAACAACTCTGTATAGACAAGTTAAAATGAAAAAATGCTTTGAAGTTGGGTGTTCTTAGGGAAGGCTGCCTATTCATGTGGACCCAGGCCTGCACAGCAGCATTTACCTCAGTAAGTTGCTACTGGCCAGTGTCCAGCCTCTCCTTTGCATATTCAGAAACTCAATTTAATCAGTATACTAGAGTTGATTAGACAGGGAGTGCTAACTGGAGCTAACAGGCTCCTAAGACACTGGTACATTGGAGAATGTCAATTTATTAATTTACAATGAAAAACATAACTGCCAGAAGGCCCAGATACTCCTGTGAGCCTGACCAGCTCATTGTTTCCCTGTAGACAATCCACATAGGAAGCCAAATTATAATCAGAAGATTGCTTGGTGAGTAAGGAGTTGGAACAAAAGGAATTTCATAATTTGAATGTTTAATGGCACCAAGCTAAGATAGCCTGATTCATTCTAGCCTTGCCATGGGGTAGTAATTCTCAAAATCCATTGGTTGAGACTCCTTTCTCCTGGACGATGCTTGAATGGATGCTGTCTTCATTTTCCTTGTAAGACTGTTTCTTTGTATTTCTATTTTAATAGACACATTTGGTCTCAGAAAGTTAATACATTCAGTCAAGTTATATAGAAAGGTATTTCTGACCTTGGAATTCATTTCTTTTGAAAGAAAATCCATTTATTTCTCTTCTGATCCAAATTGATGACATATTTATTTCCCAGATCTCTAGGAAGCATCTCACTATTATCTTCACGTGTTCACTGTAGGGTATGTCTTTGTTTTTAATCTAGAACTCCCCACTTACCCCAGCTTTGAAAAGTAATCTATATTCTTTTCCCAAAGCTGCCATAACAAATCACCACAAACTGGGTGGCTTAAAACGACAGAAATTTATTCTTCACATTTCTGGAGGCTAGAAGTCCAAAATCAGGGTGTCGACAGGCTAGTTACTTTTGGAGATTCTGAAGGAGAATCTGTTTCTTGTCTCTCTCCTGGCTTCTGATGGTTGCCAGCAGTCCTTGCTATTCATTGACTTGCAGCTACCATCACTCCAGCCTTTGCCTCTGTGATCAGATGGCATTTTACCTGTTTGTCTCTGTGTCCGAATTTTTCTCTTTTTTTAAGAATACCAATCATGCTAGATTTAGGACCTACCCTAATTCAATATGACCTCATCTTAACTTGATTACATCCGCAAAGGCCCTATTTCCAAATAAGGTCACATTTACAGATATCAGGTAGACACAAATTTTAGGAAGACACTATTCAACTCAGCGTACAACCTTAAAAAGAGCTTAGGAAAAATATGGCTTGACTTGTGACCATACTCTGTTGCCCAGGCTGGAGTGCAGTGGGGTGATCTCAGTTCATTGCAACCTCCACCTCCCAGGTTCAAGCGATTATCATGCCTCAACCTCCCAGACAGCTGGGATTATAGGCATGGGCCACCATGCCCAATTAGTTTTTGCATTTTTAGTAGAGACAGGGTTTTGCCATCCTTGGCCAGGCTGGTCTCGAACTCCTGGCCTCAAGTGATCTGCCTGCCTCGGGCTTCCAAAGTGGTTGGGTTATAGTGTGAACCACCACGCCCAGCCCTGTTTTTCTTTTTATTGTAATCTTTTACCCAGTTACAATGCATCCTGTTTTTGTCTCTGGCTGCGTATTAGTCCACTGAGTAGATGAATTTTTTTTTAACTTTTAGGTTCAGGGGTATGTTTGCAGGTTTGTTACATAGGTAAAATCATGTCACAGGGGTTTGTTGTACAGATTATTCCATCACCCAGGTACTCAGCCTAGTAACCACTTCCTGATACATTTAGCAATCTTCTTTTATATTATAAATACAAGTAAGTTTTAATCTAATTTGCATGTAGCTTTTTTCATATTTTGTGTCATATAAAAATGGAATCATACAGTATAAAATACTCAGCCAGGCGCAGTGGCTAATGACTATAATTCCAGCACTTTGGGAGGCCAGGGCGGGCGGATCACCTGAGGTCAGGAGTTCGAGACCAGCCTGGCCAACGTGGTGAAACCCCGTCTCTACTAAAACTACAAAAATTACCTGGGCATGGTGGAAGGCGCCTGTAATCCCAGCTACTTGGGAGGCTGAGGCAGAACAATCGCTAGAAACCGGGAAGTGGAGGTTGCAGTGAGCTGAGATCGCACCATTGCACTCCAGCCTGAGAGACAAGAATGAAACTCCACCTCAAAAAAAAAAAGAAAAAAAAAAATACTCATTTGTGTCTGACTTCTTTTACTTCACATTATATTTGTGAGATTCATTCATATTTTTTAGTATAGTTGTAGATTATTTATTCTCTCTGCTGTATACTCTTCCATTGTGTAAATATACCATAATTTATCCATTCTACTGCTGATGGTATTTGCATTAATTCCAGTTTGGGGCCATTACAAATAGTATTGTTGTGAGCATAATTGTAGATGTCTTTTGATGGCCATAAGTACTCATTTCTGTTGGGTATATACCTAGAGTGGAATTACTTGGTCTTTGGTGGAAGACATAACATTGCCTAAAAATAAGCTGTTTTGAAGTACACTATCACCTCAGGAGTCAGTGGCCTTAGCACAGTGGTTCTTAATCATTGGTGTGCATCAGAATCCGATGAAGTGCATCTGGAGTTGAGCCCTGCATCTGTATTTTTCAAAAGCTCTGCAGATGATTTTGCACATCCTAGGTTGAAAACCACCTTCTCAGCCGGGCACGGTGACTCACGCCTGTAATCCCAGCACTTTGGGAGGCCGAGGCAGGTGGATCACCTGAGGTCAGGAGTTTGAGACCAGCCTGGACAACATGGTGAAACCCCATCTCTACTAAAAATACAAAATTAGCCATGTGTGGTGGTGCATGCCTGTAATCCCAGCTCCTCGAGAGACTGAGGCAGGAGAATCACTTGAACCTGGGAGGCGGAGGTTGCAGTGAGCCAAGATCATACCATTGCACTCCAGCCTGGGTGACAAGAGTCAAACTCCATCTCAAAAAAAAAAAAAGAAAACCACCTTCTCAGAGTGAGACTTCGTTTGGTAGTGTTATCGGGGAGAGTGACAGACAGTGATCGTAAAAGAAAAAGGCTTTTAATTTTTGTGTTTAGCTTAGTTTTAAGTTTTATTAAAATTTTGGTTTTTAAATTAAAAACAAACATTTTTGGCTATTAAAATGATCATGCTGTTGACATTTACTATATCTCAAAAATTTTAATTCACTATTTAAAAACATTACGTAAAATCGCAGATACAAAAGGAGAGGGAATAATACAATAAAACCATTATTGTTCCCAGCTTCCACAGTTAACACATGACCAATCTTGTCTATACTTATCTCTGCATTATTTAAAATCAAACCTATAGATACCATTTCAACTATAAATATTCAGTATGTATCGCTAAAAAATAAAACCTCTTAAAAAAATACTACCATATCATTATTAACCCCCCCACAATGAACATTGGCTCCTTATTTTCATCAAGTGGCCTATCAGTGTTCAATTTTTTTTTTCTTTTTACTATGTATTTGAAGAGGATCTAAAGGAAGGCCATTCATTTGCGATTGACATATCTTTTTTTTTTTTTTTTTTTTTGAGATGGAATCTGACTCTATCGCCCAGGCTGGAGCACAGTGGCGCGATCTCGGCTCACTGCAACCTCTGTCTCCCAGGTTCAAGTGATTCTTATGCATCAGCTCCCCGAGTAGCTGGGATTACAGGCGCCCACCACCATGCCCAGCTAATTTTTATATTTTTTGTAGAGACGGTTTCACCATGTTGTCCAGGCTGGTCTCAAACTCCTGGCCTCAAGTGATCTGCCTGCCTCGGCACTCCTTGGCTCTCCTCGGCCTCCCAAAGTCCTGGGATGACAGGCATGAGCCACCAAGCCCGGCCACAATTGACATTATCTTCTAAGTTCCTCTTTAAAGTAGGGTTTGCATCCCTCTTTTTTTTCTTGCTGTTTTATTCTTGAGGAAGAAACCAGGTTGGTCTTTGTCGAGTTGGTGCTGTAGGGTTTCTCAGTCTCAATTTTGCATTCCTGTGATGTCATTCATATTAATGTGTGTGGTTGCAGATTGTTTATGTTTCCATAATGAGACGTTTACCCTCATAAATGACTTGGTTATCCACCAGACATTATGTTAATGTCTCTTCAGTCTTTTTGGTCATCTGAAGCTCATTTCTATAGTATATGATGCAGAAGGTGCCCACAGGTGCGTTATTCCCATATTCCAGGAAAGTATATGATTATGAAGGTTAGTTTGATTGTTTATAAAATCCATGACTTACATTTTCTTTCTTTGCATACCTTAGTTACTCTATGGACTTCTGGAAAAAAGCATTGCTGTCACAAAGTCTGATGACAATCTGATTTTCTTTTCCCTACTTGCAGTTTGGTCTTTTTTAAAAACCTGGGTGATCAAATGATTTTTTCCCTTTTCTTTAAAGGGTCAGTGTTCCTAGATACACAGGATACCTTTTCAATATGTAGTTTCAAGCTGTCTTATTTTAGGAGAGTTCTTTTGAGTTGTTTTTGGTATTTGTTCTGTATTACTGCTTTGGTTTTCTTCTTCAGGACCTGCCATTGTAGATGTACCTTTGCTGATCTTCTTTATCACTTTTTCTAAATCACCTTATCTCTTCTTTTAAAATTAGTTTCTTTTTAAATAACAGTTTTATTGAGCAAAATCCTTACACCATGAAATTCACCCTTTTAAAGTATACAATTCAGTGGTTCTTAGTATATTCACAGAGGCATGCATTATTGCCAGTATCTAATTTTAGAACATTTTCAAATTTTAGAAAGAAACGTTATACCCATTAGCAGTCACTCCACATTCTCCCCTATCCCCCACAGCTCCTTGGAAACCACTAATCAGTCTGCTTTCTGTCTCTTTGGATCTGCCTGTTATGGACAGTTCATGGACATTTCATGGAATCATTCAACTGTGTACTGGCTTCTCTCACTTTGCATAATGTTTTCAAGGGTCATCCCTTCATATTGATATTTCTTGTATCAGTGTATTGTTCCTTTTATAGCTGAATGATACCCCATTGTACAAATATACCACTTTTTGTTTATCCATTCATCAGATGAACAATTCAGTTGCTTCTACTTTTTGGCTATTGTGAATAATGTTGCTGTGAATGTGCAAGTTTTTATTTCTCTCGGGTATATCCCTAGGAGTGGGATTGTTGGGTCACATGGTAACTAATTAGTACTTTGAGGAACTGCCAAACTAATTTTCAAGTGGCGGCACCATTTTACATTCCCCAGCAAGGTATGAAGGTTCTGATTTCCCATATCCTCATCAACATTTGTTACTTTTTTATTCTAGCTATCCTAGTGGTATGAAGTGATATGTCATTGTGGTTTTGATTTGCATTCCTCTCACGACTAATGGTGTTGAGCATCTTTTCATGTATTAATACTTACTGGCTGTTGTAAGCACTGTGGACACAGCGATGTATCAGATACATGGTTTTGCAAATATTTTCTCCCATTTTGTAGGTTCTGTTTTCACTTTCTTGATGATATCATTTGAAGCCCAAAAGTATTTAATTTTGATATAGCTCAGTTTACCTACTTTTTCTTTTGTCATTGTGCTTTTGGCTTCTTAACTGAGAAATCATTGCTGAGTTCAAGGTCACAAAGATTTACTTGTATGCTTCCTTTAAGAGTTTCATAGTTTTGGCCAGGCACAGTGGCTCATGCTTATAATCCTAGCATTTTGGGAGGCCGAGGTGAGTGGATCTCCTGAGGTAAGGAGTTCAAGACCAGCCTGGCCAACATGGTGAAACCGCTTCTCTACTAAAAATACAAAAATTAGCTGAGCATGGTGGTGCATGCCTGTAATTCCAGCTACTTGGGAGGCTGAGGCAGGAGAATCACTTGAACCCAGGAGGCAGAGGTTGCAGTGAGCCGAGATCGCACCACTGCACTCCAGCCTGGGCGACAGAGCGAGATTCTGTCTCATAAAAGAACCAAAAAAAGTTTCGTGGTTTTACTTTCTGTTTAGATCTTTGATACATTTGAGTTAATTTTTCTGTATGACTTAAGGAAGAAGGGAATCCAGCTTTGTTTTATTTTTTTTTAGTATTTTTGAGACAAAGTCTCACTCCCATCACCTAGGCTGCAGTGCAGTGGCGTGATCTCAGCTCACTGCAGCCTCAACATCCTGAGCTCAAGCCATCCACCCATCTCAGCCCCCCAAGTAGCTGAGACTATAGATGCATGCCACCATGCTCAGCTAATTTTTGTATTTTTCACGGAGATGGGGTTTTGCCGTGTTGCCAAGCTAGTCTCAAACTCCTGAGCTCATGTGATCCACCCACCTCGGCTTCTCAAAGTGCTGGGATTATAAGTGCTGGCATGAGCCATGGCGCCTGGGCCAGTTTTATTCTTTTGCATGTGTATATCTAGTCTTCCCAGCACCATTTCTTGAAAAGACTATTCCTTTCCCATATAATTTTCTTGACACCACAATAAGTTTTATGGAATCTGACTGAGATCTTTTTCTTTGCTATTGTCTGCTAGTGAAATGAATTTTTCTGTACTTTTAGGAGGGAGGGAATGGGCAAGGATAGCTTTCCTAGCTCATTTTCTAGGTTAAAGCTCTCTCTTCTCTGGCTTTTGCAAAGTGAAAATACATGTATCTTGTGCTTTCTGAGATGTGCCTTTTCTGCTTCTCTCCACCACTTCTATCTGAACTTTTTGCTTTGTCTCTTTTGTCCGGCATTCCACAACTCAGATTCTACTCCCAGCAGTTTCTCTTCTGTGAGACTTTGTCTTGGAAAGGAACTTTGATTTGTTAATTTTGAGAGTTTATAGCACCCAGACTGTACCATGAGACCTTACTTATACTGCACTGTAGTCTGCTTGCGTTTACAGTTGACCCTTGAATAATGCAGGGGTTAGGTGCCAGCGTCCATCCCAGCAGTTCAAAATCCACATATAACTTCTGACTTCCAATAAACTTAACTACTAATAGCCTACTGCTGACCAGAAACTTTACTGACAACATAAACTGTTAACACAGTTTTTATGTTATATGAATTATATACTGTCATCTTAAGGGCAAGCTAAAGAAATGAAGATGTTAAGAAAATCATAAAGAAGAGAAAATATATTTACTATGCATTAAGTGGATGTAGATCATTATAAAGGTCTTCATCCTTATCATCTTCACAGTTGAGTAGGCTGAGGAGGAAAAGAAAGAGGAAGGGTTGGTTGTGCTGTCCCAGGGGTGGCAGCGGCAGAAGAAAATATGAGTATAAGTGGATCTGTGCAGTTCAAACCTGTATGGTTCAAGGGTCAAATGTATTTATAAACGGAATTGTGCCAAACCGTCTCCTAGTTTTTGCTGCTGTTCTCAGATTGGCCCACCACACTGTCCAGTGAGCATCTGCTATGACTATGAGGTTCTGTTCTCCACCTGTCAGAAGTTCTTGTGCCTTCCTTCATCTTCTTCCCACACAGATACTGATACCATGCAAGTCTTGTACTTGTCAGAGGTTTGTTTCCACCTGATTTTATCTGGAAGTTTGTTTCCTGAATCTGCTGTAGATGCTGTCTGGGAATCTTTGCTCTTCCTGCCCTCATTGCTTTATCTGAGTTTATGGGGAGATCTAGAGGAGATTTTAAAAGTACACTGCTATTGCTGTTATCTTCCCAGAATCTTCTCATTGACAGATGCTTTTGAAGCATGTTCTATTTCTTTTTTAAAGCAGTATGGCATCTACAAGTTAAAAAGAAAATGCAATCAATAGTTGATTCTTAGTTTATAATACCAGGTAATTCTGTAGTGAAACAAATCATAGGAACTTTTTCTAGGCTGAGTTAAATATCATAAAATGTTATACTTGTTGAATGTATGTCTTTTTTTTAACAGTGATAAGTAGTTTAATGATTTGTATGTCATATATGGACTATGCTAAAAATCAACTTTTCTCCTTCAGAATAACAAGCCTTTGTATTCATTTGAAGATAATGCAGACTATGTTTATGATGTTATGTGGTCACCTACCCACCCAGCCCTGTTTGCCTGTGTGGATGGCATGGGGAGATTGGATTTGTGGAATCTCAATAATGACACAGAGGTGAGCAGGAAGATAACAAAAATTGCATTGAAAAATAGAAAATTGGATATTTATTGAATAATTTGCGAAATTCCTTTTATTCCAAAGAATGTAAAAGGGCTCTGTGATTGTAGCTTCATCACAAAGAACTCAAATAAGCTTTGTACCCTAAATAATAAACAGCATGCTGTGAAGAACTAAAGGGAGAAATAATGTTGACAGGAGCACTGGGGCATTTCCTTCTACTTCTGAAAAGCACTATCATGTCTCTAATGTCCTGGCAAAGTCTCATTCATAAGATAACTGGGATATTTTTTCATTCATAGGCTAGCAAGCAGATAGTTTCAGACTGTTGAAGTATGTTAACCTTAATTCTGATTTTCTAAATTATCTCTTAGCCTTGATAGCATTGTATATCATCCATAAACATTAATCTTAGCCTGATTTGTTTGAAGGAAGGAAAAATGTATTTTGATTTTTGATGAGTTTTTTTCCATGAAGGATTGAAAACAGAGTATTACTATAAAATGAACATGGAAACTGTCAAATTTCCTAATTGCTGTACTAAAATCACTTATTAGCAATTAAATTTATTTGCAACTCTTATTTATTTTTAGTCACATGTATTTTTACCAGCTTAGAGAAGCCTAAAATGTTCTTAGAATTCTTTTATATTGCTATTGGTAATAGAATTAATATTAGTATTTCTATCAATAACAATTATTGAGAGAGAGTCAACTCAGATCTCCCACATCTCTTCCTAGTTACCTAGAATGGTACCAATTTTGTTTTCTTTATTTGGATTTCAGTCTTAGAGATTTGAGGTTACAATTAAATGTGGATTGAAATGTAGTATTTCTTTATAACAATTTTGGTATTCTGTGTATGGGTTAAATTATTTGGGGATGACTAATACAAAGGATTTTTTTGTAAAATTTCAAAAATTAAAAAAATTTTATCATACTTTTAGTCTGAATCAAACACTGAATGTTTGCTCCATGTGTAGCAAATAAAACTCTTCTTCCTTAGCAAAGAAGAGGCACAGTCAGATTCCAGGGAGCTGGTGCCATTGTTTTGGTGCCATCATCCTGGCTCTATCCCACTAGCTCATGGAACAGGAGGCTTTAGACAGACTCATACTGCACCTTCAGTATGAACTGTTTCTAGGAACAATGAGTCAAATACAGGTTTCAGCTGATAGAGATACACGCTACACAAGTGATTCCTGTCCTCTACAATTGAACCATAATCTGTTTATGAGGGCTTTTGAAGTGTTTTCTTTTTAAATGGGTTTTGGCCATGTGTTTTCAAACAGCTTGACTTCTTAAAGACATTAAAACAACAAAAAGGGACTCTTTATTCAAGAGAAGACCTTTCAAAATAATTGTCTAATCTTCTGAGAATTTTTTATACAAGGACTTATTTTCGCAAACCATTTTCAAGGATTGACTATAATGTCATTCATAATATATCACTGAAGAAGAAAAAAGTTGGGGAAATTCTTCATCTGTTTGCATCTTTGTTTTTAAAAATGTAGCCAGATTGAGAGAAGAATTACTGTTTTACATGTTTATAGAAATCTTGATGAAACTTTTAACACTGTCCTTTATTTTAAATGACTTTAGGTACCAACTGCCAGCATTTCTGTGGAGGGTAATCCTGCTCTTAATCGTGTGAGATGGACCCATTCTGGCAGAGAGATTGCTGTGGGTGATTCAGAAGGACAGATTGTTATTTACGATGTGGGAGAGGTATGGGACTCCGTGCCTATAATTTTGACACATCTATTTAGTTGTGTTGTAGTAAAGGCATCTTTGTGGCTAACCCTAGGCTTTGAGGTTTATGAGTTGTATAAACTGTATGGTTGTAAAGATAAAATTTACTTTCTACCACAGAAGCAACTCTTGAAATATTTTCTTTCTAAACCGAATGGTCTGTCTCCCATGCAACAGATTTTGAGGGTAATATAATAAATACATTGAAAGTACCTTGTTTCTTGAAGCATGCATTGCTGGTAATTAGAAATTCTTTGGGGAGAAGTTTGGAGTTATAGGTAGACTTTGGGGTTTTCTTGATATTGAAATAAGATTTATTTTTCTGTATTCATTAATTTGAGCCAAGTAGTAGAAACCAAAAATAATATCTGCTACAACTGAAGAACTGAATTTTTAATTTTAATTAATTTTAATGTAAATAATCACATGTGGCCAGTAGCTACCCTGCTGGATAGTGTAGATTTAGAAGCAGGCACAGCCATTTGCCACAGTGAGTGGTTTGTGCCCTAACATGACAGTGTCAGACTCCTATGATATTATAATAGCAGTTATCAAAAATATTTGTTATTGGGGCCGGGTGCGGTGGTTCACACCTATAATCCCAGCACTTTGGGAGGCGGAGGCGGATGGATCACCTGAGGTCAGGAGTTCAAGACCAGCCTGGCCAACATGGCAAAACCCCGTCTCTACTTTAAATACAAAAATTAGCCAGGTGTGGTGGCACATGCCTGTAATCCCAGCTACTCGGGAGGCTGAGGCAGGAGAATCACTTGAACCTGGGAGGCAGAGGTTACAGCGAGCCGAGATCGTGCCACTGCACTCCAGCCTGGGCAACAGAGTTGAGACTCTGTCTCAAAAAAATAAAAATTTATATATATATATATATATGTGTGTGTGTGTGTGTGTGTGTGTGTATATGTAGCTGCCTCTATGAAGTAAAGCATCACAAGCCTCTTTTGCCACCGGTGCAACACTAAAGCAGTGAATAGTAGCATAGCTTTTGATGAAGGAGTTAGGGTATCAAGAAAGATTACCTTATGTTCCAAACAAAAATACTTACAAGAAACCAGCCCCCTTATGAAACCATGCTTCAAACATTGTTTCTTACAGAAAAAAACTCAGTTATTTACTGTATGCAAGAATACAGTAAAAGAAATTTTAAGGAATTCCTCTCCAGCAGAATCCATGAGATGGTGCATAGGAGTTATATTTACAAAGCATCATTGTTATTCTCTCTTGAATTGGTGGTGATAATAGCCAAGTCATTTCTGAGGCTGTCACAACACACTTCACAAACACCGTCTTTTGTTTTGAAATGTTGTAAATCATTGTTATAGTCCCTGTAATTATGGAAAGGCCATTCAGGTCAATTATTACTTTTTAACAGAAAAATTATTTGAAAACAAACTGAATAATAGTGGGTAAAATGATCTTTTATTTCATTGTATATAAAACATTGTCTTTCTTTTAATAGCAGATTGCTGTTCCCCGCAATGATGAATGGGCACGGTTTGGCCGAACACTTGCAGAAATAAATGCAAACCGAGCTGATGCAGAGGAGGAAGCAGCTACCCGAATACCTGCTTAGTTCCTGAAAAGGGGAGTGTAACTAGTGGATTTGGGAAAGGTTCTTAAGTAGATCTCGAGACTATTTGCATGCTTCTATCTAAATGATAATTATAAGGAAATTTCATGGATTAAACCATGGGTTTAATGCAGTAAGGAAACTTACAATGTCCTTTTATATATAACATGCATCTCGTTTTGGATTTGTGTCATTTTTTAATATAGCTGATTGACTTCACAGAAAGCAGCTTTTTTGAATTCTAATACACGGGTGTATATTTGGTATTAGTTATTTTGAATTCTTTTCAACTTATAACACTGTATACAGTTATTTCTAAAGCACAGATGAAATAAGTTCTGCATATTTTTAAATGATCACAGTTCCCTGTTATACAGATAATGTTCTCACTACCCATAATATATAGGAACATTGTTTCTCCTTGGCCGTAGTATGCATACACCTATCCATGTTCCATTCTGACATCCTTTGTTGTCTTTATAATTCATGTGGTAGTTAACTATAAATAAAAACAAATATGCGTTAACTTTTCAAATTTTCATTTTTACTCCTTACAACTTGAATTTTTCCATCTTTTATAAAATATATTTTTTCCATATCTTTCTTTAAGCTCCTGCTGTAAGCAGCCATCTCAAAGCTGTGTGCTCTAAATATACCATGTGGTATATACTATAGATCTCCCAGTGCATTGTGAATTGATGTCTAGATAATCTGTTGGTGAAAAAATTTCCCCTAGGTTAACTTTTGCTTTACTACTTTATATTCTTTCCATCTAAGACATATTTCCTTTAAAGGATAAATAGAAAGCTGCCTATAATTTTCACTGATGAAGAACTATGTATGTGACCTCACTGAGAGTAAAACCTTTGAGAGAAATTGATTTCATAATTTCAGTAGCCATAAAGGCAAAGTGCTCAGATGGACCATACTTTGGCATTAAAATCTACATCTTGAGATCTGTTGCCACAGCATTGTCTACAAGTCAGAAAGGTAGGTGACAAATATCTAAGAATTAGTATTGAAATCAGTGAATTTCAGGAATAGAGGAAAGGACTATGATCAGATCTTGATTTTATCTACTTTAAATTGTCTATTTACTTGATCCCAACCTTTTGTACTTCTGAAGTGTAACTGTCTTTTATTCAACAGAACATGAACTAGGAAGAAAGATTAGAAATCAGAATTTGAACATTTTTCTTTTAATAATTGTAACAAAGATTTGTTGGGAGAGAAATTTCCAAATAATGAGTAGTGTATAGTGTAAGGAACAATTGACCTGGAATTATTGGCCCCAAACTCTCCCTCTTGCTGAAGCACCTATGAGAAGTGTGATTTTAGCCAAGTCTGTGCCTCATTCTTTATATGTGGGAATTAAGTTTTGATTTAATGATTTCTGAATTTTCTCTCAGCTCTACTCAGTTATGGGGTATCCATATATGAAACTGAATATAGAAAAGTAGGCAATTCTTTGCTTTTCTATATTCAGTTTCATAAATGGATACCCCATAATTGCCCATTATATACCAAAGACAACATCTCAAGTTATCTCATTGTAGCAGTGTCTGTGAGTCAAATCTTCAATTTTAGCAGAGTCACACTGTCTTTATATAGAAATATTCATGTAACTCACTACTCATGTAGTTACTGTATCTTTACCTTCAGTTTGTAAAAATGACTAAAAGTAGGGAAAACAAGTGTTAAAATATAATGGATAAGAAAAGGTTGGAAATCATATGTCAAATCAGATGTTCCTCAAACTCCAGGTGTTGTGTTTAGTTGTGAAAAAAAGAATAAAATTGTTTAAATGTTTCACTTTTTGGGAATGACTTCTCACCTTCTCCCCCAGAAAATGCGATGTATACCTTTGCCCATTCAACTTTAATCTGTATTTTTAGGAACACACAAATTTACTTTAAGGAATTACCTTTAAAGTTGACTATATGATAGCAAAAGAGAAAGTATTGAGACTGTCAGTGTGGATATAGAAGCTTGGATTAGGTTGACTAGAAGTGCATCACAGTTCTTTATACTTTTAGAACTAAAAGGCTTATAATTTTGAAAAATATCCAGTTACAGAAATTGTACCTTATCAGTTGTACTTTTTTTCTGAGTAAGAAAACAAGCTGTAGCTTTCTGGTTAATTTCTTAATTTTTGTTGTTTGGTTTTTGTCTTTTTGAATGGAACATTAAAGTTTATTACCTTTATGTTAAGGAATATCCAGCTTCACAGACAATTAACTTGCAATAAATCTCTGAAATAATCATTTTTTGGTATTTAAACCAAATATTCATTGGTAGAAGCTTTCTTCCTATTTACAGATCCAGTTCCCTATAAAGTTTAGAAAGTCTCTTTATATAAAATGTTGTTACAATAATGCTGAAATACTGCATCTCGAAGGAATGGATGACTTAAAATTTAGTGGGAGGAACTATAGAAAAGTAGTTTTAGGAATGATTGGTCCTCGTCTTTCAGTGTCGTTAGAATGTTTTAGTCTGTTCTGTACTAGTGTGGATAGACTGTAATATCCACCCCTTGAACCATACAGAAAGACTTGAATGGATGAGTGAAAATCTGTTGTGAAGCATATCATACTATTTTTCCTTATATTGAGTAGTGCATTATTTTTAAGTCAGAAATCCAGTAGGTTTTTTTTTTTCCTAAAGAGCTGTCATAAATTTCAGTGGTCACCCGCCACTCACTAGGCAGTGCATTTTTAAATGTCTTTTCCACAACCCCAGTGTTTCAACATTGATATTCTAATAGTTTTCTAAATGAGAAGACTGTATAATTAAATGTATGCTAAAGAGAATGGAGCTCCAAGTGCAGCTCCAGATGCTGCTTATCATCTAGGGTGCTAGTGTCATGTCTCAGTCTTCAGGATAAGCTAAGGTTAAATAGCCAACAGCTTTGCTTCTTCTTGATGACTTAGTGATGGGGTTCCCATTGAGTTTTGTCTTTAATCCAAGCTACACAGCAACAAGAAAGGAGTTCTTGCTTTCCTGATACCATCTTGCTGATTGCTAGGCCAGCAGTCCCCAACCTTTTTGGCACCAGGCATCAGTTTCAAGGAAGACAATTTTTCTACGGACCAGGGAGGTTGGGGAGGTGGTTTCGGGATCAAACTGTTCCACCTCAGATCATCATCAGGCATTATTAGATTCTCATAAGGAAGGAGCTCACACAACCTAGATCCCTAGGATGGGGAGCTCAGGTGATATTGCGCACCCGCCTGCCACTCACCTCCTGTTACATGGCCTGCCATGGACCACTACTGGTTCTGGTTTGCAACCCAGGGGTTGGGGACCCCTTTGCTTGGCAACTTAAGGACCTTACAGGTTTGAGGAACAGTCACTCCCAACTTGGACCTTATCATTTACTAATTAAAAATTATCGATGCTGTGAAATTATTAGAGATCTGGTTTACAAATCTAGGGGCTCCTAATGCTGTCAAAGAATTAGAATTGCCCCAAAGGCAATATTAAGGGAACAGCCATTTTCAGTATTTCTTTTGAAGGGGAAGATTACAATTAGGAACATTCTTTTAACCAATTTTTTCAAAAGTTTTACAGCCCCCAAATGGTAGTAATTTGTACTGTATTACATTTTGTAAATCCTTTTCATAAATAGGAAACATGTTATGGAGTCCATCTTAAAGAAAAATCCTACACTGCTAACCAGAATACCAACTATAAGACTTGGAATGCCTCACACTGGAATGCTTTTCGCAATAGGCCAGTTCTCTCATTCCTTTTATTGGACTTTAGGTATTTAGATTGTCTTTCTGCCTGCCATGTTCACAATTCCCAAACTTCTAAAAGTTCAAATGGATGGCAGGTATTTTAAGTTTTCAGTATGTAGCTTTTAGCCACTGATAGTTTCCACATAGCCAATCAGCAGACTTTTACAAACTTTTATAAAATTATGGTATTTTGTGTTGTTAGTTTCATAGCAGGAATCCCAGGTTTGGCTTCTTAATATTCCATTACCAGTTCCCAGTCAGAGGATGGAACAGCTTGCACTCAGGTAAGCTTTCTGAAAGGTCTGTTTCACTTTGTGAGGTCACTTATTCAGGTCTCTGGTAATGTATTATCCTGCCTCTCTTATAATGTACTTGATTTGTTCAGAAAGCTGTGGGGCGGTGATTGTATAGATGTAGAACACACCTGCGTTGGGCTGAACATGCAGAGACCTGACACTGTGACTCCTGAAATCAGGTATACCAGTGGTAAGACTTTGATAGCAAGTAATTTTATCTTTTGTGAATTTTTGTACTAGGTTTTTTTTTTTTTTTTTTTTTTTTCTGAACAAGGTAATGGAAATGCATTGAAACAAAATTTCTTATATTTAAGAGTGGCTTGGTATATGAGAGAAAGAACACTAGGCACAAAAGACCCAAGTTCTATTCCTGATTTCCCCCATTTCTAATAATGTAATCTAGGACAAGGGTAAGTATTATCATCTTTTAAATGAGGAAAATGTTTGCTTTCTGTGACAATTATGTGAGAAAATGTATATGTGAAGACCTTTGTAAATTATATTATAAAGTACTATACAAATAAGGGATTTTATTTTTCATTTTCTTTTTAAGAGTACAAGAATGGAGAGAGACCATCTGTGTACCCCTCTGTGCAATGTAACGAGCTCAGGATAAAGTGGGTTGGTGTTCAAGAAATTATGTTTTAATTCTAGGAAATCACATAACTTAAACCCTCAGCAGAATCCTCAGGTGTTCAGGAGTAGCAGTGAACTGAGAAAAATACTAATTGCTTTTAATCAGTGATATTTTTTCTAGGAATGTTTTATTACATTCTATGATAAAGTTACAGATTATGCTTAGTTGAAAAAAAAATGACCCACTCTGAATTTCTATCCTAGACTCAGCTGTTGCTCTTCTGTTAATTATATACAGAACATTGACTATGGTATCTGGAGCCTGTGAAAAGGGGAAGTGGAATTCCTTTTTTGAATCAATGAGAGAACAAACTTGGTTCAAGACTACATAGTTACATAGTGGCAGAACCAGAATCAGTCAGTTCTCTATAAATCTAGGAACAACAGCTATTCAGCTGTAACACTCTTTACATAGTACTTCTCCCTTCCCTAGTAGTCCCCTTGGAAATAATGTGTGCTCATGTGAAAAGATGATCATTAAAAGGAAGACCTTTGTTAAGGAACTATGTATTGGCTGTCGGGCTTACAGGACACCTTGAGATCAGTCCTGCAGAAATAGCTCTTACCTGCTTTTTATCTGGATTGGCAGGTAGGGATCTCTCTTACTGTATCCAAAATGTGATTTCCAGAAACAAGTCAAAACCTGATATAATAAATACCCACTGAGGAAGAAACGTGGTAAAAAATGACTAGCCCCTTTTATAATGGGCCTCATTTCTAATAATGTTTGATATAGTCATGAATTTGTCAGTACATTAAGGGTTCTTAAATGGATTTGAAGGAAACTTCATTTTCTGGAGGTAAAAGAAATGATGAGCCTTATTTTTCCTCAAACTCAGGAGGAGTACTTAAGTAGTATTTGTGTCAAGAACAAATGTTTATTTTGTGCTTAAAGTCCAATAAGGAATAATACAGTGTGATGCAAAGAAGACTGCCCCTGAGTTTCCTGCTCCTCATCTTAGACAAATTCTTCCTCTCCCTAGACCTTCCCCCTCTTTGCTGTAAAATGAGTGCTGCAGTATCAGCATTACCAGGGAATAACTGGAATAATACATTCATGTAGATCAGATGCCCCAAAATGCTAAATGAATGTTAAGAATATGTGGTTTAATTGGAATTACATCAACTGAGAGGAAATAATTGACTCCAAATATTTAGTTGGTAGATTAGCCTTTTCAAACATGGTAGTCTTGAAATTTATATTTCTAGTTCTAACAGCCTTGAATTTTAAGAGTCAACTTGTGTTGAAACTCAGTTAACCATGTCTTTGGACAAATGTTTTCACCTCTCTAAGCCTATTCCTTCATCTACCACTTCTCAAAGAAGTTATGAGAATTATACCCGAATATATGTGAAAATGCATGCTAATCTATGAAGCACCATACAGGTATGAAGCACTGGTATTATGGAAGGTGATAAGTAAATAACCTTCAACACGTTCAGTATCTGATCTTCAGTAGCTCCTGTAAGCTTTGCAGGCTCTGTCTCCTGGCTGTTAGAGGTTAAAAACAGGCTCCTAGAAGTTCAGGTATCTCTGCTGACACAGCTGCTTTACCACACAAAGCCTTCCTGACCAGTTGGGATTCACTTATAATCTTTATCTTAGCTTTTTTATTCTGCTTCTGAAAGAGAGCGCTAAATCAGTATAAGTTTAAAAAAAAAAAAAAAACAGTAGAGATGAGAGTGACATGAGAACCTACTCAAAGATCTTTTACCATTACTTTATACTTAGTGTAAATGTACAGCTGTTTCTAAAGTTATCATTTCCTCTGCCTTACAAAGAACTGGCCTGTGTACATTCTGACCATGTAGTAGTAATAACTGCTGCTATTTACTGAGCATTTATTAAATGATATATATATATACACACACACAGATGTGGGAAATATGATTGCTGATTTACAGAGAGGAAACTGGTGTGTAGCCAGTTTGCATGATGTAAATGTTCCCACCATGGCCAATTGCAAACAACAAATGTAGTATCAATGAAAATGGAATTGGGAAGATACACACATAGTGGCCTGTCATTGGACTGGTACAAGCCAGGTCCAGCATATCCCTGGAACTAGGGGCATTAAGCGAGTCATAGTTTAGGAACTAAACACAAAGTCTTGATTTTAGAGTTGTGTACTTAACCAAGTTGCTGCACTTTTATGATAGTTTTCAGCTCAAATAAGCCTACATATAATACTACATATTTAAAAGACCACAAAGCAACTCTTTGTGAGAGAGAGGAACTAGGATTACTCTTCTGGTTTCTAGGAAAGTGATTCTAGATATTTTTTAAAAAGTACTTTAAGTTCTGGGGTACATGTGCAGAACGTGCAGGTTTGTTACATAGGTATACACGTGCCATGCTGGTTTGCTGTACCCATCAACCCATCATCTACATTAGATATTTCTCCTAATGCTATCCCTCCCCTAACGCCCCACCTCCAGACAGGCCCCAGTGTGTGATGTTCCCCTCCCTGCATCCATGTGTTCTCATTGTTCCGTTCCCACTTAGGAGTGAGAACATGCAGTGTTTGGTTTTCTGTTCTTGTGTTAGTTTGCTGAGAATGATGGTTTCCAGCTTCATCCATGTCCCTGCAAAGGATGTGAACTCATCCATTAATTAATTAATTAATTAATTAATTTAGAGATGGAGTCTCACTCTGTCACCCAGGCTGGAGTGCAGTAGCGTGATTTCAACTCACTGCAAGCTCCGCCTCCCGGGTTCACGCCATTCTCCTGCCTCAGCCTCCTGAGTAGCTGGGACTACAGGTGCCTGCCACATTGCATGGCTAATTTTTTTTGTGTTTTTTAGTAGAGATGGGGTTTCACCATGTTAGCCAGGATGGTCTTGATCTCCTGCCCTTGTGATCTGCCCGCTTCAGCCTCCCAAAATGCTGGGATTACAGGCGTGAGCAACCACACCCAGACGAACTCATCCCTTTTTTAAGGCTGCATAGTACTCTATGGTGTATATGTGCCACATTTTCTTTATCCAGTCTATCATTGATGGGCATTTGGGTTGGTTCCAAGTCTTTGCTATTGTGAATATACATGTGCATGTGTCCTTACAGTAGAATGATTTATAATCCTTTGGGTATATACCCAGTAATGAAATTGCTGGGTCAAGTGGTATTTCTGTTTCTAGATCCTTCAGGAATTGCCACACTGTCTTCCACAATGGTTGAACTAATTTACACTCCCACCAACAGTGTTAAAAAGCATTTCTATTTCTTCACATCCTCTCCAGCATCTGTTGTTTCCTGACTTTTTAATGATTGCCATTCTAACTGGTGCGAGATGGTATCTCATTGTGGTTTTGATTTGCATTTTCTCTAATGAGCAGTGATGAGCTTTTTTTCATGTTTGCTGGCTGCATCAGTGTCTTCTTTTGAGAAGTGTCTGTTCATAACTTTGGCCCACTTTTTAATGGGGTTTGTTTGTTTCTTGTAAATTTGTTTAAGTGCTTTGTAGATTCTGGATATTAGCCCCTTGTCAGATGGATAGATTGCAAAAATTTTCTCCCATTCTGTAGGTTGTCTGTTCACTTTCATGATAGTTTCTTTTGCTGTGCAGAAGCTCTGTAGTTTAATTAGATCCCATTTGTCAATTTTGGCTTTTGTTGCCATTGCTTTTGGTATTTCAGTCATGAAGTCTTTGCCCATGCCTCTGTCCAGAATGGTATTGCCTAGGTTTTCTTCTACGGTTTTTATGGTTTTAGGTCTTACATTTAAGTCTTTAATCCATCTTGAGTTAATTTTTGTATAAGGTGTAAGGAAGGCATCCAGTTTCAGTTTTCTGCATATGGTTAGCCAGTTTTCCCAGCACCGTTTATGAAATAGGGAATCCTTCCCCCATTGCTTGTTTCTGTCAGGTTTGTCAAAGATCAGATGATTGTAGATGTATGGTATTATTTCTGAAGCCTCTGATCTGTTCCAGTGATATATATATATATATATCTGTTTTGGTACCAGTACCATGCCGTGTGGTTACTGTAGCCTTGTAGTATAGTTTGAAGTCAGGAGTGTGATGCCTCCAACTTTGTTCTTTTTGCTTACGATTGTCTTGGCTATGCAGGCTCTTTTTTGGTTCCATATAAAATTTAAAGTAGTTTTTTCTAATTCTGTGAAGAAAGTCAATGGTAGCTTGATGGGGATAGCATTGAATCTGTAAATTACTTTGGGCAGTATGGCCATTTTCATGATATTGATTCTTCCTATCCATGAGCATGGAATGTTTTTCCATTTGTTTGTGTCTTCTCTTATTTCCTTGAGCAGTGGTTTGTAGTTCTCTTTGAAGAGGTCTTTCACATCCCTTGTAAGTTGTATTCCTAGGTATTTAATTCTCTTTGTAGCAATTGTGAATGGAAGTTCACTCATGATTTGGCTCTCTGTCTGTTATTGGTGTATAGAAATGGTTGTGATTTTTGCACACTGATTTTGTATCCTGAGACTTTGCTGGAGTTGCTTATCAGCTTAAGGAGATTTTGGGCTGAGATGATGGGGTTTTCTAAGTATACAATCATGTCATCTGCAAACAAGAGACAAATTGACTTCCTCTTTTCCTAATTGAATACACTTTATTTCTTTCTCTTGCCTGATTGCTGCGGCCAGAACTTCCAACACTATGTTGAATAGGAGTGGTGAGAGAAGGTATCCTTGTCTTGTGCCAGTTTTCAAAGCGAATGCTTCCAGTTTTTGCCCATTCAGTATGATATTGGCTGTGGGTTTGTCATAAATAGCTCTTATTCTTTTGAGATATATGTTCCATCAATACCTAGTTTATTGAGAGCTTTTAGCATGAAGGATGTTGAATTTTGTCAAAGGCCTTTTCTGCATCTGTTGAGATAATCATGTGTTTTTTGTCATGGGTTCTCTTTATGTGATGGATTACATTTATTGATTTGCGTATGTTGAACCAGCCTTTCATCCCAGGGATGAAGCCAACTTGATCGTGGTGGATAAGCTTTTTGATGTGCTGCTGGATTCGGTTTGCCAGTATTTTATTGAGGATTTTTGCATCGATGTTCATCAGGGATATTGGCCTGAATTTTTCTTTTTTGTTGTTGTGTGTCTGCCAGGTTTTGGTATCAGGATGACGCTAGCCTCATAATATGAGTTAGGGAGGATTCCTTCTTTTTTATTGTTTGAAACAGTTTCAGAAGGAATGGTATCAGCTCCTCTTTGTACCTCTGGTAGAATTTGGCTGTGAATCCGTCTGGTCCTGGACTTTTTTTGGTTGGTAGATTATTACTGCCTTCATTTCAGAACTTGTTATTGGTCTATTCAGGGATTTGACTTCTTCCTGGTGTAGACTTGGGAGGGTGTATGTGTCCAGGAATTTAGTCATTTCTTCTAGATTTTCTAGTTTATTTGCATAGAGGCATTCATAGTATTCTCTGACGGCAGTTTGTATTTCTGTGGGATCAGTGGTGATAGCCCCTTTTCTTATTGCATCTATTTGATTCTTCTCTCTTTTGTTTATTAGTCTTGCTAGCAGTCTATCTATTTTGTTGATCTTTTCAAAAAACCAGCTCCTGGATTCTTTGATTTTTTTGAAGAGTTTTTTGTGTCTCTGTCTCCTTCAGTTCTGCTCTGATCTTAGTTATTTCTTGTCTTCTGCTAGCTTTTGAATTTGTTTGCTCGTTTCTCTAGTTCTTTTAATTGTGATGTTAGGGTGTCGACTTTAGATCTTTCCTGCTTTCTCTTGTGGGCATTTAGTGCTATAAATTTCCCTCTACACACTGCTTTAAATGTGTCCCAGAGATTCTGGTACCTTGTGTTTGTTCTCATTGGTTTCCAGTAACTTATTTCTGCCTTCGTTTCGTTATGTACCCAGTAGTCATTCAGGAGCAGGTTGTTCAGTTTCCATGTAGTTGTACGGTTTTGAGTGAATTTCTTAATCCTGACTTCTAATTTGATTGCACGGTGGTCTGAGAAACTGTTATGATTTCCATTCTTGTGCATTTGCTGAGGAGTGTTTTACTTCCAGTGATATGGTCAGTTTTAGAATAAGTGTGATGTACTGAGAAGAATGTATATTCTGTTAATTTGGGGTGGAGAGTTCTGTAGATGTCTATTAGATCTGCTTGGTTCAGAGCCGAGTTCAAGTCCTGAATATCCTTGTTAATTTTCTGTCTCGTTGATCTGTCTGATATTGACAGTGGGGTGTTAAAGTCTCCCACTATTATTGTGTGGGAGTCTGAGTCACTTTGTAGGTCTCTAAGGACTTGCTTTATGAATCTGGGTGCTCCTGTATTGGGTGCATATATATTTAGGATAGTTAGCTCTTCTTGTTGCATTGATCCCTTTACCATTATGTAATACCCATCTTTGTCTCTTTTGATCATTGTTGGTTTAAAGTCTGTTTTATCAGAGACTAGGATTGCACCCCTGCTTTTTTTTTTTTGCTTTCCATTTGCTTGGTAAATATTTCTGCATCCCTTTATTTTGAGCCTGTGTATTTGCACTTGAGATGGGTCTCCTGAATACAGCACACTGATGGGTCTTGACTCTTTATCCAATTTGCCAGTCTGTGTCTTTTTTTTTTTTTTTGAGACAGAGTCTCCACTCTGTTGCCCAGGATGGAGTCTAGTGGCACGATCTCGGCTCACCACAACCTCCGCCTCCTGGGTTCAAGCGATTTTCCCACCTCAGCCTCCTGAGTAGCTGGGATGATAGGCCTGCACCACCACGCCTGGCTAATTATTGTATTTTTAGTAGAGACAGGGTTTCACCATGTTGGTCAGGCTGGTCTCAAACTCCTGACCTCATGATCCACCTGCCTCAGCCTCCCAAAGTGCTGGGATTACAGGCGTGAGCCACTGTGCCCAGCCAGTCTGTGTCTTTTAATTGGGGCATTTAGCCTATTTACATTTAAGGTTAATATTGTGTGTGAATCTGATCCTGTCATTTTGATGCTAGCTGGTTATTTTGCCCGTTAGTTGATATAGTTTCTTCATAGTGTCAGTGGTCTTTACAATTTGGCATGTTTTTGCGGTGGCTGGTACCAGTTTTTCCTTTCCATGTGTAGTGCTTCCTTCAGGAGCTCTTGTAAGGCAGGCCTGGTGGTGACAAAATCTCTCAGCATTTGCTTGTCTGTAAAGGATTTTATTTCTCCTTCACTTATGAAGCTTAGTTTGGCTGGATATGAAATTCTGGGTTGAAAATTCTTTTTTTTAAGAATGTTGAATATTGGCCCCTTCTCTCTTCTGGCTTGTAGGGCTTCTACAGAGAGATCCGCTGTCTGATGGGCTTCCCTTCATGGGTAACCCATACTTTCCCTCTGGCTGCCCTTAACATTTTTTCCTTCATTTCAACCTTGGTGAATCTGACGAGTATGTGCCTTGGGGTTGCTCTTCTTGAGGAGTATCTTTGTGGTGGTCTCTGTATTTCCTGAATTAAAATGTTGGCCTGTCTTGCCAGGTTGGGGAAGTTCTCCTGGATAATATCCTGAAGACTGTTTTCCAACTTGGTTCCATTCTCCTTGTCACTTTCAGGTACATCAATCAAACACAGATTTGATCTTTTCACATAGTCCCATATTTCTTGGAGACTTTGTTCATTCCTTTTCATTATTTTTTCACTAATCTTGTCTGCTTGCTTTATTTCATTAAGTTGATCTTCAATCGCTGACATCCTTTGCTGACATCCTTTCTTGCGCTTGATCGATTTGGCCATTGATACTTGCATATGCTTCACAAAGTTCTCATGCTGTGTTTTTCAGTTCCATAATGTTATTTATGTTCTTCTTTAAACGGGTTATTCCAGTTAGCAATTTGTCTGACCTTTTTTCAAGGTTCTTAGTTTCCTTGAATTGGGTTAGAACGTGCTTCTTTAGCTTGGAGGAGTTTGTTATTACCCACCTTCTGAAGCCTACTTCTGTCAATCTGTCAAACTCATTCTGCATCCAGTTTTGTTCCCTTGCTGGCGAGGAGTTGTGATCCTTTGGAGAAGAGACATTCTGGTTTTTGGAATTTTCACTCTTTTTGCGCTGATTTCTCCCCATCGTGGATTTATCTACCTTTGGTCTTTGATGTCAGTGACCTCGGATGGGGTCTCTGAGTGGATGTCCTTTTTGTTGATGTTGATGCTATTCCTTTTTGTTTGCTAGTTTTCCTTCTAATAGGCCCCTCTGCTGCAGGTCTGCTAGAGTTTCCTGGAGGTCCACTCCAGACCCTGTTTGCCTGGGTATCACCCAGGCTGCAGGACAGCAAAGATTGCTGCCTGTTCTTTCCTCTGGAAGCTTCGTCCCAAGGGGCAGCCGCCAGATGCCAGCCAGAGCTCTCCCATATGAGGTATCTGTCAGCTCCTACTGGGAGGTGTCTCCCAATCAGGAGACACTGGGGTCAGGGGCTCACTTGAGGAGGCAGTCTGACCCTTAGCAGAGCTCAGATGCTGTGCTGTGAGATCCACTGCTCTTTTCAGAGGCATCAGGCAGGGACATTTAAGTCTGCTGAAGCTGCGCTCACAGCTGTCCCTTCACCTGGGGGAAGGTGACATCTGTCCCAGGGAGATGGTGGTTTTATCTCTAAGTCCCTGACTGGGGATGCTGCCTTTTTTTTTTTTTTTTTTTTTTTTTTCCAGAGATGCCCTGCCCAGAGAGGAGGAATAGAGAGAGGCAGTCTGGCCACAGCAGCCTTGCTGAGCTGCAGTATGCTCTGCCCAGTTCGATCTTCCAGTTGGCTTTGTTTACACTGTGAGGGTAAAACTGTCCAGTCAAGCCTCAGCAATGGTGGACGCCTCTCCCCCCACCAAGCTCGAGCATCCCAGGTCGAGCTCAGACTGCTGTGCTGGCAGCGAGAATTTCAAGCCAGTGAATCTTAGCTTGCTGGGCACTGTGGGGTTGGGACCCACTGAGCCAGACCACTTGGCTCCCTGGCTTCAGCACCCTTTCCAGGGGAGTGAATGGTTCTGTCTCACTGGCATTCCAGGAACCACTGGGGTATGAAAAAAAAAAAAAAACTGCGGCTAGTGTGGTGTCTGCCCAAACAACCGCCCAGTTTTGTGCTTGAAACCCAGGGCCTTGGTGGTATAGGCACCAGAAGGAATCTCCTGGTCTGCAGGTTGTGAAGACCATGGAAAAGCGCAGTATCTGGGCCCGGAGTGCACTGTTCCTCACAGTACAGTCCCTAATGGCTTTCCTTGGCTAGGAGAGGGAGTTCCCAAACACCTTGCACTTCCTGGGTAAGGCAACGCCCCACCCTGCTTCAGCTCGCCCTGTGTGGGCTGCACCCACTGTCCAACCAGTCCCATTGAGATGAACCAGGTACCTCAGCTGGAAATGCAGAAATCACCTGCCTTCTGCGTCGATCTCTCTGGGAGCTTCAGACTGGAGCTGTTCCTATTTGGCCATCTTGCCAGCAGTCGATTCTAGAACTTTTTACTCCTCTTCTCGTTAGCTCAAACTACGGGAAGAAACTAGTTAGATATGGAATATGTTTCCACTGGCTGAAAAAAATGGTAGTAGCTATAAGTGGCTTACCTACAACTCAGCAGGACTACTTTATGACATCACTGTTTGCAGGTATGCTGCCTGGACCCACTTAGGAATCACTCTTTCTCCTTCCTAGGCCCTCCCCTAAAATTTACAGGCCCTAAAGCAATAGGTAGGTCAAGATATTTCAGTGTTATAAATCAAGCTTAAAAGCTACTAAATTATATGCACAACATGCAAGTCCACCTTGGATTTTCATACTTCTCAGAATTCCATTCCCAAAGATGACAGCCAGCGGGGAGCCAGCCTGCAGCACATTGCCCTCCTTCTTTTCTACCAGCTCCTTCAGTATTCTGAAGGGCTTCACAGGAACACTTGTGTATTCTTCAGCCTACATGCCTAAGATTTTCCACAGCCTTGCACATAGCTGCCCGTTGGCCACCTTTTCGACCAGGGTAAGTTTGGGCAAAAGATAGGCCTTGTGAAAGCCCTGGAAGTTGAGCAGTTTAGGCAGGAAAATCAGGGTTCCAGGTACCTTGAACGTGGTCTAGAAGAGAATGAAGTGAGTTCCCGGTAGGCATAACCCATTGGCCCTACAGACTTTTTGCCCCCTGGGAAAGAATACAACTACAGGAGGGCCTCTAAAATGAGGCACCCGAGGGCAGTGCTGGACCTGTCTTTTCTCCTAAAGTCAACTGAGTCACTTTTTAAAAGATAATTCTGTTGTCCCTAATGTTATTTTTTCAATGCAAATAAAATTGTTTATCACTGAATACTATTTCATGACTCCTAAGAGTATTCACTACTAGAAATCGGTGTTTAGTATTAACAGATTCATCACAAAATGTGTGTTAGGAAGCAGGGAAAAGAGCTGATATTTTAATAAAACCTTGTAAATATGTTCTGCGAATTACTAGTTGCACAGCACATTTTGTAACTATAGGATCATCCCAGGAGTCACTTCAACAAGAGAAAGAAAAGAGTTTTCTGTTTGCTTTAAGTGCTATTAGTGAGATTGGATCAAGATGGTAAACAGAAGTATCTGCTCTCCCTCTAAACTCTGAATTCCATAAAGTGCTATAATAAAACAGAAGAAAAATAAGAAATCTGCTATAGCACTGAAAGATGAGAGGGCTAGCAATGGAATAGAAATTTGGAAGAATGCCAGAAACATCAAAAACTGGTAGGATCGGAGTTATAGGCAAACAAAATGATAGGGAATCATAATTCAAAACAGGCAAGACTACTATAAAAGGAGGCATGGGTTGGAACCCAGAGTCAACAGATGCAAAGAGCAGGAGGGTTCCCTGGAGTACCGGACAGGGTGATTCATCATTAAGGAGCTGATTCAGAATAGCTACGCAAGTCCCATTCCCCAACCACAGACCGAGTGGTGGACAAAAGGAGTATCTCTGGCCAGCCTATAACATAACTGAGTGATGCCACCGGAGCTGGGAAAGCAGGGCAATACCCCCAGACACTTGCTGACCCACAAGAGGAGAACAGAAGCCCATACACTAGTTACCCCTTATCCATGGTTTGGCTCTCCCCAGTTTGTTACCCATGGTCAACACAGTCCTAATATATTACATGGAAAGTTCCAGAAATAATTCATGAGTTTTAAGTTGCAGGTCATTTTGAGTAGTGGTATGAAATCTTGTACCATCTGCTGTGTCCTTCCCAGGATGTGAATCATCCCTTTGTCCAGTGTATCCACACTGTCTACACTGCCTACCTGTTAGTCACTTAGTAGCTGTCCTCGTTATCAGATCAACTGTCAGAGTATCTCAGTGTTTGCATTCCAGCAACCCCTATTTAACTTAATAATGACCTCAAAATGCCAGTAGTGATGCTGGCAATTCAGATGTGCCAAAAAACTGTAAATTGCTTCCTTTAAGTGAAAATGTAACAGTTCTTGACAATTTTTTTAATTGTATGCTGAGGTTGCTAAGATCTAAAGTATGGCTTAGGTCTAAGGTATGAACAAATCTTCCATCCGTGGAATTGTGAAGAAGGAAAGATAAATTCATGCTAGTTTGCTGTGCACCTTAAACTGTGGAAGTTACTCCACAGTGCAGGTAAGCACTTCGTTAAGGTGTAAAGAGCATTAAACTTGTGGATGGCAGACGTGAATGGAAAGTGTTCCAATGGCAGCAGCTGGGTTTGGTACTATTCATGGTTTCAGGTATCCACTGGGGGTCTTGGAGTATATTTCCTGCAGATAAGGGGGACTACTGTACCCAGAGCCAAAATACTGGCATATCCTTAACACAGCACAGCCCACCAGTCTCATCACAGGCTATGATAAACAAATACGGCATCCATAAAAAGAGGCTCTCAGATACAAAAATGAGCAACTAAATAACTTAAAATTACAACTATGAATCACTAAAATATTTGAAGAAAGCCAGTGATATGGAAGGCCCTGAACAAACCTTTTTTAAAAAAAGTCCAAATAACAGTATATTAAAGAAGACATCAAATAAGTGTATTTAACATCCCAAGAGTATACAGGATGATACAGCCATAAAATAAGTACAGGTTATTATAAAAGAACCAATCCAATCTTAGATATTGCAATTACGGTTGTTAAAGTTGTTTTAAAAGCTAAATAGTAGAGGGATACAGCTGAAGAGTAAAGCTATCAGTAGAATAATCACAAGGTGTCTCTCAGATTCAACCAAAAAGTAGTAACAGAGAAAGTATCAAGGAAAGCTCAACGATGCAGGAATGTGTCCCAAAATTCCAGTATCTAAATAGGAGATAAAAGATAGGACATAGAGAGAAAAATATAGACTAGAATAGCTTTCTTTGGTTTGAAAAGGTACAAGTCTTAGGACTATAAAAGAATTTATCCCTTTTAAATATGAATCATTGACCAAAAGTGTCAGAATATCTCAACAGGAGTGATTGTAGGTATATTTTTTTACCATAGTGCACTAAAATGTACATTTTTAAATGCAAGGCTTGCCGAAAAGAAAGTTTTCAGATTCCCTTCTAAATAACTCAGGGTAAAAGTAAATAAAAAATAACTTAATTACAAATAAATAATTAAAAAATAATACAGAATTAGGGCTCTGTGGAGAAATGACCACTGTCTGGTCTTGGCAAGAAATAAAAGCAAGAGTTTGGAGCATCTTGTCATACCAGAAAGCTAGGAAGCTATCACAGATTCCTGAGGGCCAAACACAGTAGCTCATGTCTAATCCCAGTGCTTTGAGAGGCCAAGGCAGGAGGACTGCTTGAGCTCAGGAGTTTGAAACCAACCTGAGCAATATATTAGGTTGGCGCAAAAGTAACTGTGGAAACTGCAACCTAATAGCAAGACCCCTGTCTGTACAAAAAATCGAAAAAAAAAAAAATCCTGAGGTAATATCAGTAGGACTCAGAAGTTAATTGCAAGAGGCTCCCACTGGCTGAAAATGTGACAACTTGAGTATTAAAAAAAAAAAAAAAAAAAAAAAAAAAAGTAGGCCCGGGACCCATGGGGGGCCACACCTGTAATCTGAGTACTTTGGGAGGCTGAGATGGGCAGATCACCTGAGGTCAGGAATTGGAGACCAGCCTGGCCAACATGGTGAAACCCTGTCTCTACTAAAAATACAAAAATTAGTCTGGCGTGGTGGTAGGTGCCTATAATCCCAGCTACTTGGGAGACTGAGGCACGAGAATCGCTTGAACCTGGGAGGTCGGGGCTGCAGCGAGCTGAACTCATGCCACTGCACTACAGCCTGGGTGACGGAGCAAAACTGTCTGAAAAAAGAAAAAAAACCCAAAGGTTTTCAAGTATGTTTAATTCTTTGACACTTTTCAAAGAAACTCTCATTAATCATCTCTGGAAGATGCTGGGGAAATATTTTGAAAATAGAAAAAATCAAGCATTTATCCTGTTTTTCTCCTCTGTGTAACCAAATAATTGTTACTTTTCTCTTTGTAAAAGTATCTCAGCTAATATATAAGCTATAATAGAATACCACCATTTTGCAACTCCTGATGAAATAATGGTTGAAGGTAATTATCAAGGCCTGCTAGTATGACCAAAAGAGACATTATTATGTGCCTTCTTTTGGATGTACCCGTAACACACCCACAAAGTATTCCTTTTTTTTTTTTTTGAGACGGAGTCTCGCTCTGTTGCCCATGCTGGAGTACAGTGGCACAATCTCAGTTCACTGCAAGCTCTGCCTCCCAGGTTCACACTATTCTCCTGCCTCAGCCTCCCAAGTAGCTGAGACTACAGGTGCCCGCCATCACTCCTGGCTAATTTTTTGTATTTTTAGTGGAGACGGGGTTTCACTGTGTTAGCCAGGATGGTCTCGATCTCCTGACCTCATGATCCGCCTGCCTCAGCCTCCCAAAATGCTGGGATTACAGGCATGAGCCACTGCGCCTGGCCTCCACAAAGTATTCTTACAAAAGAAAAAAAGAAAAAAATCTTCAATGTTGTCAAGCCTCTAGAATATAACTACCAATTTATACAAAATTCAGGGAAATAGAAACAGCTAAACACCACCACAAGGATGCAATCACCAAAACTGAGAATGTAGGAAACTACGGGACAAACAGGCTGAAGTCTTATGTGCAAGTAAAAAAGAGGAGGAGAGGGAAACCAAAAGCTAAAAAGAGATTTAAGAGTGATACCAATCATATTCCATGTATGGACTTCACTTGGATACTGATTCAAACTGTGTGTGTGTGTGTGTGTGTGTGAGAGAGAGAGAGAGAGAGAGAGAGAGAGAGAAGGGAGAAGGAAAAAGAGACTGAGACACAGTTGGGGAAATGGTGTTAGATTTAAGAGAGACATCAACTATATTCCATGTATGGGCTTTACTTGGATACTGATTCAAACTGTGTGTGTGTGTGTGTGTGTGTGTGTGTCTGTGTGCATGCGCACACGAGAGAGAGAGAGAAGGAAAGAGACTGACACAGCTGGGGAAATGGTGGTGTTATGTATTTTTTTCAAAAGTCCTTAACGCTTAGAGGTATATAAGGAAATATTTCTGGATGATCTGATATCTGGGGTTTGTTTCAGAATAATTCAGTAAGGGTGGAAGAGACATGGATGAAGTATAATTGAAACAGGATTAGCTATGAGCTGATCACTTTTGAAGCTGGGTGATGAGTAAAAATTGTAAGTATTACAGTATTCTGTTTACTTTGTATACTTTTGAATTTTTCCAAAAGTTAAGTCAATACAGCATATACCTTTGTTAATAGATTTGAAAGCCTTGACAATATAGAAGAAAAACTAAGGAACATATAAATTGGTGAAGTTGATCTAAGAAGTAAAAACTTAAATAGACCAGTAAACCAAAAAGAAGTTGAAAAGGTTACCAAAGATTACTCCCTTGAAATACACAAGCTTTTTTTTTCAGCCAGGGTCTCATTCTGTCACCCAGGCTGGAATACAGCATCACAATTTCAACTCACTGCAACCTCCTATTTCTAGGGCTCAAATGATTCTCCGATCGCAGCCTCAGTAGCTGGGACCACAGTTGCATGCCACCTTTCCTGGCTAATATTTGTGCTTTTTTGTAGAGACAGGATTTTATCATGTTGCCCAGGCTGTTCTTGAACTGGTGGGCTCAAGTGATCTGCTTGCCTTAGCCTCCCAAAGTGCTGAGAATACAGACACGAGTGACCACGCCTGGCTGAAAGACATAAGCTTTAAAGGCACAATTTCTAGAGCTTTAGTAACAGCTATTCCAGAAACTAGAAAATGATGGAAAATGCAGTGAACACCAAACCAGACATGGATGGTACAAAGTCAAAACAAAAGAATAAGCCAATCTCAGGAATGAACAAAAATGCAAAAATTGAATATAACACTATTTAAAAGGATTAAGATATCACAACCAAGTAGGTTTAATCCTAGAAATTTTTTAATGTTTCACTATGAGACAATGTATTAATATTGCTAATCACATGTAAAAATTAAAGAGAAAAATCTCAGTGGAGGCAAAAAAGTATATGATAAAATTTAATACCTATGCTTGATTTTAAAAGAAAAAAGAAACACCAGAATAAATTAGGAATAGTGAAAACTCTTAAGTCAATAAAGGGTATCTATTGGCCTGGCACGGTGGCTCACATCTATAATCCCAGCACTTTGGGAGGCCGAGGCGGGCAGATCACCTGAGGTCGGGAGTTCGAGACCAGCCTGACCAACATGGAGAAACTCCATCTCTACTAAAAGTACAAAATTACCCGGGCATGATGGTGCATGCCTGTAATCCCAGCTACTCAGGAGGCTGAGGCAGGAGAATTGCTTGAACCTGGGAGGCAGAGGTTGCAGTGAGCCAAGATCATGTCACTGCACTCCAGCCTGGGCAACAAGAGTGAAACTCTGTCTCAAAAAAAAAAAAAAAAAAAAAAAATTTGTATCTATCAGAAATCTATAGCAAGCATCAAAGCATCACACTTAAGGGTGAGATGTTAGAATCATTCTCACTAATGCTAGAGAAATGCAAGGATGCTTAGTATCATGCTCCTTCTGTTTTATCATGTTGGTGGTAGAAGTCCAAGCATCTGCATTAAGAAAATAAAATGTAAATATTGAAAAG
The DNA here is from genome assembly GCF_002776525.5 of Piliocolobus tephrosceles. Lineage (NCBI taxonomy): Eukaryota > Metazoa > Chordata > Mammalia > Primates > Cercopithecidae > Piliocolobus > Piliocolobus tephrosceles. Next base: position 57,669,808 of record NC_045444.1, read on the forward strand.
ACACAAAACCACCTTTGCAGATAAAATTTTTAAACCACAAGAGGACAAGATAATCAGTCAACTGAAAAATATTGCAAGAGTTCATTAAGATGACTGAGTATAAGATTAGCATATCCAAATTGCCTATTACATTAGTTAGAAAATGTAATGGGCAATAACTCTGTTCATAATAGGAATGAAAATATTTAAACCTAAGCATACTACAATAAAAGGAGTTTGTAAAACCTACTTAATACTAAAGAATATAAAATTTTGCTGAATTCTTTATTTAAAATCTAAAAAATGGACAGACCTGAGATGGAAAGATTCCATATTATAAAATCAGTATATATCCTAAAGCAAATTATAACTTTCCAAGGAAAATTCCAACAGAATTTTTAACTAGAACTTGAAAAAATGTTGATTGTGTAACTCATGCAAGAGAAATGATGGAAAAATAAGCAACTTAATTTTGAAAGTGAACACTGAAGGTGCACTTGCTCTCCTAAATGCTACTTTATATTGCAACTGGCCTTCCCTCCATATTTGTAGGTTCAATATCCATGGATTCAACTAACCAATTTGAAAATATTGGGGAAAAAACTATTAAAAATAACAATACCCAATAAAAACAATGCAAATAAAAACCCAACACAGCTATTTACATAGTATTTACATTGTATTAGGTACAAGTAATCTAGAGATGATTTAAAGTACATGGGAGTATGAGCGTAGGTTATATGGAAATACTACAACATTTTATTTGGAGGAATTGAGCATCCTTGAATTTTGGTATTTGTGAGGGATCCTGGAAATCAGGAGTAGAAATACTAATTTCAAATAGAATACTCCAGAGCAAGGAAAGTTACCAGGAATAAAAAGGGGTGTTATATAATGATAAAGGAGTCAATACTCCAGGAGGACAAAACAGTTCTTACACATGCTCCCAACAAGACAGCATCAAAATATGTGAGGCAAAAACTGAATGAACTTCAAGGAGTTCACTATTATGGTTACAGGCTTCAACACCCCTCTATCAGAAAAGGACAGATCCAGCAGGCAGAAATCAATCAGTAAGGACATAGTTGAACTCAGCAACACCATCAGTCAACTGGATGTGATGGATGTCTATTGACTACTACTTAAAACAACAGCAGAATACATATTCTTATCAAGCTTAGGTGAAACATTTACAACTACCACATTCTGGGCCATAAAAACACACTTTAAAATATTTAAAAGAATAAATATATAATGTCTGTTCTCAGGCCTCAAAGGAATTAAACTAGAAATCAGTAACAAAGATAGCTGGAAACCTTAAAATACTTGGAGATTAAACAACACACTTCTAAATAACAGATGGGTCAAAGAAGAAATCTCAAGAGAAAATTTAAAATATTTTGAAATATATGAAAATGAGGGTGGGCACGGTGGTTCACACCTGTAATCCCAGCACTTTGGGAGGCTGAGGCAGGCGGACCACTTGAGGTCAGGAGTTTCAGACCAGCCTGGCCAACATGGTGAAACTCCGTCTCCACTAAAAATAAAAAAATGAGATGGGCTTGGTGGTGCATGCCTGTAGTCCCAGCTACTTGAGAGATTGAGGTGGGAGAAGCACTTGAACCCAAGAAGTGGAGGTTGAAGTGAGCCAAGATCATGCCACTGCACTCCAGCCTGGGTGACAGAGCAAGACTCCATCTCAGGAAAACAAACAAAAAAGGCAGTGAGCAAACGGAATAAAAAGAGATCAACATTTAGGCATGTAATATTCAAAAAAAGGAATTTTTGAAAGCAACAAAAGAAAGATGACTTACCATATATAAGGGAACAACAATATGATCAACAGTTGATTTCTCATCAGAAACCATGAATGCCATAAGGCAGGAAGATAACATATTCAAAGCTGAAAGAAAAAAAAAAAAAAACTGTCAGCCAAGAATTCTGTGTCCAGCAAAATTAGTCTTCAAAAATGAAGCTAAAATAATGACATCATAAAACAAATGACTGACAGTATTTGTTGCTAGACAACTTACCTTGCAAGAAATTATTAAAGGAAGTCCTATTGTCTGAAAAGAAATAGCAGTAGTGTTTTAGACCATTTTATGCTGCCATAACAGAATGACACAGATTGAGTAATTTATAATGAACAGATATTTGGCTCACAGTTCTGGAGGCAGGGAAGTCCAAAAGCATGCATGGTGCTGGCATCTGGCAAGGACCTTCATGCTCCATCATCCCTTGGTGGAGGGCAAGACAGGGTGAGAGCACGAGGGGCCAAACCCACTTTTATAACAAACCCACTCTTGTGATAACCAACTACTGAGATAAATATGTTAATCCATTCATGAGGGCAGAGCCCGCATGACCTAATCACCTCTTAAAGGTCCCACCTTTTAACATTGTTGCATTTGGGATTAAATTTTCAACACATGAACCTTGTTGGATACATTCAAACCATAGCAGATGGTAACTCGAATTCACATGAATGAAAAACACCTATAAAGGCAGTACATAGGTAAATGTAAGACTACATTTTTTTATCTTAATTGATTTAAAATACAACTGTAAGGAACAATAATTATAAAACTTTACTGTGGGGTTATAACATATACAAATGTTATATGACAATAGCAAAAGGAGGAAAAGAAATGGAGCTATATTAGAGCTATGTTTTTATATTTTACTGGAACTTACTGGAATATATTTTCCAGAATAAATATTAATCAGTACATTGTGATAAATTTAAGATATATATTTTAACGCCTAGATAAATCACTAAGAAAATAACTCCAAAAATTAGTTAAAACAAAAAACTTACAATGGAACACTATAAAATATATATTTTTAACACAAAAGAAAACACAAAAGTAAAGGAGAAAGAAAGGAACAAGAAAAAAAAGAGACATAGAAAATAAACCCAATTATCAAAACCAGTGAGTTCAGCAAGGTTGTAAGATACAAGATCAACATATAAAAATCAGCTCTTTCTCTATATAACAATAAACAATCTGAAAATGAATAACATTGCATTAATAAAAACATCATAAATAAAATATTTAAGGACTGGGTGCAGTGGCTCACATCTGTAATCCCAGCACTTTGGGAGGCCAAGGCGGGCAGATCACAAGGTCAGGAGTTTGAGATCAGCCTCACCAACATGGTGAAATCCCATCTCTACTAAAGATACAAAAATTAGCCAGGTGTGGTGGTGTGTGTCTGTAATCCCAGCTACTCACGAAGCCAAGGCAGGAGAATGGCTTGAACCTGGGAGGCAGAGGTTGCAGTGAGCTGAGTTCACACCACTGCACTCCAGCCTGGGTCCCAGCGAGACTCTGTCTCAAAAAAATAAATAAAATATTTAGGAATAAATTTAACAAAGAGGTATTAGACCTATACACTGAAAAATATAAACATGGCTGAAATTTTAAAGATCTAATTAGAGATCCCAAGTGTGTGGATTGGAAAACTCAAGATTGTTAAGATGGCAGTTCTTCCCATATTGATCTATAAATTCAGCAAAATCCCTATCAAAAAAAGAACAGCTGACTTTTTTGAAGAAATTGACAAGCTAATCCTGAAGTTTCTATGGAAATACAAAAGATCCAACATAAGCAAAACAGTTTTGAAAAAGAACAAAATTAGAGGATTTACACTTCCTTATTTCAAAACTTAATGTGAAGCTACAATAATCGAGATTGTGGTACTGTCTTAAGTATAGTGATATAGATGAATGGAACAGAAATGAGGGTCTAGAAATAAACTCTTACAGGCATTGTCGATTTATTGTTGATTAAAGAACACCAAGGCAATTCACTGAGGAAAGGATTGTCTTTTCAAGAATGGTGCTGAGGTTGGACATAGTGGCTCACACCTGTAATCCCAGCACTTTGGGAGGCCAAGGAAGGAGGATTGCTTGAGGCCAGGAATTTGAGACCAGCCTGGGCAACATAGTGAGATCTCATCTCCACAAAAAGTAAAAATAAAAAAAAAATAGTAATTGGACAATTGAATATTCACATACAGAATGTGAATTTAAATCCTTACTTCATACCATATACAAAAATTAACTCAAAATAGATCATAGACCTAAATGTAAGAACTAAAATATTAAAACTTCTCAAGGAAAACAGAAAATCTTCATGACCTTAGTTTAACCAGTTTTTAGATGACACCAAAAACATGAAATTGAACTTAATAAAAATGTTAAGCTTTTGTGCTTCAAAAGACACCAATAAGAAAACAGACTGGGAGAAAATATTTGCAAATCTGATATAGGACTCACATCCAGAACGTATAAAGAACTACTACAGGCCGGGCGCGGTGGCTCAAGCCTGTAATCCCAGCACTTTGGGAGGCCGAGACGGGTGGATCACGAGGTCAGGAGATCGAGAGCATCCTGGGTAACATGGTGAAACCCCGTCTCTACTAAAAAATACAAAAAAACTAGCCGGGCGTGGTGGCGGGCGCCTGTAGTCCCAGTTACCCCGGAGGCGTAAACCCGGGAGGCGGAGCTTGCAGTGAGCTGAGATCCGGCCACTGCACTCCAGCCTGGGCCACAGAGGGAGACTCCGTCTCAAAAAAAAAAAAAAAAAAGAATTACTACAACTCAGTAATAAAAAGACAAACCCCAATTTTAAAATAGATAAAAGATTTGAAGAAACATAGATAGCTATAAGCACATGAAAAAACACTCAACATTAGTTATTAGGGAAACGCAATTAAAACCACAATGTGGTATCACTTCACATCCACTGAATAGCTATAATAAGATAGTCAATAATTAAGTATTGGTAAGGATGTGGAGAAACTGTAACACTCATCCATTACTGGTGGGAGTATAAAGTGATACATTTTACATTAAGAGCATGATATCAATGCACTAAAATTTTATTGTGGTGATGGTTACGTAGCTCTGTAAATACCCCTTCAGTAAAGCTGTCAGAAAGAAAACTGTACTGCTAGACTAACTTCCAGTTTACTGTACTGGAACAAGTCAGACGATACCAGGAGGAAGCAATCAGATAAACAATGTGAGACATTCTGTAAGACAACTGGCTTCCAATGTTATGAAAAAACTGAGTTATATTCCCACATACCAGAAATGACATTTCCAAAAAAGAAATTTATAATGGTATCTAAATGTATGATGTACCTAGGAATATATGTAACAAAAGATTTACAAGACCGTGTTGGCGATTAATAAAATTTTATTAAGACATTAAAAGGACTTAGTGATATATCATGTTCATGGATTGAAAGGCCCACTGTGATATAAATTCTCCCAAAATAGCTTATAGATTCATTGCAACTCCAATCAAATTTTCAATGTGTTTGGCATTTTTTAGTGAAACGTGATGAGCTATTTCTAAAATATATAAAGAAGAGCAGAGAACCAAGAAGAGCCACAAGCTATTGATGAATAACAAGGACGTGAAAGGAATTTGATATATCAAAAAATTTTTGAAGATTATGGAGTAATGAAGAGAGTGTACATTAGCACAGGGGAAAAAAACAATATAATAAAGAGCTCATAAAAGATCTTTGCATATATGGACAATATATAACAGAAAAGGCACTTCAAAGCAATAGAACAAGGAAGGTTTTTTGTTTTTTTTTTTTGTTTTTTTTTCCAATAAACAGTGCTGGCACAACAGACTAGCCTTAAAGCAGCAAAAAAATTACCTCATACTATATGTTGAAGATTGTTCCAAGTGGGATGAAACCAAAATGTGAGAGGCAAAACTACAAAGCATGTAACAAGAGAGTATTAACTATATTTTTAACGTAATGATTAAAAAAAGTGAGCTAACCATAAAGGAAAACTATTGATATATTTGAAGATATTAAAATTAAAATGTTAATATATTTTATAAACACTGTGAAAAGACAAGCCACAAAGTGGGAAAAGATTCTGCAACACAACTCTTAAAGGAGTAGTATCCAGAATATATAAAGAATCACCTGCAAATTAATGAGAAAAAGAGTCAAATTTTAACATATTTCATTCACCAAAGATGAAATCCAAATGGCCAAAAAATATATGAAATGTGGTCAGCCTCATGAACACCTTTCATATTTTTTCCATATAAGGAAAATGGTCATTTAAACTACAATGTGATACCATTATACATCTACCAGATTGGGGCGGCTGGGGGAAATCCAATACACCCTGGGAAGAATGTAAATCAGTACAAGAATCTTTGGGAAACAGTTGGCATGATCTAGGTTCCACTCTTACGTATATGTCCTTTTAAAGATGCAAACTCCAGAAGACATGTTCAAAATATCCATAGAAGCACTGTTTGAAATATCCCCAAAGTGGAAAAAATCCAGATTGTCCATCAAGAGTAAAATGAAAAAAGTATATGTAATACATTCATACAATGGAATAAACAAACTATAGCTACATTCAATGATAAGGATGAATCTCATAATGCTTAGCAAAAGAAACCAGTCTCAAAAGTGTACATATGATTCACATAAATTCCAAAAACAGAAACTAAATATGGTCTTTAGAGACATATACATGGATGGTAAAACTGTGAAGAAAAGCAAAGCGAAGAGTAGAGATGATGTTAAAGTGGACGGCAGGTTGTGTTAGGGAGGGACATACAGGGAGCTTCTGAGGTGCTGGAGATGTTCTATTTCTTTACCCGGTGGTCATATGGTATGCACATTATGATATGTTAAAAATATATATGTGTGTACATATCTGTTGTATACATGCATACATGTTTCATGTACTTTGTCTATATTCCACAATAAGAAAATATACAAATGACCAGTAAATATGAAAAGATATTCAATCTCACTAGTAATTACAAAAATAAAATAACCATGATCAGCTCTCATGATTTGCTGAAAATGTAAAAGACTGATAATATCCCTCTTTGCTGAGTTTGCAAAGAAATAGGCATTCTCATATGCTGTCAATAGGAAAGTAAATTAATAATTCCTTTTTGAAGACCAATGTGGCAATATGTAGGAAAACATAAAGGTTGTCTTAAAAGTTTTCAATTCCAATTCCAAGTATCTATCTTAATGAAATTCACCAGCACTCAAGATATGTGTACAAAGATGTCTGCCATTCACTACAGCATTGTTTGCCATAGTGAAAAAAAAGAATAAATATCAATAAGGGGAGATTTATGAAAAGTATTATAACCCATACAATGAAATACTATGCAGCCATTAAAAATAAAACTTTATAAACTGACATGGAAAGATATCCAAAACACACTAACAAAAGCAAGACACAGAATAACACACACACAGCATAATCCTGTTAAAATATAAGTATGTACATATATTTATATAGAGTTATGAAAAACGGACTACAGATTCATACTGTAACCTATTAGCAGTGATTACCTCTGGGCCAGGAAGGTAGAAGTGGAGGTAGAAGGAGGGTAAGCGGGACACTTTCCCATCTTACTCTAGATACATACACAGGATTCTTTTGTAATCACATATCCATGGACTACTCATATATTTCTAACAAGTGGTAGTAGCAAAACAACTGTATTATTATTTGTTCCATTCCTATGAGATCAATCTAATACATTTGAAAATAACTTGCTTTCAAAGCTAACTCTTTTGTTCCTGGAGGGCCTTCAAACAGCCTACAGTTGTGGTCACAGGGCTGTCAGCCATCAATCAAGGAGCCCTGTGCAGGATACTAAGTAACTTGGTCTGTTTCCAGGCTCACCTCTTGAAAATAGTTGCATACATTCTCATATTCCAGCTTACTGGCAGTAGCAATGTCTTCCAAAAGCACTTTGGTAAGGTAAATAAATTCTGATGCTGCACATCAAATCACATCCATAACAAAGTGTAGATGTGGCTGTCAAGATGTATGTTTAGATCCAAATTAGTAATCACGCCTTTGGTGAGTGACTTTTAGAACAGTTTGCAGGCCAGGCGCGGTGGCTCAAGCCTGTAATCCTAGCACTTTGGGAGGCCAAGACGGGCAGATCATGAGGTTAGGAGATCGAGACCATCCTGGCTAACACGGTGAAACCCCGTCTCTACTAAAAATACAAAAAACTAGACGGGCGAGGTGGCGGGCGCCTGTAGTCCCAGCTACTTGGGAGGCTGAGGCAGGAGAATGGCGTAAACCCGGGAGGCGGAGCTTGCAGTGAGCTGAGATCCGGCCACCGCACTCCAGCCCGGGCGACAGAGCAAGACTCCGTCTCAAAAAAAAAAAAAAAAGAACAGTTTGCATTTGGATTCTAAAGTAAGAACCTAGACCCCACTAAATCACCATATAGAGCCTTTCTTCTCTTTCTTCTTCCCTCCCTTCACTCTACGCTAGCCCTTTCTAAAACTAATTTTTCTATTTTCTATAAAGGTGGAAGAAAGGGCGAACCTGATCATGAGTTTTCTGGAATCAGTAGTCAATCAGAACAAAAAGCATTATCAGTATATTTACGAAGAAAAATCAAACTACATGTATACATTTTGGTGTGCATTTTATTTTTGACTGGAATCATATCCATATGAAGGAAAATTGTGGAAGTATCCTTTACTCTTTTGAAAGCTTGGCCTTTGCCTTGCTGTGTCAAAGGAAAGCAAAACTAAGCCAGTAATGATGGAGATGTCCCTGTTTCTATATGCACACTGACAGGAGAGGAGCTGTCTAGGAAATGCTTTTTGATTGATGAACACAGGAGGGTCTACACACACATTAAATACAAATGGAAACATATCAGCACACACAAGTCATTAGCCTGGTCCTCTGGCATCCACTGGCATGTATCTTTCCAAAGTATCACTTATTCAATGGTATCAGCACTATGTCTCATTATGCCTTTTATCAGCAAATACCTTTTTATTCCAGAATGGAAAACAAACTAGGAATTAAATACATCCAATATTGATGCTTTATTTTCATAAGTCACCAATAAGAGAATGAATTTAATTTTAATACATTTATTTTTGTGTGATTCTTAATAAAACACTTTCAAAACATTCTGTACATTTCAAGCCACTCAGAACCGCATTACATTTCTACAAATGTGATTTGTTGGGATGAGGTGCCAAGATGTCTCTGTACAAAGATGTACAATATGTACAATCACTGTAAGTGCAAGCTGTGCAAAGCAGAGTCTAGAACACTAATTCATGCCAAGGCTTACAAAAACATTTCGACACATAAGACTAAAGCTTGAAACAGCATTGTGGTTTTTTCCCTGGGCAAATGATTATTTTATAAACAAGTATATGTATATGTCATATAGAAAGAATAGTTTGACTCCTCAGCTCAGTCAGCACCATGCAGCTGACTGGATACATTACAGGGCTGCTCTCCTAGGCCTCTTTCTTCAAGGTGCCATTTTGCCACACTCAACAGTTGTCTCATCACTGAGTGGCTGCCACTGCTGCCTTTGGCTGAACCACAGCAACACTAGGAGACTTAAATTTGGGGAGATAAAGGCCAAATTTGTTTTCGATGCCTGCAAACGTGGCTGTGGCAAGTCTGTATCCACCGATGTGATCAGGGTTGGCAGGAGGAAGGTCTGCAATGCGTGACTTAGGCGTTGGTTCTGAACCAGCGGGTTTGCTGTTGACAGAAAAAAAGCCAATGGTTAGCATGCTGAAGGTGGATGAGGGCAGCTTACAGCTGGACATTTTCGGTTTGACCCATGTGCCACAAAGAAGAGTGTCTGTCTCAACTATTTCCATGGCACCTGTGCTGCATGACTAGAAACCACAGTCATGATTTATGGCTGCTTTGACAGCAACTTATCTACATATTTGATTTACAAGAGAAATGGCCTTATTTCCAACACTAGTATACATATATAAACAGATCCATAGAAAAAAAGTCAGAAGAAAAGACATTCAAATATGAAGACTCTCTGGGAAGTAGGATTATGGATGATTTTTTTCTTTTTTCTCTTTGTAAAGATGGGGTCTTGCTATGTTGCCAAAGCTGGTTTCGAACTTCTGGTCTAAGCAATCCTTTTGCCTTGGCCTCCCAGAGCACTGGGAGGTGTGAGCCACCACACCCAGGCTGGTTTCTTCTTTTATGCTTTATGGTTTTCCAAATTTTCTGCACTTGGCATATATGAAAGTAATTTTTAAAGTATATATTTTTCTTTTGACTCATAAAGATTATCAATTAAATTATTTAAAGAGAAATAGGCAGGGCACGGTGGCTGACGCCTATAATCTCAGCACTTTGGGAGGCCAAGGCAGGTGGATCACGAGGTCAGGAGATAGAAGCTATCCTGGCTAACACGGTGAAACTGTCTCTACTAAAACTATTTTTAAAAAATCAGCCAGGCGCGGTGGCATGTGCCTATAGTCCCAGCTACTCGGGAGGCTGAAGCAGGAGAATCACTTGAACCTGGGAGGTGGAGGGTGCAGTGAGCCGAGATCGCACCACTGCACTCCAGCCTGGGCGACAGAGCGAGACTCAGGAAAAAAAAAAAAAAAAGAGAGAGAGAGAGAGAAATAAATAGCTTTAGTTCTTTTACAGAAGATGAAAGCATGGAAAAGCCTGAAGCTTCACATTTCTACAATGCAACTGTAAGACTACTGTTCTCACTTTTTTTGCATAGGTCCCTCCACTTGGTTCAACAGCTGATTCCGTATATGGCCTTTGGGCACAGAGGAGTTCACAGGCTTCTGATGTGAGGACTCAGGAACGGTACTTGGTCTTCTGCTGAAAAGCTAATAATTGCTTGCTTTGGGTACAACTTCCCCACCCAGAAAATTCAACTAATAATTCCTCTTCTCAGTGCAAGCTTCAAGTGATAAACTTTTAGAAGCCCAATTTCTGGCCTACAGCTCACTAGTGATTATATCCATGGGCAAAATCTCTCTTCAAGCCTATTGGTTTTTCCAGTAAATTAGCTTCCAGAACATCTACACCTAACTAATAATAAGTTGTGGTGAATAATGAAGTACCAGAGATGCAAAAAGGCTTGGGACTTTTAAAGAAAATGCACAAAAGTGTTACTGGTATACATTTACATTACTTCTGTGAAAGGGCCATATAATAAAATCCACATAATGAGAACGCCATGAAGTTCAGTATTTGCTTACATGAAAAAAGACAATTATTTACACAGCATTTTAATCTGCTGCCTCCTGGCTAGGCACGGTAGCTCATGCCTATAATCCCAGCACTTTGGGAGGCTAAGGCTGGTGGAGTTCGAAACCAGCCTGGGCAACACAGCAAGATCCCATCTCTATAAAAAAGTACAAAAATTAGCTGGGTGTGGTGGCATGCCTTTGTGGTCCCAGCTACTCGGGAGGCTGAGGGTGGGAGGATCACTTGAGCCCGGGAGGTTGAGGCTACAGTGAACCAAGATCATGCCACTGCACTCCAGCCTGGGCAACAGAGGATATCCTATCTTTTTAAAAAAATTTGCTGCTTCCCTAAAATCCCCCAATAGCTGCTTAATATTACGTATGATGTCACTCTGTCACGGTTTTACTCGCTTAACACAAATGCCTCTTAAGCTCACTGTTTTAAATGCATTGGTCTTGTCATTTATTGGTCTTATCATTTATTCTGATAAGACAGAACTTATTAAAGGTTCTGTCTTATCAGTTTTCTAAGAGTTGCAACAATGCCTCTGTAGACAGAGCAAACATTTGTTTTGGTTTTAGTGATTTCTTTGTAAAGGAGTTGAGCAGCTGACTTACAGGCCTCCAAAATCAATGTAAAACCACCGCTGGAGAAGTTCATAAGTGACCAAGGTAACACCAAACTGGGGAGAGGATCGAAACACTCGAGCTGAAAAAGAGAAGCAGGGGCAGGGGAGACTTAAAGCCAGAACAAATGTGGTAAAGACAGCCACTGAGTTACAGGGGAGGATGCTAGAGCCAGCCAGCTATTCTGTATGGCTCCAGCCCCTGCCTACCTGCAGTCCCTTTCCAAAATGCTGAGGGCCCTTCTTCCCGGAGAATCTTCCTGAAACAGTCGATGACACCACTGTATGTCGTCTGGCCAGCACGGGCAGCCACCTGCAGTCTTGTCTTGATGACATCAGCAGGGGTCACCAGAGATGCAGCTGGGACACCTTTCAGAAGAAAACTACATTTAATTTATCTAGAGTACCTTATAAAAGATAGGAATACTGCTAACATCTACTATAGAGTCTGCAACTTCAATCACTTGAGTGGAACTCAAAACCCTTTAAATAGATGTCTGGCCGCTAATGGGAAAAGGACATAGAAGCCTATTAGCTGTTTCAGTGTAATCAGTGGAAAATTATTTTTTTTTCCTGAATTAAAAAAAAAAAATCACTCTACATTGCATGATCCCAAATAACTGTGAAAGGAAAAAAAAAGTAGCAATATTAATAAGACAATTCCCAAGTGTTCTCTTTCAGTTTCAATTATTTTACCTCCCTTTTTTAAAAATAAGATACAAGTATTTTTTATGTATAAAAAAAGGATAATGTCATTTTAGTGAGTCACTAAATGTATCTGACACCAAACTACTGTTTTTCCTGATTCTTGTTAACTGTAGCGTGGGAGGTGAATATCAATACTCATAATCACTCGCTTGTTTGAAGGGCTACCTTGAGAGTTAACTGTGACTCCTTTCAGACATGCTTACATGACAAAAGTCATTACAACTGGAGCGAGAGGTGGCCAGGCAGTCAGTTAAGAAACAACAGGGGAGCTGGTCAGGGAAAGGCCCCTGTGCCCGAGCTCTCTGGGGTCATGTTGAGATTGATCAGCAGCAGGACACAGAAGACGGATTTCACAACCACACCTTTTACTTATAAAATAAAACGGAGAGCAAAGGAGCAAAATAATCTTCCCCAGGGGAAAGAAATTCAATTTGGCCTGAATATCACTGTATCCTCACTAGGCAGATAGAGCTGGCAGCCTCGTAGGGGGTTCTGCTAGAGAAGAATGCAAATACCTCCCCTTGGCATGGTCTTGCACCCTATTCAGATGAAACTAGGTAAACTGCCTGCCTTTGGAGGCAGACTTTTGAATGTTCTCAGTTCCTGCTAGCAAATCTTGACTGGTAAAAATTAGAAAAAATAATTTCATTCTGAAAACTGACATCAAATGTCTATGGGGAAAAAGTTGGTGCTGACAGTTCCATGGAAATATTTAGTTGGTTCAGTCAAGGTTCAGTCAACCACTGGCAAACGCCTGTCCACAGTTAGACTCTTCTTCTCTGGCTGTTTTTCGTTGTTGATTGGAAAGCACAAGGAAAAGCCTGGAAGGCAAATGTTGTCCCCATTTAAAAGTAGGAGACTGGGCCAAGTGTGGTGGTTCACGCTTGTAATCCTAGCACTTTGGAAGGCCAAGATGGGTGGATTACCTGAGGTCAGGAGTTTGAGACCTTACATGTACAGCCTGACTTTTTTTTTTTTTTTTTTTTTTGAGACGGAGTCTCACTCTGTCACCCAGGCTGGAGTGCAGTGGCGTGATCTCGGCTCACTGCAAGCTCCGCCTCTCAGGTTCACGCCATTCTCCTGCCTCGCCTCCCGAGTAGCTGGGACTACAGGCACCTGCCACCACACCCAGCTAATGTTTTGCATTTTTAGTAGAGACGGGGTCTCAATCTCCTGACCTCGTGATCTGCCCACCTCAGCCTCCCAAAGTGCAGGGATTATAGGCATAAGCCACCACGCCTGGCCTCAGTCTGACTCTTGAGTTAGGAAGGAGCTGACTTGGAAAAGGAGAGAACCAGGTGTCCCTGGCTGCACCAACACTCTGAAAAGACAAAGGAAGGAAGGGGTGCATGTTTGCTCTCTATACAACCAGTAATGAAACATTGCAGAGCTCAGTGTGGCTCTGACCAGCTGTGCTGGCCAACACGGTGAAACCCTGTCTTTATCCAAAATACAAAAATTAGCCAGGCATGGTGGTACACGCCTGTAGTCCCAGCTACTTGGGAGGCTGACGCAGGAGAATCACTTGAACCGGGGAGGCAGAGGTTGCAGTGAGCCAAAATTGTACCACTGCACTCCAGCCTGGGTGACAGAGCAAGACTCCGTCTCACCAAAAAAAAAAAAGTGGGAGACTGTACCAGAAAGGGGCTGCTACACACAACTCACTGCCAAGACTGAGCAGGTAACTTTACTGGCTTTTAAACGCAAAACTTACTGAAATCACCACTGCTAGAGGAGAAAGGACTTGCTGGGCCCCAAGTAAGGGCAGTAAGGTCCCTGGGGCCATTTCTTAATGATCACAAGTCATCCCTGTCTTCACAAGCAAGAACAACAATGTGGTTCATCCCAACACTCTCAGGCCCAAGGGCTCCTGCCACACACCAAGCACAGCACACTCCAGGAGCTGCTCAGGTTGCCCCGATGTTTAGCCAGAGCCTCCAGAGGAGAATGAGCCCAGCAATGAAGAGCCACACAGTGAACATAAGCCTGGCTGGTCAGAGCCACACTGAGCTCTGCAATGGTTCATTACTGGTTGTATCGAGAGCAAACGTGCACCCCTTCCTTCGTCTTTTCAGAGTGTTGGTGCAGCCAAGGACACCTGGTTCTCTCCTTCTATTCCAAGTCAGCTCCTTCCTGACTCAAGAGTCAGGTTGTACCCATGAGGTCAGAAGGAAGCATCTTAGTACCTCCCTGCTCTTACAAGGCTCCTCTTTCAAATGGAATCTCTTCTGTGCCTAATTTGGTATCTTAGATGAGATGAAGGTTTTCCTTCATGTTATTGACATTTATTGAGCACCTATTACTATTACATTGGCCACATAGGAAAGGCAAGGATGAAGAGAATGAAACTCTTGCCCTCAAGAAGCTATTAGCCTAGTACAGAGGATAACACTTATGCAAATACCTATTAATAAAAGACAAACTGTTTTTGTTTTTTTTTTTGTTTTTTTGAGACAAGCTCTCACTCTGTCACCCCGGCTGGAGTACAGTGGTATCATCTCGGCTCACCGCAGCCTTGACCGCCCAGGCTCAGGTGATCCTCCCACCTCAGCCTCCCGGGTAGCTGGGACTACAGGCACGCACCACTACACCTGGCTAATGACAAAGTGTTAAGGGTTAGAAAAAGTATAAAAATTGAGCTCAAGGTGGTTTGCTGAGAGGTACTGCTTACTTTGTCTAACGAGGGCAATGGTAGGAAAAAGAGGGACACCTTCATGACAAAAGCTCAATTTTGGGCCAAACCATGTAGATTCCAATATACAGAGAGAGAAAGTAAGAGCATGCTAGATCTGTGCATAAGCATGAGATACAGCAAAGCAACTGATTTGAGGAAAAACGTTCCCACCTTAATGCTTAGCTTGGCTGTACTCAAGGTTTCAGGGGCACAGGAGACTAAGAAACATGTTAATGATGAAAGCCCAATTTAGATGGGCAGATCTAATTTGGCTCTGAGTTGCTAAGCTGCATTAAGCTGTTTATCCACATTATGCAAATGTAATTAACTCTCATCAGAATTACAGCACATCCCACAAAGGAGAAAAAGTGATATTTAAACTAAGTCAGGTACAAACAATAATCCTTCCAGAAATAAAAAGGGAAAGTACATAGAGATTCTGTACTTTTTAAATAATCGGAGAATTCCTGCAGTTAAAAAAAAAAATTCGTAGTTACCTGCCATGGCTCCAGCTGCAAGAAGATTTAAACCTCCCACATGTCCATTTTCATCAGCCAGAAGTAGTTTGCAATGAGCATAAACAGGAAAATAGATTGCAGAGAAGGGAATGTCTCGGAGGAAACACGCTTTGGCACCCTGTCACACAGTGAGGAAATAGTGCAAAACAGTGTGAAACTGAGTATGAATGCCCAAATGGGATCCATGTGACATTTTTCAGTGACAAGCCTGAGGTGTCCCTCAGTGACAAACCTGAGGTGTCCCTCAAACAGCATTAGAACTGATGTGCAAGGGAAATGGGGGAGGCAGGAGATGAGTGGGGAATAAGGAAATCCGTATATCTCAAAGCTTGTGAAAGCATGGTGAATCCTGCAGTCCTAGAGTTAATAACTGGGTAATGATACTATCTGAAAACTAAGAACTTTCTGGCATTTTTTATATAGATTCAGGGTTTTTAAAATCAATTAATCTCTTACTATGGTAAAAACACACAAGATCTACCCTCTTAAATTTTTACATCAGGTGAGAGTCCCCGCAGTGCCAGGTAAAAAGCTAGAGGCAGTGGTGAAGGAAGGTAACTACTCTAGAGCAGGGGGAAAAGAAACCCAAATCTTTCCTCCTCATTCCCCATGTCCTAAATAGCAGACAAAATATTTTAGCAGCAGATTTCCACAGGAGTAGAAGCTACCCAGGGGCAGCTTGTCCCAATGACTGAGGTCTCAAAGAACACCTCACTCAGCTCTGTCAGAAACCCACACCATTCCACTACCTAGCTAGGCAAACACTCCACCTTGGCGCTTATTTTTTTAATGACTCTGTTTTATTCTTTTTTTTTTTCCTGAGACAGGGTCTCACTATGTTTCCAGGCTGGAGTGTAGTGGCGCTATCACAGCTTGCTGTAGCCTTGACCTTCTGGGCTCAAGTGATCCTCCCACCTCAGCCTCCTGAGTAGCTGGGATGACAGGTGTGCACCACTGTGCCAGCTAATTTTTTTTTTTGTTTAAAGTAGAGACAAGGTCTAGACATTTTGCCCTGGCTGGTTGAACTCCTGGGCTCAAGCAATCCCCCTGCCTCGGCCTCCCAAAGTGCTGGGAGTGCAAGTGTGAGCCAGTGCTCCCAGCCCTGGCTTTTTTTTAAAAAGACAAACTCAAACATTGAAAAAAGAAAAAAATCCAAGGACTCACTAAAGGATAATACAGAGAGAAGCAATATTAATAAATTCATCTCTCAAAGGGAATTCAAAAAGGATGGAAATTGGGACTGGGGAGGAGGAAGCAAAAATGTGTACGAAACTCTCTTGAGACAGGCATCATTGTTTGCTGATCTCCAGAGAACCCTGTAGCTGTGTGATTCCAATCTAGAGAATTTCTAATTTCTAATTTGCAGTTACAGAAACAAATTTACACATTTCTGCAGTGATGGATCTATATCAGATGCTGTGGGAACACAGTTGTCTATGGGGGCTAAATTTACGTATTCCTCTTATACGAGGCAAAGGAATGGAAAGAAATACTCTTCCTTGTTTAAGAAAAATAATAGCTTCTGCTCCATTACATCTGATCCGTAATGATGGGAGTAAGTATGCCTGCAGGGAAGGAATCTGTTGACTGGCATTTTGTTAAAGTACAGTACACTCTGTTGTTGTTGGTTGTTTTTTTTTTTTTCTAAATGGAATTCGTTATTGACAAATCCTACCACTTAACTTCTTAAAGACCTGAATCCTACCAAACTCTACTACTGTTTTACTGTGGTCAAATTATTAAGACAAAGAAAAGCTCCTACTGGGAAGTTAACAATAGAGATAACTCAGTCTGAAAATAAACATAAGACTATTTTGAAGCCCTAAACCAGCCCAAAGAGAGCACCAAGGAAAGTCTTCCCAAACCCCCCAGCAAATGAAAGGCTGTGAGCCTGAGGCCAGTAGGTCTGTGGTGCCGGCCTCCTTGCTGGCAGTTTCACAAAATCCTGAAGATGACAACAGGAGAGGCTGCATGTGTATCCCACAGCCTCTCATATAAGTGTCCTGATTCTTTACTTTTGTTTGATTTTCTACTCCACAGACTACCCTGCTGGACAAGATTGCTTTTCAACTTGGAGGGAAGAAGTCTGGTTTCCACATTCTTTCACATTTTATTGAGTATATTATAACCTAAACCTACCCACCTTATACAGACCAAAAATTCCCAAGTCCCGGAGTACATTCAGGGCGCTGACTCTAGGTCCCGTGGTGATCTCTCCAGCAACTTGCAGACGAATCTTCACTATCTCCAATGGGTTGGTAAAAATGACCTGAGAGCCTCCAGCCTGTAGGCAAGGGAGAAGAGACAGGCAGATTCCACATCAGAGCCCGACTGGCAGCGTAAAAAAGGAAAATCCAGCAAAGCCTCAACATCTTGCTATCTTGAAAAGAAGAAGGTGAAACCTCCTTCCTCATGGGGGAATGACAGTTTGACACTTAGGCCCACCCTGGAGAGGTTCAGAGGGATGGTCTCAAACTCTGTCTCAGATCAATCTACCCCCAGGTTTGTTTCTAGCTGAAATGTCAAGACTATTTCTCAGACCAGTGTTTCCAGGATCACCCCAGCCATATTCAAAATAACAAAACTAATAAACCCATTTGGAAAAAAAAGTAGAGACAGATGTGGCAGCAAGGTAACTCAATGAAAGAAAAAGAGATAGTAGAAGACTGTCATATTTTACAAGCCAGAGCTAAAATTCAGAGTTACAATTATTTTTTTCTTCTTTGTGGTAAGCATTCTTGGCAGCAAACCCACTTGCTTCTGCTTCCTTGGATTGTAGAGCAATTGAAACTACTTTGGTGCCTTAAGTCAGAAGGGGAAAAGTCTCCTCCAGTTCAAATTCTAAAATGTATTATCCTAAGCAAAACTCGGATACAGGTACATGGCTACACCCACACAAAAGGGAAGAATTTAGAAAGATAAATTTCAGTATCATTTCAAGACAAAACCAGAAAAACTCTTCAAGGTAAAGCTGAGAAATGGAACATCTAGTTACCATGAGTACAACACCCTCAAGATCAAAGCCACATTCCATATTCCTGTGGTGAGTGACAGAGATTTGAATTCGGATAATGAGAGTATATTTGCATCTGAAATCTGTTAACTAGTCGAGAAAAAAAAAAAAAGTTTAACAAAAACTTCTACCAACTTCTTTTTTTTGGTTTCTGTAAGACAAGAAAGAAAAAAATGTGTGTGACCATGGATATCTAAAAATAAATAAAATATATATCTCCTTTCATGAAATGAAAAATCCCATTTGTACATCTTCAACTGTAGCTGTTTATATTATGTAATCATAACCATATTCATATAATATTCATAATGATATTCATATCATAATCATTGTATATAATCACACGTGAAATATGAAATCTGGGACACTGTAATTCCACAGGTACAGAAAGATTACAAACAATACCTAAAAATTCACATGCAGCTTTCAATGGCACTTCAGTGCTCAACCTTTGCCCACATTCCTGCTCATTTATCTAAAACCCAAAGCCCTCCCAGACCCACTTCCAAGGGGCAGCAACATGGCTCAGTCCATTTTCCTAATTGCCTTGGGACTATAAATCCCCCAACTACCCCTATTCCAATCCTGACTCCTTAACTCCTTTCAACATTCAAAATTGCCAGCACTGATACTAAATGCCTTCCCTCTTTGTGGACAGCTTATTGTTCTGGATTCCCTAGGGCCTCATTCCCCTTTTTGTCCTTCGAGCAGGGAGGTGCAGCAATTTGCTGTCTCTCTCTCATGGTTTCCTCTAACTCCTCAACTCAACACAATCCAGACCACTGGCACACAGGTCCCCCAACTATGTACTGACCCAATTTTACATGTTCATTTGCCTGCATTTCTCTCTCTTTTAATCTGTTGCACTGCAGGCAGAAGGAAGCACTTTAATGTTTCAATCTAAGCAACCAATACTTTCAAAAGGATTGCTGGGTGAAAAATTATGTTAAAATGATAATCCAACTAATTGCTCCTGTAGCTAGTATTAAAGACCAAATCAATTGAAAAAGTTTACTACTTCCCTGAAATCTCTTGTTTAAATAATGGTTGCAAAGACTATCTTTTGGAAAATGTGCTTTATGTTTTAACTAAAGCAGATTTAAAAATGAATAGAACTGAAAATTTTTATTCTAATTCCCCCAAATTTGCCACTACCAGACAGTGTTAGTCCCTGGGTGGCAAGTGTTAAATGTGGACATTATGTTTAAATAAATACAAAGGTCTTTCATGTTTGTAATCATTAGTAAATTATAACATCCTGCTGGACAGGAGTACTCCAATCCGTGTCCCCCACCTGCACCTCACAGCTGCCTCCTCCCGTTCCTTCTCTCATGCACCCTTTTAGAAATAACTGCCAATTGACTGAGATTTATACTCCTTTAACAATGCTTCAAATTTTTTGAAGTATACAAGTAACAGGCTTTCTACTGAAACTACAAAAATGGTACAATAAAGAGAAATAATTGATGTTTTATTCACTCTGTCACCCAGGCTGGAGTGCAGTGGCAGGATCAGCTCACTGCAACCTCAACCTCCCCAGGTTCAGGCGATCTTCTCACCTCAGCTTCCCGAGTAGCTGGGACTACAAGCGTGCACCACCACGCTCAGCTAATTTTTGTATTTTTTGTAGAGATGGGAGTCTTACCATGTTGCCCCAGCTGATCTCGAACTCCTAGGCTCAAGCGATCCACTTGCCTTGGCCTTCCAAAGTGCTAAGATTACAGGCGTGAGCCACTGCGCCCAGGTGTGACTACATTTTAAAAATACATACACCTTAATTGCTGTATGATTTGAAGATTAGTTACCTAGCACTCATACCAGATCCCAACAATGCACAGGACATAACCACAAAACTCAACTGATGTGCATTTATAAACACATATAATCTGGCAAGTAAGAGTGCAAACAATGACACTATAGCAAGGCACACATCTATAAGTTTGTTTCATGCCTATGTTTGAAGGAGGAACACTTCTAACAATTACATCATTTGTATATGCTTTAAACACTAACATACACGCCAAGTGCAATGACACATGCCTGTAGTCCCAGCTGCTCAAGAGACTGAGGCAGGAGGATTATTTGAGCCCAGGAGTTCAAGGCCAGCCTGGGCAATGGAGTAAGACCCCTACCTCTTAAATTTGTTTAGTAATTAGTATACATTTTTAAAACCTCATGATAGGCCTAGGAACATAAGGCAAATACTTTCCAGAAACGCTGAATAATTTTAGCAAAGATAAAGACTGCAAAAACCGCAGTTACTTTTGTACCAACATAATAGTTTGTCTAAAACTCTGTATGTTTATAATGCTTAAAGGGAAACATACATGGCAAATATGCACTGTTCTTTTTCAAATTCTGAGGTTAATCACTCTGTCTCTGTCTCTCCTACATATTAAATTGGGGATAGGGAAGGGGGAGTAAAATCTGAGATTAGTTCAATTATACTGGTAAGAAATCAAGCAACACAGAATGAGGGACTATGATGTTATCAAACTATTGAACTGGGTGTTTCCTCTCTGAGAAACAAATACAGAGAATAGCATATTTCTTCCAAGACTCTATTGATTATAAATGATATCATTAATAACAGCTTTCCAAAGGGGAAAGCCACTGCTTGCAGTAAATATAATCTTTAATATATAGAATTCCATAAATATAGTAACTTTTCAATAAAAAATAGTACCTGTATTTCTACAAATATGCTAACATTTGCTATTTTTAATAGCAAAATTGAACAGGAAGAAATTCAAATTCCCAATAAAACAGCCAAGTAGATACAATTTTATGCTGTTAATTGGGCAATATGATTTGATAATAAAATCATGCCAAATGACAAAAACAGAACATAAGATATTAGGTACACATTTGATCATAAATATGTCAAAATTTACCTAAGTTTCTCAAAATCAAAGTGGCTTAAAGATTAAAACATTGATTGCCTCCTGGAAAAAGAAACTGAATAGTTGGGAGAAATAATTTTCATAGCATACTCTATTGTACCTTTTAAATTTCAAAACATATGAATGTATTAACTATTGAACAACAACAAGAAACAGACCTGGTCTTAGAAACAATGGCTTCTTTATAGACTAAGTCTTCTCTCACAAATTCTTCTTCATGGTAAATTTGGTAATTTGGCAAATATATTTTTTAAACTAGTTGGCATTAGTTACTGTGGACCTAAGGTTTTTAAAAAAGCTTATTATATATGAACATCAAAAAACCTAACCAAATATAGCTAGTGATCTGAAATAATCAATGCTAAGATATATAAAATTTTAAATTAAACCACAATGATACACAGCTACATAAATTTAAATGGACATTGCTAAATTTGACATCCTGCTGCTTCTTTTACTAATGCTTTTATTAGATAACATACCATTCAATACCAAACCTTTGCTGAATTTTTTTCACTCATGAAATCACCAAATTTAGCTTCTAATTCTCTAATTGCTTAAATTTCCCTCATTAAATTTGCAGCTTATTTTTTAAAAGAGATACAAGCATTAATATTAAAACAGACTTAGATGCTTTCTATTTTTCAGTGTTCTGTTGTCATTTCTTTGTTCTAGAACTGAGTTTAAAAGTTACATAAAAGGGAACAAATCTCATTTTGAATGAGGGTTACCCATATATAACAGAAATGGAAAGAATAAAAAACTTCCATTTAATCTTATATGATTTTTTTAATGAGAAAATAACTAAAGCTGACAGCAAAAGTTAGTGGGGAAAAGGATGTAATTTTGAGATATCACCATGCTTCCACAGTGCCTAAGGCCGAGGGGCTATACACAGGATTAGGCCTATTCAACCTTCTGCCCTCTCAATCCTACCCCCGGGGCAAGGTTCACAAAGAGGTTGGAGACTGGGCCCTGTTTGTGCCAAGTCCTTTGTTTATTTCCTTCTTTGATCTGTTGTCTCCTATAGATTGAAATGATTTCCCTCCAACCACAAAATATCCAATCTAAGCAACTCATTATAAAGTCTTCCCTTATAGAGACTGATGAAAATCTAACTTCAATTTATTTAAGGTCACATCAACTCCAGATGAACACCATTGTGCACATAAAATAACCAGATAAACAATAAAAGTCACAGAACTAGGTGTCACTAGGACTGACTCAAGAGGAACAGGAACAGACAGTGAGTCAGCCTCGCACACCACCAACCATTCATATTTTTGTAAAGCAATAGAAAATGCTATGGTTCTTTCTAAAATAGGATAGTGATAGCTTAAAAGAAATAAATTGCAATGTGCTCATTGCTGAGTGATGATATATGCCAGGGTGTTATGAATTAACATTACATATACCCCTAACTAGGGTAAGGGAAGTGCTATGATCTGAATGTTGGTGTTTCCCCCAATTCATATGTTGGAACTAATATCCAACATTATAGTATTAAGAAGTAGGGCCTTTTGGGAGGTGATTAAGTCATGACGGTTCTGCCCTAGTGAATGGGATTAGTGCCCTTATACATGAGGTTGAAGGGAGCTGCCTTGTCGCTCCTACCATACGAGCACACAGCACCAAGGTGCCATCTTGGAAGCAGAGAGCAAGCCCTCCCTCACCAGACGCTGAATCTGCTGGCACCTTGATCTTGAACTTCCGGCCTCCAGAACTGTGAGCAATAAATTTCTGTTGTTTATAAATTACTCAGTTGAAGGTATTTTTTAATAGCAGCCACAATTAACTAAGACAGCAAGAATGAAAATCCCTGTGTACCTATCATAAGCCACTTTTGACATAAATATCTAAGGATTTTTAACTTGTATGCATATCTATATGTATTCACATTAAGTATGTAGGCATAAAGTTGGACCACACTAATTCCTGGGGATGGGAGGTGGAGGAGCTGTTTCCAAAATACTCTTTAGAGATATACAAGCTCGGCTTGCTGAGGAAGACATAGAATTCTTCATCATAAGGAGCTGGCTAGTTACAGATCCTGGACCCCAGGATTAGTAACTGCTCCACCTAACATGTGGGCTTTTTGCTTTATCGATATGAAGGAAGGGTGTGTGTATGCAGTGTGGGCACACACATGCTTAAGCTGAGAAAAAGCATGGGAGAATTGAAAGATTCTAGGTTTGGAAGACTACTGACCTAGATTGTCATAGATTTTGCATTCAGCATAACCATTCCATTCCCACAACCGTGCTATCTGCCTCACAGAGGTCTTGTGCACTACTAACTCATGTGAGAGCACTATGCAGACTGAAAGCAAAACACAAAGGGAAAGAATATGTTCTCCAGAAAGTGTGTTCTCCAGAAAGTGTGTTTGCATAGGGTTGTGGAAATTCACCTGCAACATCAGCACTTTGCTGAGCAATAAGTTTTGAGTTTCATGACTTCCATCCACTCAGGAGTATATACTCTCTGAAAGAGGTAATGCAGTCAGCTAGGTAAGTTTATTGCTAATCTCTGATTTGAGTTTAACAATTAAAAAAGAACAGGTACTTACCAAAGAGACCATTAGAAAGTACATATAGGTTAGTCCATTTAGATTTTTTTAATATTCTGTTTTGTTAATTTGGAAAGACATTTAAATTTATTCTCACTTAAGTTTCTGGATCTATCCAAAAAACTACGTAATTACTTTTTCTTTAAAAACTACTACAAACATCATTAATAAACGTAATAAACAAGTCATAGACTGGCAAAAAAATATCCACAACACATCTGTTTGACAAAGGGCTATATCCATGACATATAAACAACTTCTACAAATAGTAAAAAATATGAAACCTAATAAAATGTAGGCAAAAGACTTGAACAGATACTTCACACACACACACACACACACACACACACACACACACACGAATAGCCAATAAACACATGAAAAGATAATCAACATCTTTAGGAATCAGGAATATGCAAATTTAAACCACAATAAGAACTATTTCACATACCTACAATGATTACTATCAAAAGCACTACAGCTATCAAACATCAGTGAGGATGTGGAGCAACTGGAATACTTGTATACTGCTGAGGAGACTATAAAATGATCCACCCACTTCTAAGAACTAACTGGTAGTTTATTTTAAATTGAATGTACATTGACTATATTTTACTCTTAGATACCCAAGAAAAATGAAAATATAGGTTGACAAAAAGATTTGTACAAGAATGTTTATAGCAAACTTATTTGTAACAGACAAAAACTCAAACATCTATCGATAGAAAAATGGATAAACTGTGGTAAATTTGTACAATGAAATACTACTCAGCAAAATGTAAAACAAACACAAACCTGATACCCACACAAGGATGACTCTCTGAAAACATGTTAAACAAAAGAAGCCAGCCATGAAAGAATGCATCTTGTGCACTCCATTTACATGAAATCCAAGAACAACAAACCTTGAGACAGAAATCAGAAGTGTGGTTGCATGGAGTAAGGGAGAAGGGACTGACTGGAAAGAGGCATGAATGAATTTTCTGGGGTGAAATGTTCATTATCTTAGGTGGTGATTACATGGGTGTATACAATTGTCAAAACTCATTGAGCTGAATACCTAAAATCTGTTCCTTTTAAAAATGGCAATTATACCTAAAAAAAAACCAAATATATAAATATGTCATATTCATATATTTATTAAAGGAAGGAAGGAAAGAAGCAAGAAAGTCACTATAAAGTGGAATAGGGTCATCTAGATTTATTTTGACACAAATCAATGCTTTGATTCCCCCAAGAGGACATTATAGAATAAAAGGACTTGGTCTAAAAAAAATCAGAATACTTGGGTTCACATGAAACCTCCAGCATATATTAGCTGTGTAAATTGGGTAAGAGAGTTAGCCTTTCTGGACTTCTGTTTCTCATATACCTATTTTACAGAGGGTGACAATAATGCATAATAATGTACTTTGAAAATTCTAGGTTGACGTTAAGGTACTATTTTTGCCCACAACAGATATCATAATCAAACATTCAATTATATTTGTGTCTTCTAATAAACATACATTTGTACATATAAATGTTACATATAAACATATATATACAGGTGGTCCCCAACTTAACAATGATACAATTTATGGTTTTTTGACTTTACGATGGTGCAAAAGCAATATGCATTCAGTAGAAACAATACTTGAAGTACCCATAAAGCCTTTCTGTTTTTCACTTTCAGTACAGTATTCAACAAATTACATGAGATATCCAATACTGTATTATAAAACAGGCTGTGTGCTTTATGATTTTGCCCAATTACAGGCTAACATAAGTGTTCTGAGCATGTTTTAGGTATGATAGGCTAAGCTATGACATTCAGTAGGCTAGGTGGATTAAGTGCATTGTTGACCTAAAAATTTCCAACTCATGATAGGTTTATTACAATGTAACCTCATTGTAAGTCAAGGAGCATCTGGGTGTGGGGGTATGTGTGTGTGTAGAGAAAGATAGAGATTTTCTAACAGAAAAATATATGGTCTGATAAGAATGGTTTACCTATGAGAACAAGAGGAAAAATTATTTAAAACCTATTGTTACATATTTAATACTCATACAACACTCAACATTCATAAGAGATATTTACTGAGCAACTGTATACACACACATACAATCTTACCCCATCTCCACCTAAAGAAAGGTCAAGCAATTTTTTAAAATAATAATTATTATTATTTGTAGAGATGGGGGTCCCACTATGTTGCACAAGCTGGCCTTGAACTCCTGGGCTCAAGCCATCTTCCCACCTCAGCCTTCCCAAGTGCGGAGGTTACAGCCGTGAGCTACCACACTTAGCCAAGGTCAGGCAATTTAACCTAGAGGTCAATTTATAGATACTACAAACAAAAAAACAAACAGAAAACCTATTGGGATAGAATATCTAAGTTATCATAAATTCTGAACTAGTAAGTTTTTTGAGAAGATTTTGATGTAGATATAAAACAAAAGTTTGGTTAATGTTCACAATGAGATTTAAAGATCTGAAAATGGGCCGGGTGTGGTGGCTCATGCCTGTAATACTGGCACTTTGGGGGGCCGAGGCAGGCGGATCACGAGGTCAGGAGATGGAGACCATCCTGGCTAACACGGTGAAACCCCGTCTCTACTAAAAATACAAAAAATTAGCCAGGTTTGGTGGCACGTGCCTGTAGTCCCAGCTACTCAGGAGGCTGAGGCCGGAGAATCGCTTGAACCTGGGAGGCGGAGCTTGCAGTGAGCCGAGATCATGCCACTGCACTCCAGCCTGGGCAACAGAGCAAGACTCCGTCTCAAAAAAATAAAAATCTGAAAATGCACAATCTGTTTATACTGCTATTCCCAAAGGTTATATACTACTTCTAAAACAAGACATTCCACTGTGACTCCCTCTTTCCTGTGGTAAGTGAGAGTTGCTTGCATTTCCAATCAGGAAGTCAGAGTCAACAAAACTTCCATCTGGTTTTAAAAAGTGTGTGTGTATGTATGTGTGTGTATATGCACGTGCACACATGTCTATGCACAAGAGCACGCACACATGCATATGAAAACATTAGAAGGAAATACACCAAAACATTAGTAATCAAAAATAAAACAAAACTGACATTTAGTAATATCTCTGTTCAGGCAAAAAAAAAAAAAAAAAAACCTAAAAAACTAAGGCTTAAAAATCGGAAAAGACCTAGATATAAAAGCTAAAACTATAAAACTCTGAAAAGAAAGAAAGGAGGCATACATATAAAGTCAATTTCTATATACCAGAAAAAAAAAAAAAAGGCATACATCTTCATGATCTTGGATTAATGATTTCTTAGATATAACACCAAAAGCACAAACAACAAAAGAAAAAATACATTAAATGAACTTCATTAAAGCCCAGTTCTTCAAAAGACACCATCAAGAAAGTAAAAAAATATCTGAAAAGGGACTCACATCTAGAATATATAAAGAACTCTGTAACCCAAAACACAATCCAATTTAAAAATAGGCAAAAATTCTGAATAGACATTTTTTCAAAGAAGATATACAAGTGGCCAATATGCACACAAAAAGATGCTCAACATTGTCAGTCATTAGACCACAATAAGGTATCACTTTTCACCCAGTAAGATGGCTATAAAATTTCTCTCTCATCTATAGGGAACTCAAGGCCTAGGTCCTAGCTAATCCTTCCTCTGGGAAAAAATGCCTAGAACTCAGTTTGAGACATTTCTTCCTAATTAACCTACATTAGGTTAACGCATTAGGTGCATCTTTAAAAATGGGTAATTTTTGGAAGAACAGCAGTATTCTTCTCACTAGTGGCACTGACAGCACTCAGCCAAAAGCCACAAGGACATCATACATCGTATCACCACCACTACCCAGGATGGTGAGGACTCAGGGTCAGGCTCACAGGCAGCCACTCTTCACAGGGTTAATCTGGTGGCTGTTTGCCAGGTATCATTTAGGAAATGGAGTATCCTATGTCCCACAGAGCCTGATATTCTATAAAGAGAGACTCATCCTTTTGAAGACTTTATTCTCTGTTGAAATTTATAGACTTTGGGGAAAAACACTGAATTATGCTTTAACAATCATTTATACCATAGTATAACTGAATTTGTCAGTAGAAACTCAATAATTGCACTTTTTTCTTCTTCCCTGAAAGAAGAGATTTAGAGCAAAGGGGGAAGCAGAAAACGTTTGTAGTGAAGAACTGCAGACAACCTTATCATTCTGCCTAGAGTCCAATCTGACTATTTTTCATGCTGTCAATTTCTCACTAGATAATCCATCAAAGCCTCCAGAAATGAGTCATGATTAAGGAAGAGATTTAGAGTGTCAGCACAACCCTCAAGGCACCCTAGACTTCAATAAAAATTCCTAAAGTTCAAACCTATAAACAGGGTCTGTAGCTAGGAAGAACAAAGGAACTAAATATCTTATTTTGGTTTAACCACTTAGGTCACATGTTAGACATGGAAACAGGTCAGCTTCATGGCCAAAAACCTGGATATTGCAAATGGAAACAAATAATTCGTTATATGGAACAGAAAGAGCATGACTTAGAAGATTTCTGGCAAAGGTATGCATGTGCTGTGATAAAAATGAGTTAGAAAGCTTAACCAAACAGAAACTTAAAACGACTAAGAAAAAGAATATTTATGATTGGCAAAGGTTCTCTCTCTAGACAAGGAACCAATTACAGAATCTAATTGGAATAAAGGAAAAAGAGAAACTTCATTTTTGGTGATCCACCTAAGCAAAAGTTTTATTCTATGTCCACTGTTTACTCTTCATTAAAAAAGAAATGTAGCCACAGAGATTTCCTTCCTGAGAATGTGCTGGGGCATGCATACAGGCACACACACACCCACACAGCAGTCCACCTCTACCAAAGCAACTCTGCAGAAAGGTGAGGACTCAGGTATGTGCCACACTGACACATATCAAAGAGAACCTGAAGCAACCTCTCTCTCTCTCTGACCCCCGAGGCAGTGTCTCTGAATTAAACGTTGCCAAGGTCACTGACCTCATCACTTCAGGTTTCACAGGCAACTGAGGAAGTTTTAGCCAAGACTGTCAGCCAATTCAACTGGAAGTTATTAATGTTTCCAAGAATAAAATGGACTAAACAAGTCTTAAACGAACCATACATTATCAAATATGAAACAAATACCACAAATGAAATTAGTTGAGTTGCAAACAGATTTAAGAATTGGTCCAAAGCCAATGTCATGCTTACACTTTAAAGACAGAAACCTTTGTGCGCTAAGTAAATAGCAGAGTCTCTGGGTTCAGAATTTCTGTCAACAGCTGAAATGTAGTTACCATTATTACCCTCTAAAGAAGAAAAATTATAATTAAACAATGGCTTACTCAGTCCTATACCTAAGATATAAGCGCCCAATTAATCAGCCATCTCACACTTGTTTTAAAGTTCCAGTTAACATATACGAATGGTTACTCTACCCACTACTATATTTTCTGTACTCCATTTCTTAAAAGGAATAGGAATCAGAACTTTTAAAAAAGTCTGGAAGGTAATGCTTTAGGAGCATCAAAGAGATAGAGCTGATGAAAATGCTACCTCTTTTTTTTTATCATTATACTTTAAGTTCTAGGGTACATGTGCACAACGTGCAGGTTTGATACATATGTATACATGTGCCATGTTGGTTTGCTACACCCATCACCTCATCATTTACATTAGGTATTTCTCCTAATGCTATCTCTCCCCTAAATCCCCAACCCCCGACAGGCCCCAGTGTGTGATGTTCCCTGTCCTGTGTCCAAGTGTTTTCATTGTTCAATTCCCACCTATGAGTGAGAACATGTGTTTGGTTTTCTGTTCTTGCGATAGTTTGCTAAGAATGATGGTTTCCAGCTTCATCCATGTCCCTGCAAAGTACATGAACTCATCCTTTTTGATGGCTGCATAGTATTCCATGGTGTATATGTGCCACATTTTCTCAATCCAGTCTGTCATTGATGGGCATTTGGGTTGGTTCCAAGTCTTTGCTATTGTGAATAGTGCCGCAATAAACATATTTGTGCATGTGTCTTTATAGCAGCATGATTTATAAGCCTTTGGTTATATACCCAGTAATGGAATTGCTGGGTCAAATGGTATTTCTAGTTCTAGCTCCTTGAGGAATCACCACACTGACTTCCACAATGGTTGAACTAATTTACACTCCCACCAACAGTGTAAAAGCGTTCCTATTTCTCCGTATCCTCTCCAGCATCTGTTGTTTCCTGACTTTTCAATGATCACCATTCTAATTGGCGGAAAATGCTACCTCTTTTCTATACTCAAAACCAGTTAGCTTTTACAATAAAATTTAAAAGTTATTCCATATGATTACTGAGAAAATCTGCTTAGAATCCCTTGAGTTCAAGGGAAATGCCACTCAGATATCTATCATATCTGTGCAAAAAGGTTAACGGAATATATTTGTCACAAGAAGCGCCTAAGAGTAATACTTACACAGCCTCCAGCAAGGACTTCTGCTGGAAGTGGAACAGAGCCATCTCTTCTGGTAAATTTGTCCCGAACAAAATCATTAACCTAATTAGAAAGACAACATCAGTTAACCAAAATTCCCAACCGTTTCTCTTCTGGCACACTGTTGCTTTTCCAAGTCAGCAAAATATTTGTCTTATGATAAAATTAAAAATTATCAAATGCTTACATGTAAAACTAAAGTTTTACAAATTCTGTGATAGTGTGCCAGTGTTGGCAGCATCAATTTTAGTTTTGTTTTTGAGACAGGGTCTCACTCTGTTGCTCAGGCTGGAGTGCAGTGGCATGATCATAGCTCACTACAGCCTCAAATTCCTGGACTCAAGCAATCCTCCCATATCAGCCTCCTGCCATGCGTTACCACACTTGCCTAATTTTCAATTTTTGTTGCTGTTGTTGTTTTGGTACCGCTGAATTCTTATTATGCTTATGCTGGTTTGGAACTCCTGGTCTCAAGTGATCCTCCCACCACCCAAAATGCTGGGATTATAGGCATGAGCTACCATGCCGAGCCTTGACTTCAGTTTTTTGGCTTAATGGTAATCTAAACAAATGACATAAATTCAGTTAGAGAGAAACTTACAGTCAGTTTAATGGCCTTTTCTGGAGCAACCCCTATAAGCTGTGGTATCAGACCTAGGTAAAGGGACAGAATTATCAGCAATATAGATGTACCAGACATGAAAACACAAGCCTAACAACAAGGAGTTTCCCCTGTATTATTTACCCATCAAACATTTTAGAGTTTTCATTAAAATGGGAAAAAGATTATCCTGAAAACTCTGTATACATACGTAATAATTATTTACAAATGCAGTATAATGTCACGTTTTCTTGAGGCTATAAATCCTCTTCTTAAGCATGCTTACTTTAAAGCCCGGTTATCCAACACTTCCCAAAAAGTCCATGAGGAAGAAACGGAGCCATGGGTGTTCCCTATTCTGGGAACACTGCCAATAACAATGTAACCAAATTCCCTCCCTTGTTATAACCAAAAACATATAAACATACACAGACACTGTACACTTGGAAAAGCTCTGAAAAGCATGCTGTTAAGCATACCCAGATTTTGCCACAAACTCTACTACCTACATAATGGCATACAGTGGCTGGTTATTATAGAATACTAACTCCTATGATCTCTTCAGAGAAACACAGCATTCAATATTCATTTATTTAAAAGGAAGCCAAAACTGCAAAGAAAAATGCAGTTTTAAGTATTGTTTAATGAATATCTCCTATAAGCAAAAACATATGCCTGTTGTATTCTTATTTACTAATATATGTCAAGCTTAAGACATTTTAAAAGAATCCCCTCAAAACAAAGGAAATCATGATCCTTAGAAAGTTAAATTTCCCAGGTTGGTTGTAAACTGGAAAAGAAAAAAATAAACAACATCTGTTGGGCTCAGCTTTCTAAAGCACACAGCTTATCCGAATTGTTAGCATACTTTTTCCATACATTTTTAAAAGATGCTAACAATAAACATTTTATATTCTTTAAATCATCCAGCCAAAGCGGAGTTATATATGTGTTTGCCTGCTTGCTGACTGCTGATCTGCAGCCTGCTTTGAGGATACTGCTGAGTGATTTTCCATAAGCTGAGAGCCAGCAAGTAATCATACATATTGGCTACTGTCAGTCAGACTGAATTATCAGTGATACACACAAATCCACACATACTTTTCATGGGTAGCAGACTGATTTAAAAGAACAAATCAGCAGATGGCAGTCTTAACTTTCTAACCCTCGTGATTATCAGGCTCAATTACTTTTAATCTAACTCCCATACAACCATGTCAGCATGCATATTTGTTTTACAACTCGCCTCAATAAGGCTCATGGAATTTAATAAAGTACTGATTTGTGTCATTTTATCATTGTTGCCTGCAAAGAAATTTAGCTAATCTGTCAACAATTTTGTCAATCATCTGACAGAATAATGGACCAGTTCCAAGCAATATATGACAATCTCAATAATCATAGTGCTCACATACAGGACTCCTACAATCTTCTCCCTAATACAAAAGTCTCTCATTTAAAGAACTGCTTTTTTGAGCTAACATCCTGAATAAAACCAACAATCCCCTCCCCTACTTGCTATATTGCATCCATTTAATTAACATGACATCCCTCTCAAATGAAATCTTCTGTAAGCACCTATTCATTGAGAAGGCTAAACTGTGCAGTAAATATCTAGGTTCCTTTTAATAGGGGACATTTTCTTTGCAATTTAAAAGTATACGAAAGAGGAGAAAGGTCATTATTCAACAAAGAAACACTGGAGATATCAAGGAAAAAAACAACCTTAATGCCACTTAACCTTGATTCCCCATTAAATAAAATACGGATATACAGGGTTTAATCAGCTAAAACAAGCATTCACATGGAAAGATCTGCGTTCTGGATATTGTACCCCTTTCCACAGGGTACATGCTGTACAGGTGGAATTCAAAGAGTCTACAGTTCTGAATATTTGAGGAAAACTCATCACATTCATTCTCAAGAGCAGGGTACTTGAGCCTAGTTTGATTTCAGAATGACTCTCTCCTCTTATTCTATACATAATGCTAAAAATGAACATCCTTGTGACCCTCTACTTCAATTATGAGTTTATCGGAGTTATATTTTTTGATTGAATACCTGTATATAATGCTAACCAGAGGTGGTTTTTTTTCTCCTGTCCATGAGCCCAAAGCTTTGTTCAGGCCCAGTCTTTCTTAGGAAGATTTCTAAGCCAAATAGTTCAACAGAGCTCAGAATAGGCTAGGTATTAATGAGCTTGTGTGTGCAAACAAACAAGTACAGTAAATTACATAAATGGCCTGGACTTGAGCATGTAGAGAGCATTTTCAAAGAATCCCAAGTGGCGCCCAAAGAGATTAAAAAATTAATCTCCCTCCCAAAGGAAACCCTATATTCTAATGTGAAAACACATACATGAAAGTCATTCTCTCTCCAAAAAGACAAGTTCCTACAAAGACAACTGGGGGTGGGGAGAATTCTGCATGGGGCTGCTACCTCTGTTGCCAACTGCACTGTGCTCAGTCTAGAATGGCTGCTAACATTCCCTGCAAAAGAAAATCTGTTTTGACTGTACACCTCTGAGCTAAGTGGGGGAAAGGAGCAAGAATTAGACTTGGAACCAAAGGGTTTTCCCTTTTTTTTCTTTTTTTTTTTTTAAACCTTCAGATGACTCATTGGAAAAAATTTATAAATGTTCCCTGAAAGAGACAAAAACATTTGATATTTCTTTCAGGTGAAACAAATATATGGAGGGTAAACTCATCTTTGAGTGGTAGCCTGGCTTCTTTTTCACAGAAAAAAGATGTATTTCTCCTCTTTAATTCTTTGAGAAAAGCAGCTCTATATTTCTTAGCTATCATCCTTGTATTCCACCTGCAGATATGTGCCTTGGTTTGTAGAAGCGTGGTGACATAGACCCATGTTGGGACAAACACATAATTTGGATACCAAGAAATATAAATAGCAAGAAGAAGAAATGAAGACCTTGTTTGCAGATTAATATTGCTAATCACCAGAAAGAATGTAAAAAGGGAAATGAGCAAAGAGAAAATAAAAAGAGAGAAACAGACCTAGTCTGGTTAGGCATACTACATATTGGCTTCCATAATTAGTGAGTTAAAAAATCTGCTGCTGGTGAGATCAAATCACTAACTTCAGCAGCTGGGATTTGCTTACTCACCCCGGTAGAGTCCAAAGAAGCCCTCATAACGCAAGACTTTCTTAAAACAGTCAAAGCTGTTTTTGTACATCAGCTCCCCAACAACAGAGCCAGAGCCACGCTGGTTTTGCATTCGGGTCTTCACCAGATCTATAGGATACACTGCAGTGGCTCCCACAGCTACAAACAGAACAATTTTTAGGCTTAAAAAAGAACACAATTAAACGGAGAGTCCATAAGGATGACAAATCTTATCTTAAAGGATGAAAAAACAAAACACAATATGTATTCTCACAAAAGAGACTTTATGTTAGTATTTTTCTTTCCCTCACACACACCTTAGGGATAGCAGGCTATAGCAACCACTGAAATCCATAAATACAGCTGCTTCAGAGAACAACTGTCAAGAATGCTCTTTGATATCTTAGGTTCATAAATTACAGAGTGGATTATCGAGTCACTTCCCAAATTAGATAGTTAACACTCAGTTTTCTATAATAACAACATTAAACTATTATATAAAACATTTACTTATATTTTCCATTAAATGCCTAAATATTATGCCAGTTACTTCTTAAAATGACTATATCCGTACACTAGATGGCTACAATTTTAAAATTTAGTTTAATAAAGCATCTCGGTAAATTAATCATAGTTACAACCATAATATTAGAGACACATTTCAACATTATCCTATCCCTATGTATAGAATTTGGTTTGAAAGAAAATACAGCTATGCTTTAGAATTTCTCAGGGACTGAAAAATTTATTTACATGAACGAGAGTATTACACACTTGGACTGCTGAAAGCCGAAACCTAGTTTGCAACTTCTAAAACTGAGAGTGAAAAGAAAAAAAAAAAAGTATTTTGAGGTCAGGCTTATCTTAAAAAATTGTAAGCATTTTAATCACACCTGCTAGTTTCTTCTCAACAAAGCAACTTCAGATTGTACACATATTCTATGTAGAGTATTTAAGCAAAAACAGTCTCTCAAATTTTGACTGTGAACAGGGAGGGAAGGGAAGTTCATTTTTGCAAATAAACATCAAGTCCAGATATTGTCAAACAAGTGATAAGGGAAAGGAAAACATATAAGCAGAAAAGCACAAGTGAATCACTTTGAGAGGCTGTTTTATTTCATGAGGTTCTGGGATTCATATCCCAAATCTCAGTTTCTTTTTCTTTTTTTTTTTTTTTTTAGTTTTATTGTAGGTGTAGAGTATATATGAAGGTTTGTTACATAGATAAACACATGTCATGGGCGTTTGTTGTACATATTTCATCACCCAGGTATTAATCCCAGTATCTAATAGCTATTTTTTCTGCTCCCCTCCTTCCTGCCACCTTCCCCAGCAAGTAGATCCCAGCGTCTGTTTCCTTCTTTGTGTTCATAAGTTCCTATTTAGTTCCTACTTATAAGCGAGAACATGCGGTATTTGGTTTTCTGTTCCTGCGTATGATAAGGATAATAGCAAATCTCAATTTCTTAACCTGCCCCATAAACACAGTCTCATTTTCCATTTTTTTATACTGGCCTTAGCCAGTATGATTAAGGTGAGTGCAGCACTGTATCCCAGACTTTCACATCATTACATAGGTTTTGTCCTGAAGACAGACTGGAGCCAGATGGTCCATGGTCATTACTATGACAAGTCCCCTGATCATTGGTAAAAATAAAGAACACTTCAGAAAGCCCTGAAGTCATGACCCATGGGAACAATGAACTACACCTTTGCTGATCTGCCTCAGTCTAGTGAGATAATATTATATTAACACAAGCCTCAAACAGCACACAGACATGTCACTCACCTCCAGCAACTGAGCCCAGAGTGAATCTGTAAGCAGACTCGGCAATCTGGAGCCAGATAGGCCTACCTAATCCAGGAGACTGCTGCAGAGAAGAAGAAAGCAAGTAAAAAAAAAAATCTTGAAAGAGCACACAGCAAGTGAAAAAAACTACAATTTGACTATTTTAAGACAAGAAAAAACAAAACCTAAAAGTGATATTGGTAATGCAGTAGTATCTTTTCCAAAAGAAGAAATTCGGATATTCATGCAGCCAAAAACGAAAGCAATGTATTTAAAAATAGATAACTCTATCATCAGCATTTAGCTTCCCCCTTACCCCAATTTTTTTTTTTTTTTTTTTTTTTTTTTTTTTTTGAGACGGAGTTTCGCTCTGCCGCCCAGGCTGGAGTGCAGTGGCCAGATCTCAGCTCACTGCAAGCTCCGCCTCCCGAGTTTACGCCATTCTCCTGCCTCAGCCTCCCGAGTAGCTGGGACTACAGGCGCCCGCCACCTTGCCCGGCTAGTTTTTTGTATTTTTTTTAGTAGAGACAGGGGTTTCACCGTGTTAGCCAGAATGGTCTCGATCTCCAGACCTCGTGATCCGCCCGCCTCGGCCTCCCAAAGTGCTGGGATTACAGGCTTGAGCCACCGTGCCCGGACCCTTACCCCAATTTTTACAAGCCTATTAATGCCTCATTTATCTACTACTGTTGGGGGAATACACTATCAGTTTACAGAAGTGAATCTTTCAGGTAAACAAGCATTTCAATTATAAAATTTTTTTCCTTCTTTGACTTAAAATTTAAAAAGCTTTCTAAAGTGTATAAAAATTAACTTGATTCTTAAATCAGAGAATATTGATCATAATCTATCATCTCTAATGACTACTGTCATAGTTCTAACATAAAATCTGTAATAATAATGAGAAAAATTCCACTAGATGTTATTTCACAGGTATCCCATAGCATAAAGAAAGGATCTAAGATAACTTGTCTATACTAGTGTGTCAGTCTTGTTCTTTAATATTTTCATTATGAAAAGACCTTCTATACTATGTAAACAGTATGAAATGACAGAATAAACTAAATAAAAAGTTAACATACTTGCGAATGTCTTAATTATATATACAAAAATCTAATATACATTATACAATTATATATAAGATGTATTTTAAAGTATATACAAAAATAGAAATTATAAAAGAATGAGATAAATGTTTCTAAGTAATTTTATATTTCACGATTTCACGTATTAATTAATGCAACTTTTTTTTTTTTTTTTTTTTTTTTTTTTTTGGAGACAGAGTTTCACTCTGATGCCCAGGCTGGAATGTAGTGGCACAAACACGGCTCACTGCAGCCTCAAATTCCCAGGTTCAGGCCATCCCACTGCCTCAGCCTCTGAAGTAGCTAGAACTACAGGTGCATGTCACCATGCCCAGCTAATTTTTAAATTTTTTGTAGAGATGGGGTCTGTCTATGTTGCCCAGGGTGGTCTCAAACTCTTGAGCTCAAGCAATCCTCCCACCTCAACCTCCCAAAGTGCTGGGATTACAGGCATGAGCCACCTCACCTGGCACAAAAATATTCCTGATATTGCTTTCGAATACCAAAATCCATGGATGCTCATGTCCCTGATCTAAAATGGTGTAGTATTTTCATATAACCCATGCACATCCTCTGGTATACTTCAAATCATCTCTACATTACTTCTAATACCTAATATAAGGTAAATAAGATGTAAATAATTGTTATGCTGTGTTTTTAAATTTTGTATTTTTTATTGTTGTAGTGTTATTTTTTATTGTTCATTTTTTCCCAAATATTTTCCATCCACAGTTGGTTGAATCCAAGGACATGGCACTCAAGCAGATAGAGGGCCCACTATATTGAATATGCTTCAGTATAATTAACTGAATATGCTTCAATGAGTTTCTAAAATATTAACCAGTTAATTCTGACACTTTGTTTCAAAGACAACAGTTGAAAACATAAACACAATCTGTCCTTTCAAGGCAGTGATGATATTTAATCTCATATACTTTGAAGGAATTCAAGTTATGGCATTGCTATGGATTCAATGCTTGTGACTCCCCAAAATTCATGTGTTGAGACCCTACTGCCCAGTGTGATAGTATGTGAAGGTGGCAACTCTGGGTAGTAATTAGGTCATGAAAATGGAGCCCTCATGATAGGATTAGTGCCATTATAAGAAAAGACACAAGAAAGATGACCTCCCTCTATCTCTCCCTCATATAACAAGGATATAACAAGAAGCCTGCTGTCTACAGACTAGGAACAGGGCCCTGACCAGTAAATGAATCAGCCAGCACCTTGATTTTGTACTTTCTAGCCTCTAGAACTATGAGAAATAAATGTTTGTTATCTAAACCACCTATGGTAATTTGTAATAGGAGCCCAAACAAAGATAGGCATTTTAGCTTACATTTTAAAATCAATATAGCTATTATGCTACCTACTAAACACATTGGCATATGTTTTTAACTTCTTTAAAAATGTACTGGGCCGGCGCAGTGGCTCCTACCTGTAATCTCAGCATTTTGGGAGGCTGAGGTGGGCGGATCACTTGAGGTCAGGAGTTCAAGACCAGCCTGGCCAACATGGTGAAACTCTATCTCTACTAAAAATGCAAAAATTAGTCAGGTGTAGTGGCAGGTGCCTATAATCACAGCTACTTGGGAGGCTGAAGTGGGAGCATCACTTGGACCTGGAGGTGGAGGTTGCTGTGAGCTGAGATCACATTACTGCACTCCAGCCTGGGTGACAGAGCAAGACTCCGCCTCAAAAAAAAAAAAATGTATATAGAACGTTATTTCCCCCACTTAAGAGTTTCTCAATCACAAAACTGAATGAAAATAAATCTCATTCTCATAGATTATGAATTATTTTCAATCATGTATCCTTTCAAAATATGTTGAATTAAAACTCATAGAATAAAAAGCCTATGATCCTAAATAAGCATCAAGTAACTACTAATTCCCTTATTCATATAAAAGGTTTCTCCTGTATTCAACCACATGTATTTTTCTTTATACTTTCTTCCTTTAAAGAACGTTTATAAGCCCTACAAAATCCTATGAAAACTGAAGGATTATACTGTGTTTTAATTCTTTGCTAAAAACATTTCTAACTATAAATACCCAAATGCTTTTTGACAGAAATGTCACCTTCGCCCTTATTAAATAACATTTAAAAGAAAATATACAATATATGGTCAGCAACATTTTTTTTAAGGCTCAGTTATCACTTATGCCTCGCTTGTATTCAGGTATGTAAATTAATGTAATTAATGCTATGGATTTCACTTCATGAATATTCATAAATGAAATGCTATCGCTGTCATCCCTATTAATGACTGTGTACTGAATTTTTAGCATTTAGGCTGAAGGAAAACACTCAGCACTAAGAAGATTGCCTGCCGTGAGCAAATGTGCCAAAGGAAAAGACGCTCTTTCCCTTAAGGTTATGATTATGATCATAAAGTTTGATATTTAACAAGGTTAATTAAGTGTTTTTCAAAACAAGAGTTGAGAATCTTAAATGATTTTTAACCTACTCCCTAAGCATATGTGTGTGATAGGAAATAAGCTGAGACCTCATTTAAAGAGATGTTCTCTTCATTTTTTTGTTATAGGTATCTCATTTTGTAAGTGAGAAGTAGGTCTAGTGAGGTGGCTCACACCAGTAATCCCAGCACTTTGGGAGGCTGAGGCAGGCAGATCACTTGAGCCCAAGAGTTCAAGACCAGCCTGGGCAATATGGTAAAACTCCATCTCTCCAAAAAATACAAAAATGGCTAGGCATGGTAGTACATGCCTGTGGTCCCAGCTACTCAAGAGGCTGAAATGGAAGGATCACTTAAGTCTGGGAGGTTGAGGCTGCAGTGAGCAGTGATGATGCATTAGATAAGGCAAGATTATGTCAGTTAACAAGTCAAACCACACTGCCAACTCAATAGGGAGAACTACCTCTTTCAAATGACACACTATTAATGGGTAGAATAAGAGGGAAAAATAGCTAAAGTTTTTATCTCGAGCATTGGAAGGGGAGAAAAGGCTAGATTCTATAAAAACAAAAATGTATGACTGGAATGGCAAAATAAGGCTAGGGAAAACAAAACAAAATGTTTCTGTCTGCAAATTACATCTATGACTTCAATAGTCTGGAATTTGAATTCAATATTCTTGGCCTTACAAAGTAAGATTAAAACCTAAAGCCATGACAGTTAGGAGAAGGAGATGAAGAGAAAAAAAATATATATATATATATTTTTTTTCTCTGAATGCTAAACAATACATACTTTTCTCTCAGTAAAAAGGGAGTTAAGTTGTGTTAAAGACTACAGTAAGTCTTCAAATCTAATAATTTAAATGAGTTAAATGACTAATAAATAATAGCTAATACATAAACCTAATTTTCTTTTTGAGAACAGACTTCCTTTTGTGGTAAAATATCACAGGTGAAAGAGGTAAAATGTTCCAAAAAAAGGAATTCCTAAATGGACTGTAATGTCTTCCTGTATGTGCTCATGAATCCAAAATTCAAAGAAGGGCCACAGAAATGCAAATTACACAAAGAAAACAAAGTCCTATGTCTAAGGAATGCTATACACAAAATAAAGATTAAAATAATTATAATATGCAGCCATAAAAAAAAATGAGATCCTGTCTTCTGCAGTGACATGGATGGAGCTGGAGGCCATTATCCTTAGCAAACTAACACAGGAACAGAAAACCAAATACCATTATGTTCTCACTTACAAGTAGGAGCTAAGTGATAAGAGCTTATTATGAACACAAAGAAGGAAACAACAGACACTGGAGTCTACTTGAGGGAGGAGTGGGGGAGAAAGGAGAGGAGCAGAAAAGATAACTATTGGGTATTGGGCTTAATACCTGGGTGATGAAATAATATGTACAAAAAATCCCATGACACATGTTTACCTATGTAACAAACCTTCACATGTACACCCAAACTTAAAAGTTAAAATAATAATTCTTAATTCTAATAATGTTTTGACAGAACACAATCCAGCTTATATTCCATAGTTCTTTTAGTGAGTGGCCTATAGCTTTAATAAAATTTCCCATAGAAACAAAACTTTTTTAAAGAAAGTACATATATACCCAAGCAGGTCCATCACAGATCATTTATCCCATACAGTTGAAAAAGTAATTATGTAATATACAGTAAAGAAAAAGAGAGGGTTTTCCCATTTTCACATAGGGCCAAAATTGGTCTATAACCTAGTTTTAATATCCAAACTATTAACATGCTTCAAAAATATACATCGTCTTCTTTCTGCAATCCACCTTATCTTTTATCTCACTTCCCTCAAATCAAAATTTCCATTTCTCTCACTGTAGGTCATCTTAATAGCACAACACATTTATCCGTTCTACTGATGGTATTTAGATTGTTCCAATATTTTTGCAATTGCAAATAATGCTGCTATAAACATTCTTTTTTTTTTTTTTTTTTTTTTTTTTTGGGACATAGCCTCTCTCTGTTGCCCACGCTAAAGTGCAGTGGCACATTCCTGGCTCACTGCAACCTCTGCCTCCTGGGTTCAAGCAATTCTCATGCCTCAGCCTCCCGAGAAGCTGGGACTATAGGTGCACACCACCATGCTTGGCTAAATTTTTTGTATTTTTTGTAGAGATGGGGATTCATCATGTTAGCCAGGCTGGTCTCAAACTCCTGACCTCAAGTGATCCACCCACCTCAGCTTCCCAAAGTGCTGGGATTACAGGTGTGAGCCACCATGTCCGGCCTAAACTTTCTTGTACATATCTCTTAACACACTTGTGTAAACATTTTTGTTAGGGACTACTCCTAGGAGAGGAACCGACAGGTCACAGGGTATGTGTTTCTTCAACTGCAGTGGTACTGACAAATAGTTTCCAAAGTTGTGATGCTAGCAATTTCCATTCCTTCACCTCTTGAACAACACTTGCCATTGTCAGAGTATAATTTTGATTAATCTGGATAGTATAAAATAGCATCCCATTGTAGTTTTAGTGTGTGTTTTCTTGTACTAATGGTATTAAACTTTTCTATTATTTTTCTGTACCATTTGGATATCCTCTTTTGTGAGGTTTCTCTTCAGGTATTTTGCCAATTTTTCTATTGCATTGCCTGCCTTTTGCTTATAAATTTGCAGAAGTTTATTATACTATATATTCTGGATACAGATCCTCTATTATTTAAATGTATTGCAAATATCTCTGCCTGTTGTATAACTTGTCTTTTCACACTCTTAGTGGTATATTTTGATAAAAGTTCTTAAATCTAACGAAGTTTAACTTATTAATCTTTTTCTTTATGACTGGTGTTCCGTACTATTTACAAAATCTCTGCTTATCTCCAGATCATAAATAGAATCTCTCGTGTTATCCTCTTTAATCTTTCACATTCAGGAACAGGAAAAGACGTTTGTGTATGGTATGGGGTAGTGATTTTTTTTTCCTTGTTGAATATCCATCATTAACTAAAAATTTTTAAAAATAGGCCTGGTAGAATTTCAACCAGTATCAAAAAATTAAAATACAAAACATTTCAGGCACTTAAAAAAATACAAAGATACATTAATACTTTTTCCTCACTTCTCATCCCCTTTTACCTAATGGAAGTAGATGAGAGTAGATTAAGCGATTGTGTCACATATATGTTTCAGCCGATCTTGGAGTTTGCTTATATAGGCTTCTCATATTTGATAACAGTAATAAGCACAATAGTAGCAGTTAACATTTGTTGCATGCTCACCAGGTGTTAGGCTTAATGTAAGTGTATTATTACTCATGTAATTCTCATAATAATCCTGTAAAGATGAATACTGCTATCCTTATTTATTTATTTACTTATTTATTTATTTGAGACAGGATCTTGCTCTGTCACTCAGGCTGGAGTGCAGTAGTATGATCACAGCTGTCTGCAGCCTCAAACTCCTGTGCTCAGGCAATCCTCCCACCTCTGCCTCCCAAATAGCTGAGACTATAGGTGCTACCATGTACCTGGCTTATTCTACCATGCCTGGCTAATTTTTTGTATTTTTTTGTAGAGACAGAGTTTCATCATATTGCCCAGGCTGGTCTCAAACTACTGGGCTCAAAACAATCTGCCCACTTTGGCCTGCCAAAGTGCTGGGATTATAGGCACAAGCCACTGTGCCTGGCGTACTGTCCCTATTTAATAAACGAGGAAACAGAATGAGAGGATGTTACATAATCAGTGGCCAACCTCTTAACTACTGTCTCCCTCATAACTTCTATTTCTGGACTCACAGATTCTCCATCATAAACAAGTGTTTTCATAACACCTTTCATAAGGTGAGATAACAAAACATACATCCTTCTTCCTATTTTATATTTAGGTTTCTAATAGATTCATATAAGAGAATACTCTGCATAATAAATGTAAGTAATTATGTACTACTAATTTGGCAATATAGGAAAAATCACAAGAGAATCAAATCAAGATATCTTCTGGAAGTAACATGGGAATAGCTATGGTTAGCATTACTGTAATTCTGTGAACTAAAGAAGGTTAAAAACTGAGTCACTAGGATTGTAGTCTATATGGCTGCCTTAGAATGCCTCATAAACCTGAAATATGTTAACTGAGAATGTTTTTTCAAGGCTGAAAATTGAAGAAAGTTTATTCCATTACTTTGGTTGCTATAAGAACTTAAGCATATTTTCATATTATTCTACTTGAGTCCAGCCTGAATTCCTTACAAAATTTTAAATGTTCCAAAGGAAAAAGGAGGATAAATTCAGAATTCTGAAAATAAAATCCATTGATACATACCATTTTACAGAATGCAGGAGCTTGAAGGCTTCTCAGAAATACATGAAGATACTCACTTTACTAAAGGGAAAACTGAGGCCCAAATAAACTTGTATCAGATCTCAAGGACAGTAAAGGTCAGATTTCACAATGGCCATTAGTGGACATTAATCTGAATCCTTAACCTTCACAAATCTGTTTCTATAAAACTTTAATAATTATTTATTATTTCGGTTGAGTTCTATTTTCTCAGATTTTGTTCCTATAATAATGTACAGGAAAATATATACTTAAGATCTTAATTTTTATTTCTCTGTACCTAAGCCTCAGTAGAAAGACTATCTTCTATGTGAGAGGAAACATTAAACATTTTAGCTGAGCGCAGTAGCTCATGCACACTGTAATCCCAGCACTTTGGGAGGCCAAGGCCAGTGGATTAATGTAAGCTTAGGAGTTTGAGACCAGTCTGGGAAACATGGCTAAACCCTGTCTCTACTGAAAAAAAATTAGCTGAGCATGGTGGTGTATGCCTATAGTCCCAGCTATTCAGGAGGCTGAGGTGGAAGGATCACCTGAGCCAGGGAGGTCAGGGCTGCAGTGAACAGTGATTGTGCCACTGCACTCCAGCCTGGGTGACAGAGTGAGACACTGTCTCCACCAAAAAAAAAAAAAAAAGAAAGAAAAAGAAAAAGTGTCCTGAGACTCTGAGATTCTTCCTTTGGGGACAATGTAAGAATACCTAAGACCTCTCTACCAGCTCTCTAGAAATTCTAGATCCCTGTACCATCTCACCAGTTAAGGAAAGGCAGAGAAAGCACTCCCCATCACTCTGGATACCAATCAGAGACCCAGGGAAGAAGAAAATGGTGGTT
Organism: Piliocolobus tephrosceles; assembly: GCF_002776525.5. Classification (NCBI taxonomy): domain Eukaryota; kingdom Metazoa; phylum Chordata; class Mammalia; order Primates; family Cercopithecidae; genus Piliocolobus; species Piliocolobus tephrosceles. The sequence continues at coordinate 57,714,468 of NC_045444.1, forward strand.
TTTATCACTGCCCACTTCCTAAATATCTGACAAGACCCTTGAGGCCACCCACCCCAGCATAAAAGCATCAGCACCGCCACTGAAGACAGGCAAATCATCTTGAATCTGTCTTTAAAAGAATTCACAGCAGTAGCAAAATTACATCACTTTCCTAAGGATGAAGAAATGTGAAGGACACAGACTCAGGGTGCCAAAGATTGCAAAACAAGCTTCAGATATGGCCTCTAGGAAAATTGCTAGGGGCAAGACAGGTGGGCAGAAAAACTGAGGAGGAGGAAATGAGTTGAGACTTTCAAATTCAGTTTACAATGTTTTTAATAAGCTAAATTAAATATTTCCCAATTACAAATATTAAGGACACCTTCAGGGAGAGTTTTATCAGTAGACACATGTAACACTGCAAAATATCTTCTTTTGAAATGCAATTTTTCAAAATTCAAGAGCAAATTTTCACAAATGTATATACTACAAAAAATAAAATTAAATTCAGTAAGAGCTCTTTAAATATTTCAATGTCTTTTTTAATTTTATTAAAAATTATTCACCTTCTTTCCTTTTATTAAATGTTGTAATTTTATAAAATGTTATTTTTTAAAAATCACTGAATTGAAATAAATCCATCTATTTTTAAAGGATCTGAGACCTCATAATGGAAATAAACTATTTCTTTTTTTTTTTTTTTAAGACAGGGTCTCACTCTGTTGCCCAGGCTGGAGTGCAGTAGCACAATCATGGCTCACTGCAACCTCAACTTCCTGGGCTCAGGTGATTCTCCCCCTCACTCTCCGAAGTAGCTAGGACTACAGGCACACGCCATCAACACCTGGCTAATTTTTTGCTTTTTTTTTTTTTTTTTTTTTGGTAGAGATGGGGTTGTGCCATGTTGCCCAGGCTGGTCTGGAACTTCTGGGCTCAAGCAATCTGCCCGCCTCAGCCTCCCAAATTGCTGGCATTACAGGCATAAGCCACTGGGCCCGGCCTGGAAATAAACTTGGATGGCAGCAGGTAAAAGAGTTTTTCTGATACTAAAGAAGCTAAATTGCAATGAGTTACAATACATTTTAATCTGTAGGAAGCTTTATTACACATCAAGTAAACAAAATATTAACATAAAACGTAGATATAATGATTTCTTTTCCATTTTCAATTTGCTTCAACCTGACTACAAAATGTTTTTGTTCCTTATGTAAAGTAGAACTGGAAATTCTGATTAGTTTCACAGGCAGAATCATCATTCCATGGAGCTCAAGTAGAAGAAACGTTTCCTACCAAGTCTTCCCAAAGTGAACTACACTTAAACATATCTTGATGCTTCATTAACACATTTGGTGAAGGTGAACAATAACAGCAAACCAACCCTGGCTACTCACCAATGTGGCAGCAATGAAGAAAGAGCAGACATAGCCTCTTTCTACAGCATGCACATTCAGTAGCGCGCGCTCTCTCTCTCTGTCTTTCTCTCTGTATCGTGTCTTCTTTATCCATGCCCTCCCCACGTTGCCTACCCTAGTATGGCATCACACTCTCCTAGAGAATTATGAGGAACGCAGGTTCCATGTCTATTAGAGCAGGGAAGTACCAGGAGGACAATGACTGGCCCTCCTAACCCTTACCCACACACAAAAGCAATGTGATCATCTGCTACCACTGAAACTTCGTAAGTGCTATGGAAGTAGAGGTTTCAACTTAAAACAAGATTTGTTAAAAACTGTTCCATTCCACTCTTCAAGGTAATTTCATGGAATTTCTTTTTCTTACCAAGATAGTACTTGTAATCAGAAATGGGACTGTATTAATTTTATAGGACTCAGAAGCTACTGTTTTAATCATTCTTAACATTTATAAAAAACAAAACTAATATTTATCAAAAATGTAATAACAGTCAAGATTTTCTTTCCGGTTTCACTACTTTTTTTTCCCCCAGGTTGTAATCTGTAAGGTATAATCCCAGTGAATCATTTATTTCATTTGAGGGAATTTTATTTTAGAAACCCTATAAATGCCAGTTTAATGATACAAAGTAAACCTAACAATAATCATCAAATGTGATGAGGCAAATGAAAAGAATGCTAATTCTCAGGGGAAGGGGGTCAAATCGATGTATGTTTGAACTCTTATTTTCCTTATCTGAACAAAACAAAAAACAAAACACAAACATAAATCTAGTTATTTCATAAAAATATTCTATAGGCTGGGCGTGGTGACTAATGCCTGCAATCCCAGCACTTTGGGAGGCCGAGGTGGATGGATACCTGAGGTCACGAATTTGAGACCAGCCTGCCCAACATGGCAAAACCTTGTCTCTACTAAAAATACAAAAATTAGCCAGTTGTGGTAGCGCATGCCTGTAATCCCAGTTACTCGGGAGGCTGAGGCAGGAGAATCTCTTAAACCCAGAAGGCAGAGGTTGCAGTGAGCCGAGATCACACCATTGCACTCCAGCCTGGGCAACAGAGCCAGACTCCATCTAAAAAATATATACACATATATATTCTATAAAAGTGGGGGAACAGTAGTTCTATAAAGGTAATCTTTAAGCTAAGTAAACTCTTTCTCTGGAAAGTAATTTTTAATTTTTACAGCATTCACAAGCTGTCAGCTCCTACTCAGGCTACTAGTTCAGCATTTTTTAAGGTGATCATATTTATGAGACTACTCATACCTGTCTCTGAAGTTCTGCCAGGTTGTAAGGTAAGGCCCCCTCAGCCAATGGGGCTATTCTCTCAATATCTGCCAAAGTCAAGCGCCTTCAGGAAAAATATAGGAAAGAATTGTTAGACACTGACAAACTCCTCATGCCAAAATCATCTTTTCTCCAAAAAAAAAAAAAAAAAAAAAACTCTGAACTATAGTTTAAAATCATTACTTCCCTATTTACACAAATCATTTTAGTGACCAAAAAACCTTTTAACTCTGTTTTCATCAACAAAAACCAAAAGACTCCAGAGAAATAATGTGGAGTGCATGAATTTAGTAAGACTCCAGTGATAGATATTAAAATCAAATAATTATCGCCAGAAGCAAAATATAGAGGTTGACTGTCCATACCCATTAATGTGTCCCCTAAGGACATCTATTTAAAGCACAGGTGCAAAGTATCTGGGAAGGATACATATAAATCTGATAAATACCGGTTGCCTCCAAGGAAAGGAACAAGGGTAGGAGGGAGACTTCTTTTTTTTTTTTTTCAACGATATGTTCTTTCCAAGCCTTTGAGTTTTGACCCATTTTTAGGCAGGAGAATAGGGTCTGGAGACAGGGAGCCTTCACTTCAGCCTCATGGGCCAACTCTTCATTTGCGTAGGATAACTTCAGCCTCTGATTGGTTGCAGGCTAAGCCTTCACTTCAGCCTCCAATTGATCATGGGCTGAGCCTTCACTTCAGCCTCCGATTGGTTGTGGGTCAAGTCTTCATTTATATAGGGTGTAACCAATAGGAAACTTCTAACGGGTACTTAAACCCCAGATGATTTGCAACTAGGGCTCTTGAGCTGCTTGCTCAAGCCTGCTCCTGATATGTGGAGTATACTTTTGCTTCAATAAATCTATGCTTTTGTCTTCTATTGCTTTGTGTGTTTTGTCCAATTCTTTGTTCAACATGCCAAGAAACTGGACAACTTATAGTCAAGACCCTCCACTGGTAACATACCTTGGCAAGTCAGCCAGGAGGTAAGCCCAAATTTGGGGATTTATTTCTCTTTTCCTTTTCCCTTTTCCTTTCGGACACAGGCTGGAGCTATCTCCATGCAGGGCTCCCTCCACTCCACAGAGGGGAACCTTTTCCGCTCTCTTTCCCTTTTCCAACACAGGATTCTCCAAGACAGCATCTAAGCATGAAGGCAACAGCAGGTGTCTGGCCAGGGCCACTCTCCCGGGAGACTGAAAGGTATCCATGTGGAAGCACCTGACCACCACTGCCTGGTTTGGGTGAGGGACCTGAGTCCTTTTCTTTTTTTCAGTCTTTCAGAGGCTGTTTCCTAGTAGATCCTTGGTAATTGAGGGCAACTAGCCAGGGCCACTCTCTGGTGTTACCTGAAGGCCAAGAAGTGAATGGAGATAGCTGCCCTGCCCAGAATGGGTAAGTACTCTTTTCTGTCTTTCTTGGTTACAGTCCCTAATCCCTACATATGACGAAATTGACAGTGGCAGCTCTTCTAGAACACACTCACACATGTTTCAGTCAACTTAAGCCCTCTTTCCTTATGCCAAATTCTCCTAAAGAGTTAGCTTGTAATGGCAAAAGATATCTCTTAGGCATTCTGACTTCCCCTTCAACTTGCTGAGGACTTTTGGGGCCCACAATCTTTAGAATACATTCTACATCTAGTTTCTTTTGCCATCACCATATTATTTTTATAGAATGATCTGCCCTTATATGGGGTCCACTGTCATGATGGTGGATTTTTAAACATTTCCTCTCTTGTTGAGGGCCTGAGTGGAATAGCCAACCCTATTATTTCATTTTTCATGCTCCAAATCTACCTTTCCCCCCTGAGACTACCTGTAATCCACACAACAAAAGAAATCCATCCAACCTCTAGTTCCTATTATTAAAGTTCATGGCTATCACTCCAGTGGAACAGGAAACAATGGCCTTATCAAATTATAAGGATGCTAGAAGTCAAGGCCTTCATGCGGGGACAAAAGGAAAGCTCACAGTGAGTCATCAGTGGTGGAGAGAACCTTCCCAAAGTGGTACCAGCACCCACCTAAGGTCAGACTAAGATGGTGCCCTAAAGGGGGACCCTCCTGAGGACCCCAGTCAAGGCCCAGAGATTTTGCAGGGGGATGCCCCAGTAAAATTTGAGTCACCAAATAAGCTAGGTTCTCTTCTTTCTTCCAGACCACTATGGGCAACTCTCCATCCATTCCATCTGATTCCCCACTTGGCTGCATTCTCAACCAATGGAATCAATTTGACCCTGACAATCTAAGGAGAAAAAACCTGATTTTTTTTTTTTTTTTTTTTTTTACTGTAATACTGTATGGCCCCAAAATTAGCTGGACAGCCAGGAATAATGGGAAGTCTTAATTACAACACCATCCTGCAATTAGACCTATTTTGCAAAAGGCAGTGTAAATGGTCAGAAATCCTACACGTGCAGGCCTTTATGGCCCTATGTCAACACCCAACCATCTGCAAAACTCCCAGAACCTACCCCCAAAAGGAAGGTTCTAAGGCAGAACCAGATATTGCGGATGACCTCCTTTATGCAAGGGCCACCTGTCTCTTGGGGCAATGGCAACCACTCCCATATAACCCCTTGCCAAGTGTTTCTGAGGCTCAAATCCAAGAGCTAAAGCCAAGGGCCCTGCTAAGTCCCCCTCACATTCAGAGGGGAACACCCTATTCAACTACCTCTATAGCCCTGCTATCCCTTAGGGAAGTAGCAGGAGCCGAGGGACTGGTCCGAGTGTCAGTCCCCTTCTCCATAAATGACATACAACAATGTAAAGAAAAAGCTAGGAAGCTATTCAGAGAACCCCAGAAAACTTGCATATAGATTCCAAGCTTTGACCTTAGCCTTTCATCTCTCAGAGAGATGTTCAATTCATTCTAGCAACTTGTTGCACCCCCTTGGAAAAGGAATGAATCTTTGAGGCCACTTGCCAAGAAGCAGACAATTTACTTGCCCAAAACCCTCAGGGTTATCGCCCAAACCTAGACACAGTCCCCGCTACTGATCCTAACTGGGACTATAACACCCCCATGGGAATGAACAACCAGGCCAAATTTCTTAAGGCTCTCCTTGGAGGAATGAAAAAGGGAATAACTAAGTCAGTAAATTATGATAAAGTAAGGGAGGTTGCACAAGGCAAAGAGGAAAATCTAGCCGTGTTTTATGGCAGGCTGGAGGAAGCCTTTAGAAAATATACCAATCTGGACCCTTCCTCTCCTGAAGGCAGTGTTGAGCCCTCTTTTGTTCCTAGTATTACTACCTTCAGTGTGAACTCTCTTGTTAGTGATTACTCCATTTAGAAGTTTGTACTTTTGGCCGGGCGCGGTGGCTCACGCCTGTAATCCCAGCCCTTTGGGAGGCCGAGGCAGGCGGATCACAAGGTCAGGAGATCGAGACCATGGTGAAATCCCGTCTCTACTAAAAATACAAAAAATTAGCCAGGCGCGGTGGCGGGCGCCTATAGTCCCAGCTACTCAGGAGGCTGAGGCAGGAGAATGGCATGAACCCGGGAGGCGGAGCTTGCAGTGAGCCGAGATGGCGCCACTGCACGCTCAGCTTGGGGCACAGAGCAAGACTCTGTCTCAAAAAAAAAAAAAAGTTTGTACTTTTTACTACTTTATAGAAACAAATAATCTATATTGCATCATTTTCAAGCCCACAGAAATGTATAAGCCCTACAATCTTGACAATTTTCAATTATGTTTAATGTTTCAAGCATGTAAAACACAGGTGATATATGTAAGAATATGTATAAATACCACTAGATAGCTTATTTTGAAGAGATATTCTCTAAATTTTTGTTAACAGTAGATTGACTGCAGTTTCTTAGGTGTGTTTCTCAATATACTCTCTCAATGTTTTAAAGCATATGGAAATTTGAATACTGTTTAACCTCACGTATTCCTTTGTTTACAGGTTGGTTGACTGATTGATTGATTGATTTATCTTGTGACGGAGTCTCACACTGTTGCCCGGGTTGGAGTGCAATGGCGCAATCTCAGCTCACTGCAACCTCCACCTCCCAGGTTCAAGCAATCCTCCTGCCTCAGCCTCCAGAGTAACTGGGATTACATACGCACACCACACCAGGCTAATTTTTTGTATTTTCAGTAGAGATGGGGGTTTCACTATGTTGGCCACACCGGTCTCGAACTCCTGACCTTGTGATCCGCCCACATTGGCATCCTAAAGTGCTGGGATTACAGGTGTGAGCCGCCACACCTGGCCAGGTTAATGTTTCTGAGGATTAAAGACATCATGGCTCCCTTTAAGATTCAGTAATACTGATACTTTCGTCAGCTTGCTCTTTTCTGCCTGTGGAAGCCGCCAAAGAAGCATCGTTAAAGTCTCTCTTCTCCCTGCTGTCATGTCTAAGTCAGAGTCTCCTAAAGAGCCCGAACAGCTGAGGAAGCTCTTCATTGAAGGGTTGAGCTTTGAAACAACTGTTGAGAGCCTGAGGAGCCATTTTGAGCAATGGGGAATGCTCACGGACTGTGTGGTAATGAGAGATCCAAACACCAAGCGTTCCAGGGGCTTTGGGTTTGTCACATATGCCACTGTGGAGGAGGTGGATGCAGCTACGAATGCAAGGCCACACAAGGTGGATGGAAGAGTTGTGGAACCAGAGGGCTGTCTCAAGAGAAGATTCTCAAAGACCAGGTACCTACTTAACTGAAAAAGATATTTGTTGGTGGCATTAAAGAAGACACTGAAGAACATCATCTAAGAGATTATTTTGAACAGTATGGGAAAATTGAAGTGATTGAAATCATGACTGACTGAGGCAGTGGCAAGAAAAGGGGCTTTACCTTTGTAACCTTTGACGACCATGACTCCGTGGATAAGACTGTCATTCAGAAATACCATACTGTGAATGGCCACAACTGTGAAGTTAGGAAAGCCCTGTCAAAGCAAGAGATGGCTAGTGCTTCATCCAGCCAAAGAGGTCGAAGTGGTTCTGGAAACTTTGATGGTGGTCGTGGAGGTGGTTTCGGTGGGAATAACTTCAGTCGTGCAGGAAACTTCAGTGGTCGTGGTGGCTATGGTGGCAGCCGTGGTGGTGGTGGATATGGTGGCAGTGGGGATGACTATAATGGATTTGGTAATGATGGAAGCAATTTTGGAGGTGGTGGAAGCTACAATGATTTTGGCAATTACAACAATCAGTCTTCAAATTTTGGACCTATGAAGGAAGGAAAGTTTGGAGGCAGAAGCTCTGGCCCCTATGGCAGTGGAGGCCATACTTTGCAAAACCACGAAACCAAGATGGCTATGGCGGTTCCAGCAGCAGCAGTAGCTATGGCAGTGGCAGAAGATTTTAATTAGGAAACAAAGCTTAGCAGGAGAGGAGAGCCAGAGAAGTGACAGGGAAGCTACAGGTTACAACAGATTTGTGAACTCAGCCAAGCCCAGTGGTGGCAGGGCCTAGCTGCTAGAAAGAAGACATGTTTTAGACAAATACTCATGTGTATGGGCAAAAAACTTGAGGACTGTATCTGTGACTAATTGTATAACAGGTTATTTTAGTTTCTGTTCTGTGGAAAGTGTAAAGCATTCCAACAAAGGGTTTTAATGTATATTTATTTTTTTTTGCACTCATGCTGTTGATTGCTAAATGCAATAGTCTGATTGTGACGCTGAATAAATGTCTTTTTTTTCATGTGCTGTGTAAAGTTAGTCTACTCTGAAGCCATCTTGATAAATTTCCCCAACAGTGTGAAGTTAGAATTCCTTTAGGGTGATGCCAGGTTCTATTTGGAATTTATATACAACCTGCTTGGGTGGAGAAACCATTGTCTTCGGAAACCTTGGTGTAGTGAACTGATAGTTACTGTTGTGACCTGAAGTTCACCATTAAAAGGGATTACCCAAGCAAAATCATGGAATTATTGGTTATAAAAGTGATTGTTGGCACATCCTATGCAATATATCTAAATTGAATAATGGTACCAGATAAAATTATAGATGGGAATGAAGCTTGTGTATCATTCATTATCATGTGTAATCAATAAACGATTTAATTCTCTTGAATGAAAAAAAAATTCAGTAATACTAATAAAATTTGAGATATATAGGATTAGAATCCAACACATTGAGAGGAAAATTGTTAAATTATATAGCTGTAGAGCAGGAAATGAAACCCAGGTTGTAAGCTCTGAGGGGGCAGGAAAATTGTTGGTGAAGTACACCATGAGCTACCATACAAGTGCATCAGTGACTGAGCAGTGAGCTGCGGAGCCTAGCTCTATGTGAATGTGAATTTTTAAACTGCACCGTGCCTCAGTTTATCCATCTTTACAATGAAGTTTTGCTTCTCTTCTCAGTTGACTGGACTATTTCCCCAGTCTATCTTCTTGCCACTCTTGATGCCCATGAAAGGACCTAAGGTAATTTCTGACAGCCTGGGACTCCTTGGGAAAAACAGAAGGTGCCACAGACCTCATTTTAGGAGAAACCCCTGTTTTCCTCATGGAATCCTAAGAAATGTAGGCAGACAGGTCCCTCTCAAAATCTAAGGCTCTGCTCAGTTTTGCATCACATTACCTGACCTTTTTGACTTTTGGGGGCTTCAGAAATTAGTAGGAAAAAGAGATATAAAGAAAGTTATAGCTATGAAGATGTATTTATGGTAAGGAAGGTTATGAAGAAAAGAAATTTTATGTGAGAAAGAATCTTGTATGGCAAATTCTTGTCCTAAAGTAGAATGCCTAATTATTTAGGAAAGAGGGAAAGACAGGACAAGTCAGAAAGTCTAAGTATGTCATAGACCGTCTATGGAAGTTGTGATAGGATTCATAAAGTGGGAAAGAGGCTGGGCCCAGTAGCTCACGCCTGTAATCCCAGCACTTTGGGAGGCCAAGGTGAACAGATTATCTGAGGTCAAAAGTTTGAGACCAGCCTGGCCAACATGGTGAAACCCCGTCTCTACTAAAAATACAAAAATTAGGCAGGCATAGTGGTACACACCTGTAGCCCCAGCTACTCGGGAGGCTGAGGTACAAGAATCGCTTGAACCCGGGAGGCGGAGGTTGCAGTGGGGTGAGATCGTGTCACTGTACTCTAGCCTGGGTGACAGAGCAAGACTCTGTCTTAAAAAAAAAAAAAAAAAAAAAGAAAAGAAAAAAAAAACTAAAGGGAAAGAAAAACTTACAACAGTTAGATCTTCTCCTGTCTACAAGTGTTGTGTGTGTGATGTTCATATAAAGGAGCTCTAATTGGCTTAAAATCTACATCCTAGAGATTAACCCTTCACATGGTCATGTAAGCTATGCAGTTACCCAGAGTGCATCACTTGGTAAACCTATATGGTTTCATGGAAACCATTCGTAGTTCAGGGCACTTTAAAGGATACACAGTCTAAGTACTGCCAAGATAGGCCCAGTAGCTGTGTTCACACTTTCCCTTGGGAAAAACTATACTAATCCTGAGACATCTAGTTGTCTTTTCATTCTCCAGTACAAAAATACCTCTAAGTCATTGCTGGTGGACACTAAGTGTAACTACCTTCACTGGAAAATTTCTGCTGGGGCAACTCAGGATACTTCCCAAGGTCCTTTCCAGCCTTTAACCGGGGCCACCTTAGCAGGGACCTTAATCACTTGAGAAAGTGAAAACAAGCTAACCCATATGTTTACCACAGACAACAATTTTTGTCTCAAAAAACAAAGATCCTTTTTCCTGTGTGGAACTAGTTGTACTTATGTTTATCAGCCAACTGGACTGGAACCTGTACCCTTGTATATTTACCCCCTCAAAATCAACATATCTCCCAATAACCAGTCTCTCATTATACCTTTAACTGCAACTGCCAAGCACAAATGAGCCATCCAATTCATACCCCTTTTGGTAGGGCTAGGAATAACTGCAGGAATAGCAATGGGAGTTAGCGGGTTTCCAACTTCCCTATCCTATTACCAATGCACGTCCAAGGATCTTTCAGACAGCTTGGAAGACACTGCCCAAAGTATCGTCACCTTACAAAATCAAATAGACTCCTTGGCAGCAGTCACTTTACAAAATAGAAGGGGACTGGATCTCCAACTGCTCAAAAAGGTGGCTTATGTGTTTTCCTACAAGAATGTTGTTTTTATATCAACCAATCAGGATCAATTAGGGATGCCACTCGAAAATTAGCTGACAGGACTTCTAAAATATAACAACAGCTGTCCACATCATAGGGCTCCTGGTCAAGGGCACTAAGCTGGGCTTCATGGCTCCTTCCCTTAGCCAGCCCATTGTTAATAATTATACTTGCATTGACTTTTTGGATCATGTTTGTTAAATCTTTTTACCAGATTATTTCTTCTCACCTAGAGATGATTAAGCTTCAAATGATCATGCAGCAGGGCTTCCAGCCAGTTCCAGATGATGACGCCCACCCCAACTATCAAGAAGTAACCCTATCTCCACTAGACAGAGCAGTGCTAGAGTTCCATGGTCCCCAATAGGTAGGGACTGTGCCCCAATCAGCATGAAGTAGTTACAGAAGAAAGACAATTGGTCCTTCTGCCTCCCATAAAGATTTATGAGGATCACGTCTCTCAGGGGGAGATGAGGCAGAAGAACAGTTTATTTGAATAGTTTAGGATATAAATTCCAAGAAAAAAAGACAAGCAGATATAACAGATGAGAAGAAAGAAACACAGGAAGGGTCTGGACACAAGGAGCCTTCACTTCAGTCAGACAAGCCAAGCCTTTATTTGCATAGGTTGTAACTTCACTTCAGCCTCTGATTGTTGCAGGCTGAGACTTCAGTTCAGCCTCCAATTGGTCATGGGCCAAGTCTTCATTTCCATAGGTAACTTTACTTCAGCCTCTGATTGGTCACGGGCCAAGTCTTCATTTACATAGGGTGTAACCAACAGGAAACCTCTAAAGGGTACTTAAACCCCAGAAGATTTGCAACCAGGGCTCTTGAGCTGCTTGCTCCAGCTCACTCCCACTCTGTGGAGTGTACTTTCATTTCAATAAATCTATGCTTTTGTCTTCTGTTGTTTTGCGGGTTTCGTCCATTTCCTTGTTCAACATGCCAAGAACATGAACAACTCATAGTCAAGACCCTCTACTGGTAACAATGTTAATGCACTACTGTTTCCCAAAACCTTAAATTCCATGAACTAGCTATAAGGTCACTTTACATCCAGTTTTGAGAACTACTTTTTGAAATGTGTCATCATGAAGGAAAATCAAAACCTTTGTTTCAAAAAACGAATTACAGGCTGGGCGTAGTGGCTCACGCCTGTAATATCAACACTTTGGGAGACCGAGGCGGGTGGATCATCTGAGGTTAGGAGTTTGAGACCAGCCTGGTCAACATTGTGAAACCCCGTCTGTACTAAAAATACAAAAGTTAGCTGGGGCCGGGCGCGGTGGCTCAAGCCTGTAATCCCAGCACTTTGGGAGGCCGAGACGGGCGGATCACGAGGTCAGGAGATCGAGACCATCCTGGCTAATACGGTGAAACCCCTTCTCTAATAGAAAATACAAAAAACTAGCCGGGCGACGAGGCGGGCGCCTGTAGTCCCAGCTACTCGGGAGGCTGAGACAGGAGAATGGCGTGAACCCGGGAGGTGGAGCTTGCAGTGAGCTGAGATCCGGCCACTGCACTCCAGCCTGGGCGGCAGAGCAAGACTCCGTCTCAAAAAAAAAAAAAAAAAAAAAAAG